>NC_135699.1:5623269-5952019 GCF_964276395.1 Gasterosteus aculeatus
CGTACGGTAAACCCCATATTGTTTTTGAGATGCATATGGTCACACAACTTTTATGAAAGAAGGAAACTTCAATCATCATTTTGTGAACACGAGCTGCTCTCGTCGAGTTGAGAAGGGACAGCTGGTGGGAGTTGTGGCCAGTCAGTGTTATTATGAGTTAGGACTTATTATATTAAAACTCCATCCTGGGAATAATCCAGTGTTTCATCCTTTGAGCTGCTGCTTATGAGCACTAGTTTTATCAATTAAGAGTTGGTGACTTTCTTCAGAGAATAGGGTGATGAAACTACTGTTTGAATGTCGTGTGAAATGGACGTAGGTTCCCTTTAAGTGGGATAAACATCTCCACATGAACATAACTGGGTAAACTCCCCACCTGAGATCGTCTCAACTTACATTTCTCCAAGTGCACACTGACTAATTAGCTGGAATATGTGACCAATGCACGCAAAGCTAAAAGCAGGCAGCTGAATAAAACAAAGCAAACTCAGGACCACAGCGGCACGATGGCTCCTGCAGCTCGGCGTGCGGTCAGAGCAACCGCAAGCAGCGAAGCGCCGCTTCTCCTTTTCTTTTTTTCTAATCGTTGATCGAGACATTGAACACTACACACATCGAGTCCAAATGGAGAATTACATCGGATGGATTGTGGACAGCCGTGTCGTTGCATGGAGGAGGGTGATTACATTCGGTCATTCCCGGTGAGGTGTTAATGACATGGTGGTGTGGAGGGGGAAGGGCGGGGGGGTGGGGGGGGGGGCAGGCATGTGGAGGAAATATTACTGCTGAAACACCCAATTAGCAGAAAGATGGCGTGTCCATCTGTGCGTGTGCTCATGTGTTTACATGACGTTACGTAACGCCGCCGCGTCACATTCAGATGAGCTGACTGACATCGTACTGTACGTCCTACTGTATCAAATGCCCGTTACAGAGGGAGGGGGGGGGGGACAGAGGGGGGACGGGGGGGTCAGTTCAGTGATAGATGTTTGAACACAACTTACCGTTGCCGTAGAAACAGCGTGTGGTTACCGGAGACTGACAACAACACACAGAAGTCGTCAGGGAAACAGAAAAAAAATATAATAAATGAAGGAACAAATAATCCTAGTAACAAAAGAAACCTAAATGCCCCCCCCCTCCCTCCTCCTCCCTCCTGCTCCTCCTCCTCGAGCCATGTGGAATAAATAAAAAACCTGATAGCAGCAGTGTGACAGCTCAGAGTATTCAGAGAGAGGAGAGAGGAGGCAGAAGGGATGCCGGCTCCCTGAGCGCCGAGCATCAGCATCCCGCCCACCGGTGACAGGAAGGGATCCGCTGCTCTGGAGAACAAAGGGAGAACGTTGCCTTACCCACGAAAACTAGCCTCGTGTGGCGGGCGACTGAGCCGCAGCGGATCGGAACACTTCCCAATGAAATGCACAGCGGCTTCCGTCGTGAGAGCAGAGAGAGTTAAAGCGGTTTGACGCTGGGAGCTACGCCTCGGCCACAAGAGGGGAGCCGCTGTGATTTCTAGTCGGCACCACAAAATCGCTCTCCGAGGGTTGTTTGGTAGTCAAACAATAAAAATAAAAAGACGGGAAAATCGGTAAACCAAAACAGACGCCGATGAATGAAAACAGAGTAAAAGACAACAAAGACGTTAAAAAGATTGCTTTCAAATCAAAACACAAAAAGGGACAGAAAGACAAACTTGACTGGCAACAAGAGAATGAGGTGATCAGGAAGAAAGAGGGACAGGAGGCGACAGAGAGGGTCGGAAAGGGAAAAGTGCAAACTCTCTTTTCAACCTTTTTTTTTCACCCACGTACAAAGCAAACACACATGGATCCTCACATTTCAATCGTTCAATCGTTTCAGACCATGCAGCAACAGAAAGCGTCGACAACACAAAGGCACTGAGGGGGGAGGGCGGTTCATCTAGGAAAGGGTTACCGATTCACAGCTATGGAAATAATGTGTCTGAAAACAATCAACCGGTTTACAGTGTTGAGAAAAAGGCGGGCTGTGAATAGTGTGTGCGCGCACGGTCAGTCATGCACAACTACGGGCACAACTTCTCCTCATCCGTCTCACCGCACTCATCCATGCACTGATGATGACACTCAACAGAACCCGTCCTCCCTCTGCATGCAGAGCTGCACCGCGTGTGACACACACACACACACACGCCTCAGCTTTTCTGCTCTGTTGCGTTCAAATATCGGAGTAAAACTCTGCGCTGTGGAGGAGCAGTCACCTCCTGTAACACATCGACCTCACACGAGCCAACTTGGAGCTTGGCTGGATCATCAGGGATTCATATTAAACTCCAAACTAGAATGAAAACGATATTAAAATGTAGAATGTTTGTGTACGTGTGTCTGAGCGGTCCAGAGGAACCTCTACCAGAACCTCTGCAGGCAAAGGAACCCAATTTCATCACAGCCACGATGTTGCTACCTGGAGCAGAGCGCCGTTAGGAGGCGTTATGTTGCAGCGCGATCACAGAGCCCCGGGCGGGTGGAGACGCGTTGAGGTGTGTGTGTGTGTGTGTGTGTGTGTGTGTGTTTGCGGGTGCGTACCGAGATGTATAGAGGCCGATAGGACTCTGCACACACACACACACACACACACAATTCTTTACTTACATGGATACATTGGAAGCACACGGCAAACTGACTTCTCCAAAGCGCAGAGTTTTATTCCAGACAAAGAAAAGTACAGTGGAACTTTAAGCACAACGATTGTCTCTCTAGTTCCTACAGGCGACACACATGCACGGGGCAGCTGAGCTACGGGACGAACCGCCCAGCGACTCCTGCTGACATGCACAAAGAACGCCAGTTCGGCAATCCTTTTTTGAAAACCAAGAACGCAAACCATCGGTTCTCAGCAGGTGGAGCAGGACGAGAAGCCACCCGGGTGCAACGGACATCCCGCCCACCGAACAAGTACGTTATCGCTCCCACCACCGAAACGGGCCCGACACACGGCAGAGAGTAAACATGCAGAGGAAAAAACAAGAACACAAACCAGCCGTCTGCAGCACCGCCTCAGCTGCACATCTGTACATTGAAATACCAACCATGCAGCCTACGTCAACCCAACTCATGCTGGTGGATCGCAGTGAACTGAACAGTCACAAACACACACAACAATTTTGTATTAATATATAACCATTATACACAGTAAGCCTATACTTCAGAGTTGATTAATTATACTGCAGATAACTAGTTAACTCTGTGCCATAACCGCCCCAAAAACAAGATAATTCAGCAAACTCTGAACAGATGTGACCAACCAAAGCCAGAGTGACATCTGCAAGGAAGGAGAGCTGCCAGATGGCATCGCCTCTGAAAGAAAAGCCTGGGCCCCTTTCTCTGCAGAATGTGTGTAAACACATAGCCACAACTTGTCCCGCGCCAGCCTTTTGCGTCCTCGAGCCCATGCACCAGAAACACACACACACACACACACACACAGTCACACTCTACGGCCTCCTGTAGCTGTCCGCCATGCAGCCGATGCGCGGCTCGCTACATCCCCGACACCGCTACCCGAGTACATGCAAAGTGACAACTGAAAAGAGAGACCAACTGCTCGCGGATTAATACAACATCATGCAAAACGTGTGTTGGTGGGGGGGAGGGGAGGGGAGGGGGGGAGAAACAGAGAATTGGGTTACAGCGATTGCCAGGGACAACACAGGCTTGTAGACTAAACACAAGAGGGGAACTGATGCACTGATGCAGGGTGAACCGGCTCCATCAGTATCCACTCAGCTTGCTGATTGACTGAAGGTGGAGGAGGGAGTGTGCGTTGTAGAGGTGGAGGCAGCCTTTCATTCACGAACCACACTGCAGCACAGCTGAGAACAGAACTAGAAAAAAAGGGTCCGGCCACCTCATCCGTCATGCAGACCCACACCCACACACACACACACACAAAGTCACCATAATTAGCCCATGCAGAAATCCCAGCTCACAGTGACGTGGGTCAAAGATCGGACAACTGGAAACCCCAAATTAAAATAAATAAATAAATAAAATGCTTCCAAAAACTCACATGCTTAAGTAAAAACAGAAAAACATTGATTAAAATCCCAAATAAATAACCTGGATGGGCATAAAACTTCAATTACATCAAATATCAAGTGCTTTGGATCTTTGGAGGAATCCCATGGAGTGAACATGCATCAGTGTTGCTGTGATTTCCCAGCATGCTGCTGTTGTACCAGGAGGCCAAACGCTTGTCACAACCACTTAGCCACGGCACCGGCGGAGGGGAACGGAGGAGGATTTCGACACTAGGGAAGGGGAGAAGAAGAGCATCCGACAACAATCTGCCATGCACCATCCGTTTCCCACTGCGGTCCTCTCGTGCCCTCCGGTGCCGATAAACACAAACATCATCACAATGTCTCGGGAAGAGTTGGATTATCTGCACGGCTAGTTATGAATCAGTCAGGGGGGGGGATGTGAATTATGTGAAAATAAATGCTGTATAGGAAAAGTACCCAGCATGCCTTATGTAGTGATCTTGCACCCCACCCTCCCCCGATCATTCCACACCACAAACACGTCTTTTTGAAATCTCACAATGAACATATTGCAGAGGGGTCGAGGAGGTGGGACGCCAGTGGGCCGCATCAGAGCATATCACTACAGGGAGGGCCGGCGCTAGCTGGCAGTCAGTGATCAAGCAGAATTATTATGAGTGCAGAAGAGACGATGTGAGAAAGAGAGACAGAGGGGAAGATTACCTCAATCTTGCGACCTTCCACCAGCGTGCCGTGGAGCTTTTCCCTGGCTCTCTCTGCGTCCGCGCTGGTCTCAAACGTCACAAAGCCGAAACCCTGTGCAACACGACAGAGGTTAAAGAGGTCGGCGGCGGGTGGGAGAGATAGGGGAGGATCCTCGGGGGTGCACTCTGACATTGTCTTGGAGACAATTGACTTTGGTATTAACGTTTCCCGCGCGGCGTGCTGCTGGCGCGTCACAAAGTGTCACAGGCGCACAGAGAAGAAAAATAGCTGTCAACCTAATTGGGGTGTAGATCCGACGAAATCAAAACGTGCGCTTACCTTTGAGCCCCGCTCATTGAAAATGATCTCTACATCCAGAATCTTCCCATATTGCTGCAAATAAATGTGAAGGGAAGAAATTAGCAAACAGGTAAAAGCAAAGAAAGCAGTGTATCAGTATCAGGGCCCTTCCTGCATGTCGGTGTCGGAGGATTCTGCTAAATCAGAAGCTTCTGAATGTTCAGCACTAGGGGTCGCTAGTACACCGAAGGCGACTTCCCGCAGGCCTCCGAAGCCTTTCCTTCTGTCCTTTTGCTGAACTCTGCTGTCCCCGCATTCCTCTCACCTGGACCCTTTGGATTCAACACACTGACACACGTGGCAGCTAATTGCCCCTCCAAACACCACGAGAGCGCCGCCGGGTTCCCCTCCTTAGCGGACTGGTAGTTTGACTATTCCCTCCCCTCTCTGAGCCACACCCCTAACAAACCCCTTTGAACAAATGAGCCCCCCCCCCCCCCCCCCCCCGACAACGCCAGCTTCTCACCCCAAACATCTGCCTGAGGTCAGGGTCCCGGAAGCGGAAGGGGATGTTTGAGACGTGGAGGCGTTTGGGGGTCCCTTTGGCCTCTGAGGGGTCTTCCACAGAGCCTCCCGCCCCCGTGGCTCCTGTGCCGCATTGTACACCCGCCTCTCCCTGGGGCAACTCCTCTGTCTTTCCCTGTGGAGTGGGGCGGGGGGAGGATAAGGGCGAGGAAGTTAAAAGCAATAAAATGACTTGATAATTACATACAAACGTACATCAATAGAGCTGAAGGCGGCTTTCCTTTGATACAAATGGATGTAAATATAAAAACAAACTGTTTACATTTTCTTCAATCAAAATAAAGCGCAAGGAAAAGCCGACGCAGCAAACTATGTAACAGAAAAACGCCCCAACCTGGGGGGCTTCTGAGAGGCCGTGCTTACGCTGTTGCTGCTGGGGGGGCTGGTGGAGGGGGCTCCGTTAGCGCCCGCCCCCACGTCTGCCGCGCCCCCGCCGACAAACATGGCCCCGGGGCCGAACTCGGCCCCCGGGAGCCCGTTCTGAGGAGGCGGTGGAGGGGGGAACGCTGAAAAGGGCGGGGCCACCAATCCCTCCTGTCCTCCTGTCGAATCCTGAGAACCCTGTGGGAGTCGGGGGAGGGAGGAGAGGAGGAGAGAAGCAGACGACTTAACACGCGCACACTGGAAGCACTGCTTTGTGGCGTCCCGATGAAGGCAGAACGGGGGTTGGGGGGTTAAAAACGCGCCTATCAAATTCCCCCCCCCGACTCTTACTCTCCCTTTCCCTCACCACTCAGTCCCTCCCTCCCACCCTCTCCCACCCTCTCCCACTACCTCCATATCTCTGACAGGAATGAGTTTTCCGTCAGCCGACCATGAAATATTTACAGCAAACACATCTATTATTAAAAGTAAGAAGATTGGATCGGGGCTCGGAGATACGGCGATGCTGATGAGATGGATGCACACGCGGGGAGATAAGCAACAGCAGTGCCACGCTAACCGTGACATGTTTACAGCAACAACCTCAATTGTGCAAACACTCGGCGCTGTATTTGGGGATTTCTTTTAGAGGCTATCTATAATTCAGATGAACTGTGTCAGCTGGGACTTCAGGATCTCTCCCTCGCTGCACTGTTACTACTCTATCAGCAGCAGGATCATCCACAGAGCCACCTTTATCACCACCTTTATCTTGTGTTGCGCGGGTGTGTGTGTGTGTGTGTGTGTGTGTGGTGAAAACGTTAGCGTAAAAACACTCAGTGAGTGCAAAAAGAAAAATGTAAATGAATGAATCTTTAAACAATGAATATAATTTAAAAAGCCAGGCAGCACCATGCATGCATTCACCAGACTGAACCGCTGGTCCGGGGTCTGCCGTGGGCCGGAGCAGGGCCGGGCGACGCCCACAGACGCTGCGTCTCCAGACAGCCTTTTTAATTAGACAGTAAGTAAGATGCTACAAAGCCGACGAGCTGCCTTTAAGCCTCCTGCCTGGACTGCTCACGGTTCCTCTGCAGTGTCTAGCGCACTGGCTGTCAACATGGAGAGAAAACAAATGAAAAATGAAAAGAAGGCCCATCTGCAAGACGGACAGCTTCTTGGGGTCTGGCCCAAAAGGGGAGGCGGAATCAGAGAGGATGTCGGTTCCCCCGAAAAACATGATAGAAAAATCAGCGAAAGTCGAAACTCCTGCTCGACTCTCCTGCTGCAATATATAATCATGAAAGCTGAACCAAAAAACTATAATTTGAGGATTAATCAAAGCCTGAGTGTACTCGTCAGGGCATGCAAGCCCATGAACATGCCGTGGCCTGTATTCAGCCCATAAAGGGTGCGTGCTATGGGCACATACAGGCCCACAGGCCGAAAAGGCTCGGCAGTGGAAAGAAGACGGAGTACTAGGATTAGAAAAAGAAAAAAAACGGAACAGGAAGGTTAAAGCTTATGATTCTTCATAATCATGTCCGAACAGGAGAGCCCATCAACGCGTTAAGCCTCACCGCGTGAGGGAGCGTCAAGGACAGCCCGTCCCTGCAGGCCAATCGGTGATTGCTGATATGGAAATATCTCCCCGAAATACAGGCCCAACGTGGAACGCAGATCAGCGTCCCTTTATTCGCTCGCATGGTTCCCTGGACCGATTGGACGAGAGGTCACGACACATCGGCCTCTCGCTCACACACATGCACACACACGAACACACATGCACACACATGCAGGGACAAGCTTAAAACAGCAGACTTAATCAGACTTGATTGTGGTGCATTGCAGCTCTGCTCAGTGAAAATGATTGTTGAGCGCTAGTGTATTAGGTTCATCTTTTAAAAAATGATGGTTTCTTTGAAAAAAAAAAAAAAAAAAAAGGGAGGGAAAAAGCAAGAAACGTAAAATAAAATATATATAAAAAATTGGTTTTTTTAAAGGAAATGTTTTCGCAGCAACGTAGAATAGATGCAACAGAGAAAAATGACACGTTTATTTCCTTAACACTGCCTCATAAAAGGCTACAAAGCTAAAGAAATTATTTTTTCATCAATACAATAAAGAAATAGGCAATAATATCTCATTAAGCGTGAGGACCTCAACCAGGTAAAAAGAGGAACTGTAAAAAGAGGACCATGGTGGCGGTAACGTAATTCATTCATCTGGATGTCATTAAAGTTCTCGGACAGATCATCTGAATCCACCGGTCCGCCTCGTAAAATAATCTACATCAGACCAGAAAATTGCAATCAGAGCCTCTCTGGCTCCGACGTGATCATTTTAAGTGGTCATTTCTTTTCGTCTCCCACTGTGACGGTTTAAAAAAGGACACGGAAACTGTGCACGTGAGCCATTTTCATCAGACGGTTTGTTTCAGCTGCCGAAAAGCGTAAACAACCAGGAAGTAGATTAATGGATGAACGCATAAACAGGCAGACGAATGGAGGCCGTCAGTGGATTAAGAGCCGAGAACAGCACCTCCGTACGTCCACACAGGCATTCCTGGCCGCCCGCTAAGGAGCAGCACTGCCCTACATGGCAGCATCATATAGTCACACAGGAGGGAGGGGGGTGATGGAAAAAGGAACAGGGGCTGGGACTTAACGGGACTGGAGAAAAGGGGATTATGGGAAATAATGACACGCTCTATTGGAGTTCTATCAGCTCGGAACTTTCCAGGAGAGATTTTTTTGATGCAGATTTCAGGCGACTCGGCGATCCTCCTCAGACACGAGGCTCCGCCTGAGGAGGACGGAGGAGATCGAGTATCGACCCAAACGTTTCCGATATTACTAAATAACGAGCACCATCTGGAGAAGGGCCTACCCATCCATGCGGCTTCACTCTCACTCTCACACACACACACACACACACACACACCAGTCGTGTTACCTGAGACGCCATATGTTTCTCCATACACAGAGAGGATGGGGGAGGGGGGGGGAGGCTTTCACTGCAAACCTTTTCAGGCGTGCGTTTATGTCTTGTCTGCCGACTTCAGCCTCAAACCACCCGAGTGAAGCACGCACACACACACACACACACACACACACACACACACACACACACACACACACACACACACACACACACACACACACAGGGCTGAGTGAGCTGCCGAGCGACACTCATCAATCATTGAAAATTCAGAACAGTTAGTCTGCTGGAGCTGTGCGGCGCTGTAAAGAGGCCGAGCCGCCGGAGACCGAAATAGTCTTTACAGCTTCGTCTGCCTCTGCAATCCGCCTCTTTTCTTCTCCTGTGGTCAGAGAAGTAACTCAGCCTGCGCCTCCCTCCGCCCCCTCCCGCCTCCCTCTTCGTGCTCGCCTGCCATGCTTGATGAAAGCCAGAGGGAGAATTTATTTTATTTACCCTCCCGCCCCCCTTTTAAAACCATCGAAACCCGCCCCTCAGGTCTGCCAGTGCGCAGAGCTGTCCGTCAAAGCGTAAGCCGCCGCCCATCTCCCCGTACGGCTGCAGCGCCTGCCGTCTCCTTCCTGACTGTAGGCCAATCGGATGACAGGAAGGCGGTTCGTCTCCATCAAAAGTGCGTTGGCTGAGCACCAGAGGACACATGGTCGGTTATGTGGCGTGACCGCGAAGCTCAACGGAAAGCTTCGCGCTGCTCTCAACACGCGGAATCAATAATGGAAAAATCAAACAGTTCCCTGCATAAAATCTAAAAAGATACACGTCACAACAGCGGGGAATCTCAAATGCTTTAATTGAACTGCAGGCAAACGCGAGGCCGTCTGTCATTTTGTAGCTGCTCTGAGATCTGTGACAAACAGCTGGTTTGTTTCTGACGGTTCAGTTCATCATCGTCGCTCTTTCTCCAAAAGCCAGCAAGTTTATTTCTGCGTCAAACCACAACAGACCAAAACATGCGCACATAAGGAATCATTAGAAATGCATAGATTGGAAGTTGTGTTTGTCACAAAACTGCCATAATTGTATAAAATGATTAAAGCCGTGATTAGTTGATAAATTGATATTCAGTCTGCAACTATTTAGTAGATAAAATCTAAATAATTCAAATGCGAGATTTTCTCTGCAGTGAATGGCAGTAAACTATAAACTAATATTATAATACACTAACATATTTGGGCTTGTTATAAAATTGTTTGCTTGGGCTGTTAGAAATTGTAACATTTATTTATATATAACTATTATCTTAAAATGAAAAACAATTAATAAATTGAAAAATACACAGCAGATAATGCAATAAAAATCATAAGTTACTTCAATAAAAGATGAAGCAAAGCTTTAAAAGAACATCAAACCAAAATACAACTACAATGGATTTGGTCTCTTTCATCGTCGGGCTCAACTCAGCATTCATCCACATTCACTGGACGGAGCAGGTGGACGACCCTCCGCTGTAACGGACGACCCGAAGGGTCCACTCGCTTTCCACTTAAACAGTCCAAACACAGTCGGGGACCAGACCAGAGACCCACATGCTCGCTAGGTTTTAAGTCGATTGACAATAACTCCTGTTACTCTGGACCGTTCTGATTTATAGTTCATCCATTTTACCACCGAGATTCCCCCCCGAAAAGAGGCTCTTGCTGCACTGCCCCATCCGCAGGAAGAATTACAAAGAAACTCCTTGCGTTTGCGAATCCTCAGCGGATTCTGCAGGACGGGGGGAGCTCGGACTTCTGCATAGGAAGAAAAAATAAACAATAAAGTGACTAGAGGTGCTGCGGTGCAAGAGCTGCTCGTCATGCAGATGGCGCACACATTTAGGGCTTCCGCTGCACCCGCATTGGGCGGCGGGGGTTAGAGCGGCATTAAGCGCCGGGCGCTATCGTCGTGGTTGTGAGGGCTGAAGAGGAGCCGTGTCACGCGGTGCACAGCGCTTAATGTGAAACAGGTGAAACTGTGCGATGGAATGTCAGCGTTATCAGCGTCACTTTCTACCAACACAGTTTTACACACTCACACACACACACACACACAGGTACGTGTGAGTTTGTGATGGAAGCTCACAAACACCGAGCCCTGAGGGCAGCAGGCTTCGGGCGTGGATCCCGCGGCGCCTCGAGGAGACAATAAAGGTGAGGCTGCCGGGTCGCTCGCCGGCCTTCGCCGCGGGCTCAGTGCGAAGCAGGTGGCTTTTGGGGGACGATGCAACATAACCGGCACACGTTTTGAAAACCATGCGGTAAAGCCAAATGTTTCACATAGACCGCAGGGACGTTTCAACGCATCATTCCAATCGATGACATTAAAGCTCTAGCTCAATATTGGAATGCTGCAGATTTCTTTGTGCGTTGGGTTTAAAGTCGATATTCCTGCACACTATCGGTAGGAATAAATTCCACTGCTGGTTGCAATTACGTGATCCAAATACTTCAAAGAACTTTAGGAGGTCCTCAAGTCAAAAGTTGTTGAAAATTCGATATTTAAATTCACAATTTAAGAGCCAACAGCACCATAAATGAAATCTATATGAAGACAATAACGCAAAATGAAATTGACGATAATTCAGGCAGACCGGATGCTTGTGTGTCATCCTGCTGCAGTGGTGATGCTGACTCGGCAATTGAGAAGGCTCGCGGGCTGCATCTCCACCACCGACCCGGTGGGGGAGGCTCATCGTGGCGGCCTGTGTGGAACATCTGAGCCTGTAGCCAACCCTTCTGAGCCCCGACACTGGGCTGTGGAACTCTGAATAAATAATAACAGACAAACCTTTGCTTGAAGCGACCAAAATGTGAATGAATCAAATGTACACATGTAATAAGCAGCCCTCAATTCCATGGTAGGCTCACGTGAGCTGCACACACCTCCCACTAAGGGTCCACCCGGCCCCCGCTTATGCACACTGCACAGAGATGTGCCCCGCAGATGAAGGGGACGGTACCATTAAAGAGCATTCCCACATAGCACCAACACCCCCGTCGCAACCTTCTAGTTATTACAGCCATCCTCCATTCGGCATCGCTCTCTTTGAGGAGGAGTAATGTGTTTAAATCTGTTATGGCCTGCAGGAGAATGGGGGCGGGGTTGTAAAAAACAACCTACACCTTTACTTCTATTTGATTTTGAGCAAATAGAGGAGATTATTGGGCGAAGTTACACCACAGCGGTTACGATTATTGAGAGAATCCACATCCAAGACAGGGCCGCTGCAGCTGTCGCTCACAGTAACTGTGTGCCTCTGTTGAGAGGGGGAGGTACTAAAGTACTCCCTGCAACAACGACCAGCAACAACTGGTCCTGGTATGTGTGTGTGTGTGTGTGTGTGTGTGTGTGTGTGTGTGTGTGTGTGTGTGTGCGGAAACAACTGTGCCTTGACACCTGTCTCCCTCAATCCAGAGGCAGACAAAGTCTAAACCGCACGGACAGCTCGGCTGACAGGGTCTCGGCCTCCGCGCGCATGATGTGACGTGACAGAAGCGGCACACGGGAAAAATATAACATGACACTGTGTGCGGTGCAGCATGGCGAGAGCATGCAGTACCAACTAGCCGGCACGCCTCCCCCCCCCTCCCCCCATCCTCTTTAAGGGCCCCATAGGAACCCAAGACCGGAGAGCGGGACGTGCTAGAACAGAGTCAGAGAACAGCTCTGGCCCCCAGGCGGTCTCTGGGCTAAAGTAGCACACGGACACGCCCACCGTGGCATAAGAGCAGCGCCTAGCGCGTCGACCGTAAACATGAAATGCTGCAGTGCTGAGCAGCGACTTGAACGGAGTCAAATGCGGTCATCCAGCGGCACGCCAACTCCGCTGACTCCTCTCAGGCCGCTGTGTCCGCTCCAGTAAGGAGCAAAGGTTGCATGGCTACAGCGCTAATGAGCATGTGGCATGGTTTCTCCATCATTCTTTGAAAAAAAAAAAGAATAAGCAGCAGAGCTGCAGGACGAGCCCTGCCGTTTGTCTCATGCCCTGCCAACTATCTGCCAGAGGCCTCACCTGGGCCCAGGCACAACCAAGCAGATACTGGCCGCCTGCATCGGAACCGCCACCAAATACCGGTTCTTCGAGCCAAACCAAAGCGCCAAATCATTTATCTGCTTCTGTCCACCCGGCTCTGCTCTCCACACCAGTTGTTAGCTTTAAAAAAAACAAAAACAAGAGGCCAACTTACCGGCAGCATTGCTTGGTAGTACAGCCCCATCATGGTCTGATCTAGAGGAACAACTGCCGACCAGCTCTCCACTCTCCCGCTCCTCCTCTCCCTCTCCCCGTCCCACAGTGTCTGCGTTTCTCCTCCCGGCCCGGCTCCGCTCCCCTCTCTGTGCTCAGAGACCATGAGCTAGCGTCGGCTTCAGTCCACGTCTGTCTCCAACATTCAAACTCTCCCACGTTCGCTCCTCCCTTCCCCCCCTTTTTCCGCCGGTGTGTCCCTTCTTCTTCTCCCTCCTCCTCCGCCGCGTCGGCACGCAAGCCTCCCCCTGCCTGTCACTCTCCCTCTTTTTTTGTCTCCCCGGCCTCGCTGCTCTGATCCCCCTCGGGCCCTTTTCCGTCTCTCTCCTCCTGACAGCCCGAGCCTCTTCTCTCCCGTCGCTCGCTCGCTTCGCTTTGCTCTCCGTCTGTCATTCACGCGCTCGCGTTACACGTCCCGTTCCCGCCCCCTCTTTTCAAAACTTCCCCTCCCTCTCGGCCTCAGTCCCTCCTATCCATCAAAGCATCCATCCTCCTGTGCAGTCATCTCACTCCGCTTTCTGGAGGGATTCAGAAAATGCGTTGTTGCTGCTTCCTAGCGCGCGCGCAAGAGAGAGAGAGAGAAGAGGAACAGGAAGGAAGAAGGATGCCGCACTGGCTGCCTGGGAGTAGAGAACACTAAGGCGACCCCCACTGCATTGCAGCGCTCTCCCTTTTTTAGATGATTTATTTATTGCGTGGCAGCTCCAAAAAAGCAGCTGTGGGAAGGCCAGTCGGTAGACACCTAGGTAGCTAGGCTGCGTGGGTAGGCTCCTAGATCGCCATCGCTCTGCTGCAGCATCACCCAGATGGAAGCCTGTGAAGTGGGAGAGCCAGCCCCCGAACTCCAGCATCTAAACCTCAACATGCACACAAATCCATATTTCGCTGCATTGCGCCTCTTTTTTTTCTCTTTTTTTTTTTTCTTCTTCCTGGCTCAGGCTCAGTTTCCCCCACTTCCCACCGCTGTATTGTTGGGAGGCGCTTCATTTGCAGCGATAAGAGTGCAGTTCCCTTGCACCGCATTTTCATACGGGAGGCGACTGATCTCTGCGGAGAGAAAATAAATAAATAAATAAAAGGCATGCGATGCCAAGCTTTCAGACATCTGCTGAGGCTTGCTAGAAACCGGGTCCAGAGGGATGGAGGGATGCAGCGTGGCAGGATAAGTGATTGGAGGCGGTGGAGGGAAAACAGGGAGCAAAAAGAGAAGGCGAGCCGGGCCTGTGGGGGTGGGAGGGTCGGGGGGGCAGGGGATGCGAGCGAGAGATAACGGGATCGAGGGATAAATGGATAAAGGGCTGGGTGAGAAAAAAGAGCCAGGGATGACGGGATTAGGGCTGTAAGTGAGTAGGATGAGAGGATGAATGGGGGATGATCTGAGGATTAAGCACGCAGACTGAAGGCAGAGATAAACACACGCGCTCGCACACACAAACACATGCACATTGTGTGCTGTGATCGTATTCATGCTGCCGCTCTCTCACACACATCTACTGATGATCAATAGCTGGATCTTCACTTGTCTACAGAAAGAATCCAGAAACATTTCAGAGTTTAGATTTAACTACAGTGCTGCCGCTGCTAGAAGAAGCCGAAGCCTCTATGACCCGTTTTCATGTGTGTTTGTCGTCATCCCCGATCTTTTCTGTGACCTAAACAGAGGCACGCTGACCCGCAGTGCCTCCGGGGTCAGAATGGACACGTGCAAACACAACCGTTTCCCCCTCAGTGTGCAGCAGCAGGGACCCACAGGAGCCTGTCATCACTTAACACACTCGTGGTATTGACACACGCGGACCTGCAGGCAGTTCCAACATGCATATATAAACGGGAGACAGGAGCATTACCAAGACAAATGTACTGCAGCAAACCGACGAGCCTATCCGGCGGCTGGGTTAGCCCAGGCTAGCCCCCCCCCACACACACACACACAGCACCATTTGCATGATAACCAGCAGCCAGAGTCTCCTAACGTGTGCGCTCAATGGCAGACTGCAGTAAGCAGGGAGGACTTTTTCTAAATCATTTATTAAACAAACGCAGCAGCGGCAGCAGCGGCAGCGTGCGGCAGCGTGCGGCGGCTTTGAGTCCAACAGAGGACTTAACAAGTGGAGTCGAGACGTACCGCAGATCAGCCGTGTTCTCTGCCCCCACGACGGTCCTACAAGCCAGCGATTAACTTCACCTCTGCTCTCCTTTCTCTGCCTCATCTCCTTTTTTTACATACGCTCTAGCAATCTTTATTTATTTGGGGGCAGTGCGAGATCAACAAACACTGGACACGAGGGAGGAAAAAGTAACACAAATTTAACTTCACTAAAGTCAATCAGTTGGCCTATTTTGAGTTTACGCAAAAGGAGATACCAAGGATTGGGAAGGCGATGGAGGGGGCCGGGGGGATAATAACATGAGCGGGGATGAGACCTGTGAATGTCTGCCATGTTGGGATTTGGGCTGGGAGGACCGGGCTGAACGGGGCCCCGCAGACCAACACCTCCCTCCTGTGGCACTGCCAGAGAGCTGCACATCCCAAAACACAGAAAACACGCGCGCGCACACACACGCACGGCGAGCTGCTTTGAGCCGCTCAACGCGCCCTGCTGCGTGGAGGTAGATAAGGAAGGTGTCGGCCCGCCTGCACCGGGGGACACTTGGTAGGAGAGCGAGGCGCGTTGAAGCGAGGGGGGGGATAGAGGCGGTATCGGCACACGGCGCCGCAAACACAGCGCGCGCAGCTTAGTTTGAAGAAGGCGGTTAGGCCTACTTTCTCTTTTGGAGGGGGGTCAAGCCTTTTGATAGGAGGAGCTCATTTCCTCCGAGATTTTCCTTTCATCAATTCTACCCTCAGCCATCATTTGTGTGCTGAGAAATACAAAGAGCAGATCTTCACAGAGGTGGTGATGATGGCGCCGGCGGGGCTCAGGCGCACCACGACACTGGTTTCCCCCGGCCAAGAACCTAAACGCATTTACGTTATTCTGTTTTAGGACCGTAAATGCATCGGGGGTTTGTGGTTTTACACCCACAGCATCTATTGAGGGAGCTGCAGATGTCTGTCGGCGTTTTCTACGGCATCATCATTAGTGGCATTTCAAAAGGAGGCCGGGTGGCTGAAAACTATCTTAAGCGAAACGTGGATTATGTATTGCACTATTTTAGCATTCATCGTTACGGATTTTTTGTGAGCCATCACTAATCTCTTACCTGACTGTGAGGTGGGTATCCATGGAAACCGGGGTTTAAAGGCTCATTGTTCTGCAAAAGACAACAGGAGGGGAAGAGAGCGGTGTAAGTGGCTGGGCTTTTTGAAAAATGAGTGGATGCAGCAATGACAGTCGCCATGAAATGTAGTCCGAGTCAAACATCTCCACCTCGCTGCTTTTCAAAGCAAGCGGAGGAAAAATGTTGTCCCTATAATTTAAACGTCCAATTGACCGCCGGTCAGGAGAAACAAACACCAGCCAAACGCTGGGACAATATTCGAGGGACAAACCCTTCAAAAGAAAATCAACATGGATACAGGATTATTCTTTTTCCAGAGGCCACGAGTTGAAAAAATAAACTGCTCGTTGAGTTCAAACGAGGTGAGATGACGCTTCGCTGAAGGAAAAAAGACAGAGGAATGAAGCTATGAGCAGCAGACTGATGAACCACTACGGCAGAGCCAGCCAGCCAATCAGAACCCGATAGATAAGTCCCGCCCCATTCCTCTACTACCCTGCCCCAGAAACCAGTGTTGTGGTTAATTGCTCTGTAATTACTTTTAATTAGATTATTTCTGACTCTCTTCTCTCCAACTATTATTTTCACCCCTGTGTCATTTTTTTTTTTTTTGCCCCGACGAGAGCGGCCATTGTTCTCTCTAAAATGAGTGGAGGGGGCAAAAGAAAAGACAAAGAGGGCGAGCAGGAGGGGCAATGGAACAATGGGGAAAGTTAAGCAAACAATGATATTTTGACAGCAGCGAGAGCGATGGAGAGAGAGAGATGATACCAGCACATGTAGCCTGGCCTCGTGCCTCTGCTCTCCTTCAGGGGTGAGTCTCTCGAGGCGCGGAGGGGGAGGGGGACAAAGTCTGACGGGGGGGAGGGGGAAGAAAGCTGTGTGTATGTGGTGGGGCAGGTGGAGGGGGAGGGGGGGTGGGGGAGGTAGCCCCGCAGAACAGCTGATGTTTTCATCACATTATTCTGCAGGACTGAGGAGCAGGCGAAAGGTTTTTGAAGCCACGAGCCCCCATTCAGCAAACGGCAGGAGTGTGGGCGGCGTGCGCAACCCCCGCCGCCATCGGGGGGGGGCATTTGGGCCCTTGAGGGTCAAACTGAATGAACCTCCTGGCCGTGACCTCTAGCTGCCTCCTTCGGAAAGCACTTCCTGATTCCGTTCATTCAGCCAATCGGGGGCAAAAGGGGTTGGAGGTGGGGGGGAGGGACTGCAGGGACTGCGGAATGACACACGCTCTTGTCCAAACACAGACGGAGCAGCTATCAAAGCCGATCCGGAAGCGCCGCCTCACGCAGTGGAACTCTTCCAGACACTGGGAGCTGGACTGGTTTTGTACGAGGACAGATGGTGAGGGGGCACAGATGAAGGGGGGGGCCTAGACGGGGCAGGATGAAGGCAATGAGAGGTTACATAGATGGCCTGCGTGTAAACAATAGCTTAGGAGGAGAAATAAAAGTAATCTCTGCGTGTGGGTGTGTGTTTGCGTCCCAAACTTCAGCTGCCCCCCCCCCCATCTCCCTGTCTCAAACATTCCCTTCTTTGTCCCCGCTCTCCACTTCCTGTTTCATCTGGAGGCCCCCCCCCCCCCGCTCCTCTCATGCCTCGGCCCCGGGGGGAACGCTCTCCACGGCGGGGCCTCCAGGCAGCAAGATGGAGAACGCTGGCGGAGCTCAGCGCGGCGCAGATGGAGAGGCGGCGTGGACACGCTGGTTGGCGCGCCGTCGCACGCGTCCCCAAAGCCTCGGGCAGCGGCAACTAACTTCAGACAAAAAGGTGCAGGTTGGAAGATTTATTTCAAAGTTGGACTGGATCCGGTTTCGGTGCTCACCAGTGGTGGGGGGGGGGGGGGGGGGGGGGGGGGCAAAGCCGCTGAGAAACTGTGACTATTCTGCTCTGTGGCGGCAAAACGCACACAACACGCAGCCTTTAATGGCCTTTGTGAGGGTGAAGGCAGCCCAACAAAAAAAAAAAAAAGACGGGAGGGAAAAATGATACCCGAGCATCAAATTATAGAGTCAGTCGGTTCGGCGGTGGACGGGCTGGAAATGAGAAAGAAGAGGAGGAGTTTGGGTTGAAGAGCAGGAGGGGGAGGAGGGTAGAGGTTAGCAACATCTGGAATCAATCTGTCTGCGAGAGAGGGGGAGGGTTGAGAGGGGGGGGGGGGTGTCCTGGTAGGACAAGAGGAAAAAGAGAAAGAACAGAACAAAAAATGAGGGCAGAGCGGGACGCACGCGCGAGGCGGAGGAATGCGGGGAATAAGACGGCCGATGCCGAGAGAAAAGGGGAGAGAAATATAAAAGCAGCGAAACATCGCAGGACGGAGACAATGAGTCATAAGTGAGGAATGCCA
Organism: Gasterosteus aculeatus; assembly: GCF_964276395.1. Lineage (NCBI taxonomy): Eukaryota > Metazoa > Chordata > Actinopteri > Perciformes > Gasterosteidae > Gasterosteus > Gasterosteus aculeatus. Next base: position 5,642,038 of record NC_135699.1, read on the forward strand.
TGTGACTTATATTTTCTTAGGGGGTGGGGGAGGAGAGCGGGGTTTCTGAACTTGATTCCTAGTTTTTTTCTTTTCCAGAGACTGGTTTGCACACACACACACACACACACACACACACACACACACACACGCACACACACGCACACGCTTGAGGTCTGTGGAGTCGCTTTGGAAGAACATTACATGCCTGCGTGTCATGAAAGGCATACGAAAAGGCAGCGCCGTTTATGCCATTTCTTCTTTCATTTAGAATAAATAAAGCAGAGATGAATGCGACATGCTGCAGCGAGCCTGTCCCGGCTGAAAGCTGGGCCTTCTTGCTGCACTTCTGCAAGTGTCCATTTAAGTTAATTCCATACGCCTTGCGAGCGAGGAGGAGCCCTTTGAAGGCGCCGGCTGGCGTCAGACGAACAGAAAAACAGTCACACACACACACATGAACATTCACTCTCTCTCCGACTCTGCGGAGGGCAAAAGTAAAGGGCGTCGCTCTTGTTTATTTTCACCCTCCAACTTGCTATTTTAGGAGAAGGAAAGAAGTGGGGAAGTCGCCGGAGCAAACGGGCCGGCGGAGGGGAGAACGGGGGAGCAGCGGTGGTGGAGGAAGGCAAAATGACATGAGGTCAACAGATGGAGAGAGGGGGGGAGGTGGTCCCCCCCCCAAGACTGCGCCGATGTTCCTCTTTAGTACGGTCTCAAATCCCATCAGCAAATGCACAAAGGTCCCACCCAAAATACCCAGAACCAAAAAGTAGTGTGGCGCAAACAGAAGGTGTGATGCTGATCTAAGAGCCAGAATCACGGTGACGTCACAGGATGTGAGACACAGCAAGGAAACGTCGTTCCTCGAGTGTTACGGGAGATTATTTGCATATTTGGCTCCCAATCAGACGGCAAATTGCACAAGTCAAGTCAACAGATCAGGGCTCAGGGTCCAAATGGAGCCGTCAGTGAAACGCAGAATCCTAAGTAGTAGGAGTGAAGAGGAGCTGGGGACATGAAGACGGACAGAGACGGCCGAGGTGGAGGGGGGGGGTTGAGAAAGGCGAGACGGACGGGTGTGTTTCCACTCACACTGGAGGCTTCTGTTTATCTTTCCAGACACCAATCTGAAACCCATGTGGCCGGTTGCATTGAGTGACGTGTGTGTGTGTGTGTGTGTGTGTCCAGTTGTTGACGGGGGAGGGAGGGGGACTCCCGATGACCACGAATTGTTAAAATACTCCTCATTCATTTCATATTCAACAAGGTGACGAGGGAGCAGCCGCCTTCGCGCTGCTTCTTTTTCCTTGTAGGAATCTACATTTTTTAAAAGGAAGATAATTACAGAAAAATAAACATGCAAATTGTCAAGTACTTTCCAAACCACATTCTCTGAATAAACATCTTTTACCGTGAGTCACAACATCCGGGCGGTGCCAGTTATTAATCACCAGCCGCACTTCACTCTTTTCCAGTCTCACTTGGTCTTGTTGAAGAGGAGTCGGCCCCGTAAACTTGGGCCAATAAGCTGCTTCATTGTTGTCAGCTCTAATTATTTCACTTGGTGTGCGCGCGTTGTGTTACAGTGGAACCAGCTCTTCATTTCACGCTCCGGCAAAATCGGCGGAGTAAAGTCGTCTGATGATAAACGCGTCACGTCGAGAGTTCTCTGCGCCCGCCGACCCTCTTACAAAGTACTCATCAACCTCGGGCTTGGAGTCGGGGGGGGGGGGGGGGGGGGGGGGGGGCGACTAAACATCCCAAACAGCTGAATGAAATCCAGGTACAGGCCTCACAGCTCAACCGTCCTCGTGTGTGACTCAGTGGCAGCTGTGACAACACGGTCACAGATGACCCGCCCCCCCCCCCCCATGTAAGGGAAATTGACATTTCACTCGGCGTGAGGGCGGAGACGGGAGCACATGTGACAGTTTGGGGGCAGCCGTGGGGAGGGGAGGGGGCATGCAGGGTGCTGGGTGTGACACGATGGCCATAAAGGGAGAGTTTACATGGGAGTGTCACGTTAAGGAGCTGAAAGCGGTTTTACAAGGGTACACATAGAGGGGGGGGGGGGGGGGGGGGTACGCAGGAAGAGGGGGGCGCACGGTTGCGAGAGAGAGAAAACAGAAGAGCGACTCAGAGCTTATCGTTAGCGGTTTAAAAGTCAAGGGTGACTCTGCTGTGCTGCGGCTCAAAGTTCAACAGCACTCATTAAACAGCATAAAGCCCCCCCCCAACAAATATTAACCCACATCAGTGCGGCCGCCGTGACATTCTACGTGCACGTTCCTTGACACTCGGGCCCTGTGGGTAACTGCGGGGGCCACCGGGCTCACTGGGAATAATGGGGCGACGCGGCTACGGGGGCGTTGCCCCGCTGGGTCGCAGTGATCAGGGACAGCGAGCCAGGGTTAGTTTCACCGCTTTTCAACGTTTGATTCATGATATAATAATGATAAATTACCGACAAGAAGAGCGAACTGATTAACAAACGGTACAACGTCAGTTTAAGTGATTTACAGTTGTGAAAATCATTTCTAAAATGACACCTTTTTGCAGGTCTACAGCTGTTGATGCAGGAATTTAGAAATCAATTCTAAGAAAAAAGGAAGGAAAGAACAGCCTTACCTCTACTGAATTAATTGTATCAAAACAATAATTTTATATTTATATCCCACAGGATTGTTTTTTATACATTTAGTCGCAGAAGCTAAGTTTTAATTTGGGTGCCATTGACTTATCGCCATGGAGAAAAAGACCCATGACACAGTGATTCTGATCAGACTTTCAGCAGCAGCACGTGTCCATTAGGGACCAACGTGACCGACTCAATGTCTCATTCCGCGTGCGGAGAGCTGCTCGTGGTGGGCCTCCTGGAACCGAAACCCACCCCCCGCCTGGTACTACCCAATCTCAGTGGTGCGTCCGCTCTTATCAACCCACCCCCTGCCCCCCCTCCCTCTGCTCTTGGCCCCTAAAGCGATCGCTCTGGTTAATGCCATCTCCTAAATGAGCGTTGATCTCATTAGCGCAATACAAAGCCTCTTTACCTCCATCGATAGGGCAAATCGGCTCTCCCTAACAGAGAGAGAGAGAGAGAGAGTGGGGAGGGGGGTTATAAACTGTGCTCCCACTGCATCAGAGTGGTCCGCAGCACTGCCCCAAGGGGGACGCATCATACCACAACAAGGAGCGGGACAAACAGAAAGCAGGGCCCGTACGAGGAGGAAAACAAGAGAGCAGGCGGACGTGGATGGCGGAGCGATTTGAGTGATGGGAGAGATGGGGAGAGAGGGAGAGATAATCAAAAATGCCCAACCCCCTCCCATCTCCAATGGGGCAGCAGAGAGAGAGTGTGGCTGTGTGTGTGTTGGGGGGGGGGGGGCTCCCTGGCACACTGAAAGTCTGTGAACCAGGAGTCAATTAGCAATCTGGAAATATGCTTGGGGGAGAAATCAGAGGGCAGCTAGAGGGGAGCGGGGGAGAAGGGGGGGGAGGGCAAAGCGGGGGGAGGAGAGGCGAACCAACAAAAGGAGTGACGAGCCGCACTCTGGTTTATTATTACAGTCTTGATTTACAGTCGGCTATCCACTACCTCCGGGCCTCGGTGGGGAGCACTGTGGGAAACGAGTTCTTTGATGGGACCACCCTCAATGTTATCCCCCCCCCCCTTTTTATTTATTTACCCTTTGCAATAAGTTTTTATTTTTAAACAATACATCATTCAGGGCCTATCCTGCTGCTTATCGCCCCCCTCTCCCCCCGCCATCCATCACTTCCCTCTTATCCTCTAGCACCAGACCCTGGATGCAAACGGCTCAGATTTCCGTCCTGTCCGCTCTGTCTCCTGGCTCCCGACCTGTCCTTCTCGTCCACATCTGTCCCTCTCGGACACATTTGTCTCCTACAATTCCCCCAAATAGTGTCCACTCAGAACCCCACTCTCTATTGCTCCCCCCCCCCCGAACCCACCTTCTCTCTTCCTATTTGCACCCAGCGATCCTTTACCTCCATCCATTCGTGTCTCCGCTCCGTCCCATTTCCAGCCTGACCCCCTGTGGCCCGCCGATCAATACTAATGATGGGCAGCGAGAACCATCCCCAATGCCAAGCTGCTCATTGTCACATCAGCTTTGCCCGCAAGCTGTAACCCCCCCCCCTCCCCCCGCTCGCCCGCATCCCATCTACGTGATCGGCATCAATCTTCCTGGGACACTCGCCCCGCGTCGCTGCATTACGAGGGACCTTGTTTGGTCACTGCAGCAGGTCAGCCGAACACAATACAAGTATTTAACCAACCCCCCCCCCCCCCCGGATTGAATTACCTGCGTCCGCCTGCCCTTTGACTAAGAAGTACAGATGAAAATCCCCCTTCGTGCTGTTGGATAATAGACACTTCAGAGCATGCGAGCGTAGGTGTAAGAACGAGAGGGGTAGTACATGCGTTCATGAGAGCGAGCGAGACAGAGGGGGAGGCATAAATAGTAATAGATCCTATGAGAGACCCCACCCCCACCCCCAACCGTGCCTGAGCACTTACGGTTTACTGTAATCTGCACAGGTCAGCCAGGTAGAGACGGGAATGGCAACCGTCCTGGGGAAAGACCTGGGATAAGGACCCCCCCCCCTCTCCCCTTGAGCCCCCTGGCTCCTTCAGCCACCACCAAAAGGCTGTTCTTTGTCTTTCACTGGGGTGACCCCTCCCCCAATCCCTGTCTGCCTCTCTCTTTTAACACCTAGCGACAATAAGGGGGGGGGGGGGCACACATGTTCCAGGATGTGATGCCTCACTGTAAATCCTGATCAGCATCCCAAGTCTGACCGATCTGATCCACGTGAACGACAAAGAAAGGGGGCGGCGGGTGGAGCCCCGGTTCCCCCCGGACGGATCCTGTCACAGCAATGGAGCCCGTATCGTGTTACCTTTTGTCTGCCTCGGCCGGGCTCCTCCGGGAAGAACCGCGAGACACCTTTTCACTATCGTCACACCTCACAAAGCTCTAATTTGGGTCCAGGAAAAAGATGCTCTACTTGCTGCACTAATACATGATTACGTTGTAGATGAAGGTGGGGGAGCAGGGGGGGGGGGGGGTCAAAAATAACACCATCCTTCCCTGCTGATGCTTGAGAACAAAAGCTTTTAGTGAAGGAGAAGAAGGTGAGCGGGTGGTACTTTGTTACAATGCTGCTCGCGCTGTGACGATCTGTGATGGCAACGTGACGACGCACAGGTACCGTGCAGGCGCGCGCGTTCTTACCTGTCCAATGTCGCCAACGACACCTCCGGCGCCGTCTATCCGGGCTCTTTTGCACTCCGCCTCGGCCAAGTCGCTCAGGGCAGCGGCTGTTTGGGCGTCGGGCTCCGGGTCCCCTCGCTTCATCGCGCGGACGGCTGCCGGACCCCCGGCCGCGTTCGCGAGGGCTGCCGCTGCCGTGTCCATGTCTCGCTCCATTATTCCCCGACTAACGGGCAGCAGAATGGATGCAACGTCGGTCGACATTAACATTGGACGGCGGACGGTCACCAGTCAAAAGTCTGTTCTCTTTTCTTCCCCCCCCCCGTTGGACTCGTCCACGCAGCTCGATACTCACGGTGGATTTGGTCTCTTCCCAAAGAACTGGTTCACATCAATGAAAAAAAGGCAGCTGGTTCTGTTTATTGTCTAACTTGGCGTTGGGCTATTGGGGGCAGAACATTATGCCGGGGTTCTGGACAAAACGCATTAAAGTACAGCTCTCCACCTCCTCCCCACCTAAAAAAAAAAAAAAAAAAAGCCGACGCCAAACGGTGCCCTTCTTCACCAAAGATCAAACGTCCGTCTCCTGGATGCCCGACGAGCTAATTAGCTAGCTGTCCTCGGCTAGCCTGCTAGCAGCACATTCCGCTAGCTCCGTGGATAAACGCGGCTCGAGGAGCTCGCTCCCGCAGCCGGGAACAGGAAAAGGCTGCAAATTAGCTTCGCGGTGCAGCTTCTCGGTCCCTCTCTACTGGGTGTTTCTTTGTTTTGTTGTTGTTGTTTTGTTTTGTCGTTGAACTCCTCTGCGTTGCTCCTACCAGCCCTCTTTTTTCTTTTCCCCCTCCCCGATTTGATTCCGGTGCCTTCTCGTCACGGAGTCCGATCCCTCGTCGCGGTCTGCTGCGGATGCGTCTGGCTTCCCTCTGCTCCTGAGCTGCGGCTCGTAGCGTGGAGGTGATCCCGGCGGCGCTGATCCGCGGTCGGATTTTTCCAAGGGCACCGGGAGCGGAGCCGTGGGGTTGGCTGGTCTGAGGTCTGCGTTTTCCAGCGTCTCCTTCTCCTTATTCCCACCCCCCCCTCCTCCTTCATTCCCACCACAGCTCCCCCTCCTCCACTGTCTCACGCATTACAACGTTAAACCAAATTAGAATAAAATGGATACTATATTACTGCTCGCAGCAATGTCAAAATATTTTCTATTTTTCCCCCCCAAAAATGAAAGAAGTAAATATGAATAAGTTGAATGTGCTGCGTGGATGTGGCATGAAAAGATGTGGAATATAAAGTAGTTATCTAGAATAGGCCTACAGTATTAATAATGCATGTTGTATGAATAAGCAGGTGGGTTATACGTGTATTTATTGACTGCAGTGCGCTATCATAACACGATATAATAATATCCGGTGTGTCTTTACATTCACAAGAACACAATGGCCTGTCAGATATGGAAATTATTTAATATATTCGCGTTGGAGTGTCAGTGATTGTCAATTCTGATGATACAATTAAAATAGCGGTTTTGGTGTGTGTATTTTTGGAGCACGTGCAGAAGTGTTATATGACTAAATAACCGAAGAATTTCATGACGAAAAAAACATACAACATAAAACGTGATTGAAGAACAGCAGCCAGACGCCTCCTGCAGGCTCCTGTTTAAATAGTTCGAGGGACTGAAGTAAAGCACAGCCATGCTTTCTAATGGTCTCGCGCCCCCTAGTGGGATTGAAACGACACAGCGTCTGAAGCAAGAGGCGGACCCACAACGAGAGAAAATCACTCCTCTCCAGTGAAATTGTTGTCACACAATTCATACATAAGCAGCAGTAATCAAATCCGCCTGCCGCTGTCTGTAAAAGGTTCATAGTGGAAAGGTGCAATAAAGGCTGTTGTGGCTGCTACGACACACACACACATGCACACACACTTATGTGATAAAACCTGCTCTGAAACCTCACTTCAGATGATTGCTGTCACTTTAGGCGGGCCGCAGGTGTGAAAATGTGTGCATATGAGAATCTGAGAGTGTGATGTGTGTGTGTGTGTGTGTGTGTATGCTTTTTCCTCACCCTCTGAATGCACTCACTCTATCAACCTGTGTCTCTCTCCTGCCGCCCATCCCTCCGTCACCCAGTGAACCCAACGATGATGGACGCCAGGGAGGTCAGATCACTGCACACCGACACCCGTTTAACTGATGGAGGCTGTGACAGGCGGCGGAAGCCACTACTCTCTTTTGCACGGCGACCACGGGTCACTAAAAGAACCGTGGGGGGGGGAAATACCCCCCAGTACCTGTGTGGACATCATACACTTTAACGGTTACTGAGGGTTTCTTTGTTCATAGACGGGAAGAACAAGCTTCATATTTCATAAATGTTCAGCGTGGACCTGAGGAACTTAGTTGATCAACAGAAAACGTAATAGTATTAAATTATCAATTCATTTCAGTCATTTTTCATGCAGAAAAGTCCGACAGCCAAATTCAGCCTCTCAAATTGAAGAGTGAACGTATAATCTTAGATGAATTAAACAGGGAACTTGAAGCTGTAACCTTGGGCTGAAGCGTCATATAATTCATAGACGCGTTTAAATTGTCAGCAGATTCATCTTAAGAAGTGCAAGCAGTGGTTTGGTGAGTGTTTCAACTCCCATACGTCCTGATTATATAAATTAATACAGATCGCTTTTTTTCGCTTTAATTTCTCGTGTATTTAGCGTGTGTGGTTTTAACAAACCAAGTTATCCAGGAACCAAACCAACACACCCAAACCTGTTAATGTTGAGCTTTTCAAATGAATGTGTCTGTATTGAACACATCAACATTTTTCTCAGTAAATATATTTCTAAAGGTGCTGTTGACATGAAATTTTCACTAGATGTCGTAATTAATTCATGAATATAAAAAAAACAGAAATTGAGTTATGTGCAATAAAATGGAATGACACCAGGGGAAACGTAGTGAACACATGAAGAAAGGAAGGTGAAGAAAGGACAGCCAAGACACGAGCTGGAATCTAACAGTAATAGGAAAGCACTGCTGCCCCTTGTCATGCAAATGAATATCAGCTGATTCAGTCGCAACTGATGGCCTATAAAAAGGTGTCTCATTACCAAGGTGTCCCACATGAAGGGTAAGAGCAAAGAGCTTGCGCAAGACCTTTGCTACCTTTTTGGTGCAAAACATCCTGATGGCGTTGCGTCACTTATAGAAAGTCATAATACGGAAGTGAGATTATAATTTCTCCATAAACCGGCCACGACCAGGTGCTCCTCGAGAGATTTCTGATAGAGAGAAAATAATTAAGAGAAGAGTTGTCCAAGAGCCAAGGACCACTTGTGGACGATAATACACACCATGTTTGGAGGTCAAATTGCACTGCACATCCCCCCCAAAACACCAGACCAACAGGTTTGAAGGTGGGAACATTTTTTCTGCAAACGGCACTGGCAAATTTCCTATAATTGAAGGAAGGGAGAATGGAAAAATGTACCAAGACATTCTTGATAAAAATCTGCTGCCATTTACCAGGATGATGAAGATGAAACAAGGGTGCACATTTCAACGACATGACAATGGTCCCAAACACACAGCCAAGGAAACTCTTAATGGGTTTCAGAGACGCAAGATAAAGCTGCTGGGATGGAACAGCCAATCCCCCAACTGACGTCATAAAGAACAAAGACTTTTGTACAAAGGGTTGAATAAATGTAAGACTGTGTGTAAAATAAGAGTCCTATGATACTGAAATAAAGAAACTTGAGAAAAGAAGTACCGTTGGAGTTTATTCTCTGCACCGAGAAAAACAAAGCATCTGTGCAGAGGATGTGGTCAGGGTATGTCGTCATGAACACTTCTGTGGTTAACAACTGCACGATAACCATTGAATGGTTCAATGCCCCCTAGCACCCCCCTTATTTAACCCTTTATAAGCCAATGATATATGATCATGTCCGTGAGTAACGCACGCACACATACATGCACTACTCTCATTGTGCTTACGAGTCCTAATATTATATATATAATATATCTCTTGCTCCAAAATATATTTAAAGGTATGTGTACCGTGTGTTGTGCAAATGATAAAAAGTGACAGCGATGAGAAACCCCTCAGTCGTCTCGACTGTGTCGTGATGGCTGTAATTCATAAACTGTTCATGTGGTGCTTTTGTCTCACTTGTGTTTGAGTGTGTGTGTGTGTGTGTGTGTGTGTGCGTGTGCGTGTGCGTGTGCGTGTGTGTGTGTGTGTGTGTGTGTGTGTGTGTGTGTGTTGGCGCAACTTATTTCCGGTTACTGTTATTTTCTGTTTCTGTTCTCAGCTGGCTTTTAAGTTTCACAATTCCAAGATTCTAAAACGTCCACCGTTCTTTTCATATATATATACATTTTTATTTGGGCATGATAAACAACTACAAATCGTGTAATACACCATCGAAATAGTTTGGAAATTCAAACATGAACTGACATCCTGCACAAAAGGATCTGCCCTCACGAGCTCCCAACTCTCGTTTCCTTAACTTTCGTTTTACCTCCCTGCTCGCACTCGGCCCTACTGGCTGATTGGTGTCATCTCGCGTCGGTCACGCCTCGCGTCCAATGAACGGACCGAGTGGAGTCAAAGAGGCGGGCCGTCACTGTACAAGAAGCACGCAGCCTCGGGAAAACGTGTCGTTGATTTCTCCAGACGCCGTGCCAGCGGACAGAGACCGAGAACCCTCCAACAAATCAAGGTATCTATTGTTGACCTCGCGGCACGGCTGGCGTTTAACGTAGTGACCAACTTCGAGACATTTAGACGTGTTAACAGTTCCTTCACGCAAAGACGAGGTGACCTAATCCCTTTACTACACCTTTACAGACTTCCGAAGCCCCCCCACCTCCCCGAGCTCCTCGTCATGGCTCTGGATGGCTGTGGCCTGTTCTGCAAATATGTCCTGATCATTTTCAACCTCATCTTTGCGGTAAGTCTCTCAGATCACGATACTGAAGAAAAGAAGAAAGAAAAAAAAATGATATCTCCAATTTTACTTGGCATATGTATTTTTCTTTAAGTAATGTATTATTTCTCTTATTATGTATTTTATTATGTAAGTTTCGTGCCCCCTCCCTCCCCTGCCTGAAAACCACCAGTACGTAATAAAACCAAGAGGGGGGGTCCCCAGTTGGGGTTTTGATGTGGTGTTTGTGTTGTCTCCGGCAGGTGTTGGGCTTCGCCCTGCTGGGCCTCGGCCTGTGGCTGAGGTTCAGCATAAGCACCAGAGGCATCTTCCAAATAGAGGAACTCAACTCCAGTGCCTTCGTGACGGGTCGGTGCCTTCCCGTCTGATGAAGTGTGTCATTCTTCACGTTGTTTAGCCTCTGGTGGGTATTCAACTCCGCATCTGTGTTTCTCGTCTTCAGTTGTGACCATCCTGATAGTCCTCGGCTCGGTGATGCTGATCGTGGTGATTTTCGGGGACTACGGCACCTGCAACGAGAAAAGATGCGCTCTGCAAGTGGTGAGAGACGGCTTCATACGCTTCGTAATGTTGGGCAACGGACTCACTGTTTTTTTTATTTCCTGTCGTTTCATCACAAAAACCCGCCAGTCACAAGGTGCACACCGTTACTAGGAAGTTAAAACCTATAATTTTAGGAGACAAATTTGTTATATATTATGTATCAGCTATTCAAATATGTGAGTCTTCAAATGGATGCACATGTAGTCACATCCATAATCTGATGTCAGTCGGCACGATCCTAGCGAGCGTGTGCAAAACAAGCGCCACACTCTCGCTCTTTCCTTTGGTCGTAGGAATCGAGTGCGTTACAATTGCCCCCATGTGCCCCCCCCCCCTGCTCCTGGGAGGGGCCAACGCCTGTAGATATATTGATAGGCACGGCTCATTGAAAGGGACACCATGTGATGCCTCAGATCAAACAGAAGGGAACATGAAACCTAACAGAGCGCGACAAGGGAACCGCAAGAACAAACGTGCCTTCGCCCGCAGCTCAATATCGACCGCCGAGATGTTTGCAGTGAGGTGGGGCTCTCGCAGTAAACTGTGTTTTTTTGTAGGAAGTAGTGTCTCTAAAGTGTCCCCTCCTGAGAGGGTTTCAAACTCGGGAACAGACAGGGTTTATGCTCTGGACCGAGCCAAGAACGAGTCTAGTGTGCAACCTTCTCTGTTGGACGGTCGGGCTGAAATACGTTCAATATGCACACGTGTTAAGATACCTTTTGACTAGGAGTTCCATCCGTGCTTCCTTCTTTTCTTCGTCCCGTCTCTGCGGGGTTTGCTGGGGGAGCTCAGTCGTTCCTCCAGCGTTGCGCATCACAAACACGCAACACTGTTTGCAACATGCGACTGTAATCCAGCAGACATTTGCGAAGTGACCAGTTTTCACATTTTACCTTTTATCTGCATGTGTCATAAAAGTGTATCTGCCTATACATGTCACAAAAAGCTCTAAATCATTACTTATTGCTCTTAGTGAGCTATAACCTTCCTGTTAAGTGTTCTTCCCTCTGATCATAACACATGTACCTGTACACGCACACAGCAGGAGGTAATGGTGTGTTATGCTGTTTCTGATCAGTTTATTAACGTGAGATGTTCTAATCCTTTCAGTTCACCGGACTTCTGTCCTTCCTGGCGGTGGCTGTAATTGCCTGTGGAGTGCTCAGTTATTCCAATAGGAACGCGGTAAGAGAGTTGTCAGAGATGTTATTAACACGTAATTAATACTCCATATTTACCCTCATGGTAATGTCTTTTCATGTGTATTAATAAGGTTGGAGAGAGATTCGTGGAGTTCTACGCCAGCATGTATACGCTGTACCTGACGAGCAACGGCGACCAGGTCATCGCTGCCACTCTCAGTCTCATCCACAATACGGTGAGCACAGAACTCGCATCTCCTCCCTTTCCATGTGATAAGGAAACATTGTTTGGCTCCAAACTGAACTCTTCTTTAATGTTTTTACTGGCAAGGCAGCCTAAAGTGCTCAGCCATCAAATAACTGAGACCACGTTGGGATAGTTTGTACTAACCTGTGGACTGAAACCTGCCGGCGGCCCATTCGCAGCATTTAAAACCTGCTAAAGGAGAGTTCGACCTGCCAACTTCAAGCTAACGAGCTAGCGTTAGCTTGAAGTTGTTGCTCTGAGTATCTGACTGTATTGATTTAATGTCCTTATGCATATAAAACTCTGCTTAAGATGCTCTCGGTACCAATTCCAGAGCAGTTGCTTGAACTGTTCGGCTCGGTCCGTCTGCACGGAAGTCTGTTAATGTTACAAAGACAAAGTTCTACCTTATTTAATCCAATTTTTCCACCACACTAGCTATTGCTAATAGTAGAGTTGATCTCACTGTTTAGAGGCTAGGTAAAATAGCACATTATGACATTTTAAAAACATTTCCATATCATTTAAAATAATTTGTTTAATTATTGCAATGGAATATTCTAGACAATTTCTTCACATTTATTCATAATGACTCCCTTTTTAACTCCGAATTAATGACAGAATGTGAAACAACAATAATCCACTTCTGACCTGCTCCTCTGCTCCCGTGTAGCTGCACTGCTGTGGAATGACCGGGATCGCGTCCGTTGAGTGGGTCCAAAGCACCTGTCCCCCGCCCGACGGTTTCCTCGAGCACTTCAAGATGCCTGTGAGTTGTTGCCAGAGCGTTGCTACGCGTTAGCATTCCCCTCACACGCGTGTTCTGTCCGCTCTGGGACCTTGTAACGGTCTCTCCCGTCTCGTTGCCACTACAGGGCTGCCCCGCCATCATCGCGACTTTCTATGACAGTAAAGCACAACTGGTGATGGGCGTCTTTGTGGGAACTGGGGCCCTTTTGGTAAGTCCACGCGCTGCGTGCTGCACATTTCGATACTTAAGTTCGCTGTAAAGAAAGTTCAAGTTTGGCAGAAATAGGCTGAATGAATGAATAATACTTTTACAAGATGGTTTATCAAACTAATTAGCTTTTAATTAAACGTTCCACAAACGTTTATTAAATGTTTTGTGTACATGCACCTAAAGGCAGTACTCGAATGACATCCAGTTTATACTTGTCGTAAGTCTTGTTCGGAGTGGAACCATATTTTAAGCTGCCTCACCACAAATATTCCGGTTACTGTAAAAAACAGTCAGCTAGCCGCTCTCCCATTTCTACTGTATTGAAGACTAGTCTAAAAGGTTGAGGTTAATTGTTTTTTGCTCTTGTTCATAAAGTATGACTGTGTTCTAATCCCTCTAAACCGCTTTCTCTTGACCAATGCCCCCTCCCTCTTTTATTTAATAACCCTTTCATTCTCCTCATCCTTTGTGCTCAAAGCTCATAGCTGCTATTTGCAGCTCAACCCTCAGTAGAAAGATTGGCCTGTCAAACTCATCGGTTCAGTACATCGTGCTTGCTCACTCCACCTCTGTGGCGTCTAACCCTCAACCGTCTCTGCATGGATTGGTCTCCCCTTCCTACCTTGACCAGGACCCAGTCGTCTTCACCCCCCTCTCTATGGCCAACATCCCGATGGTTCAGTCCTAGAGCGCTTGTGTTGGGTTCCACTCTCACATGTGCTCAATTCGAAACCCATGAGGCTCTAGAACAGAACTGTGTCGCTGTGTTCTCTTCAAAGCTGCACAAGTTCTGCACCGCTTTGCGCGCTCACTGCAGAGCGTCTCCAGCTTGCTTTTAAAAAGGAAACATCCACCCTTTAAGGACCTATGGCAATATCATAACAGCACTTCAAAAAGGATGTTGAATTTGAAAGTTATTGACCAAATGCTGATATTTCAAGACTAATTTACATTGGTGAATAAAAAGCAATGTTTCTCATGAAGCGAACACATATGTACCCATTCTAGTTTTGCATTTTTAATAACCTAAAAAAAAGTTCTATTAGCTGCAAGCTTATTTTTTCCTTGTCCCATCAGTGAAAGTTGATTTAATCCGTTCATGCAGTTAAACACATAATCCAGGGTTGGATTTTTCCTTTCAGCATATACTTCACTAAACGTGTTGCTGTTTTGTTTTTTACACTTTACACAAGTGGCTGCATCCAAGTTGCTCTAATTCAGTGGTGGTTTTAATGGTTCACTCGATGGCTCTACTCCATCCTGGCTCTTTACTTCTCCCCCCTGCCTGCATCACAGATTATTGCCCTGGTCTGTGCCGTTATCCTGCTGCAACAGACCAAGAGAAACCAGCAGATCACTGCGCACTATACCACTGTGTACTGAAGAGGATTTGGGTGTTCAACCATTACCCTCCTGTGGCTCAGACAGCATCCAGTGCTGGAACACAGGCTAAGGCACAGAACCATTCTGTTTAGAAGTGTTCATTTCCTTAAAGCTGTTGTGAAGTCACACAGTAGCTTTGTGTTGCTTTGGCTGTCTAGCTTTGCCAGTATGGCGCTCAGAGTAAGTAATCTGACATTCATTTAACCACAACGGCCATTACACATTTCGTAATTTTTTTTAATTAAGCATTGTGTTCCGCTACACCACTGCATTTGTTGCAACATGTGAAAGAGGAAATGGCAACGATGCACTCATTGTGCTCATCCATTACAATAAACACTTAAATGGTTTCCCAAGTTGGATCACGTATTTGTTGAAATTCATAACTTTTATTTTCATGTCAAAGATTTTTATTTTGTGTGCTTTCTAGTCATTATGTACGCTTTGAGACAGTTAAGCCGACTGTATAGACACGATGGTTTGCCACTTTCTTCACATTCCAAAAAAAAAAAAAAAAAAAAAAAAAAAAGGGGGATTTGTATTGTTTACGTTTCCACCGAACCCTTTGACCAAATAGAAGTGTACAGGGCACAAGTGTGTGTGTGTACGAGGGTCATGTTTTCTTTTCCAATACTACTGTACTACTATTGCATTGCACTCTTGTTGATACGTTTGAATAAATGTCCCCTCAAGGACTTTTCCTCCACAATAAAACTTGTGTATTTGTTATTCACATGAAACAAAACTAGTGCATCCGTGTTAAAGAGTTTATTTCATTCCTCACGCTTCACTTTTAGGACCTGCAAGGAAAGAAAAGTTAGGGGCATGTTAGTAAGCTCTTTTAAGGGCACAGGGAAATTTGTATATTCAAGAAGGAAACCATCTGTGCAGATCATGTCTAGGAAACTAGTTAGAACCCACAGTTTAAAATAAACTCCGCAGAAAAAGAAACGTCCCTTATTCAGGACTGTATTTCAACAATACAGATCTTAATTGTAAAGCGTTTAAACAATGTTTTCCATGCATGTTCAATTAACATGCACCTGTGGAAGGGTGGTTAAGACCTTAACAGCTTACAGAGTGTAGGCATTTACGGTCACAGTTCTAAAAACGCAGGACACTAAAGAGACTTGTCTACAGACTGAAAAACACCCAAAGAAAGATGCCCAGGGTCCCTGCTCATCTGCGTGAACGTGCATTAGGCATGCTGCAGGGAGGCATGAGGACTGCTGATGTGGCCAGGGCAATAAATTGCCATGTCCGCACGGTGAGACATCTAAGACAGCGCTACAGAGAGACAGGAAGCACAGCTGATCATCCTCGCAGTGGAAGACCACGTGTAACAACACCTGCACAGGATCGGTACATCCGAATATCACACCTGCGTGACAGGTACAGGATGGCCACAACAACTGCCCGAGTCACACCAGGAACACACAATCCCCCCCATCAGTGCTCAGACTGTCCGCAATAGGCTGAGAGAGGCTGGACTGAGGGCTGGTAGGCCTGTTGTAAGGCAGGTCCTTACCAGACATCACCAGCAACAACGCCGCCTATGGGCCCAAATCCACCTTCGCTGGACCAGACAGGAGCGGAAAAAAGTGCTCTTCACTGATGAGTCACGGTTTTGTCTCACCAGGGGTGATGGACGGATTCGTGTTTATCGTCGAAGGAATGAGCGTTAGACAGAGGCCTGTACCCTGGAGCGGGATCGATTTGGAGGTGGGGTGTCCGTCATGGTCTGTGGCGGTATATCACATCACCATCAGATTGAGCTGGTTGTCATTGCAGGCAATCTCAATGCCTTGTGGTACAGGGAAGACATCCTCCCTTATGCATGCTCAGCCGGACATGATCCTCCAGCAGGACAATGCCACCAGCCATACTGCTCGTTCTGTGCGTGAGTTTCTGCATGACAGCAATGTCAGTGTTCTGCCATGGCCAGCAAAGAGCCCGGATCTCAATCCCATTTGAGCCTCCCTTCATTCAGGGACACATTATCATATTTCTGTTAGTCACATGTCTGTGAAACATTTGTAGTTTAGGTCTTATGGTCTAGACTCTTGTAGTGGTCATACAAACATTTACACACATTAAGTTTACTGAAAGTAAAAACATTTGAAAGTCAGACGTTTCTTTTTTTGCTGAGTTTATATTTATAGTCCAAAAACTAAATGAAGTACAATAACCTTGTCAAACCACTCAGAGTCCCATTATTGGGTTTCCACTGTGAAGCTTACCGTTGATGCAGCCTACAGTGCAGTCACCATGTGACGCAGAGCACACTTCTGTCAAACACAAGAAGTAGATCTGATGGGAGAAAAGAAAGACATCCTAGTGGAGAGTCTTTGCAGTAGCCTGAACATAGCGCCACACAAACAGTTCAAAGACAGCAGATGTTTACTTGTGTGAGCATGTTTAGTGGGCGGTACCTCTGGGTCCTGCGGGTGAGCGTGTCCTCCTTCAGCCGCGTACGAGAGACTTTGTGAGTTCAGCGACAGGAAGCCAGAGACGATGAACCTCCGGATGTGGTGGTGTTCGTGGTGTGGGGGAAGAAGCCGGTCTGAATAACTGCGATCTAGACAGCTGACCACCACATCGCCACATGCGTAATCACAATCACTAAATAGAATACCGCTGAACAAATCAGAACGGAAAAGGTGCAACGGTCCAAAGTTTTAAGTTAGTCCTCAGGTCGCTCACTTTGATGATTTCTCCTGCAGTAATTTATGAAAAACAGTGATTAGCTTTTAAGATGTTTTGAAAGAGGACTTGACGGGGGTGATGAATGAAAAGGCCGTTCCTAATTTCTATATGAATATTGTAATACCAACTGTCACGGAGGCGTTGCAGATGGCTCTTCATATTTCATAAGAAAGCAAAGATAAAAAAAATATTTGCACCTAAAGATTATAATGACATGGTCCACCAACAATGCAATAAAAACAATAATTTCTGTAAAACATACCCATCATAGACCAGCATCCAGCTGGCATATGGAGCTCGAGTGTAAGCCAGGCAGGAGTGGACCAGCAGCACCAGGCCGGGCCTGGGGGGGTTTAGCAGGCTCACCTCCACATACACTGGTCTCCCTCGGAGTAGACTGAGAGGCAGGTGAGCCTCAGGGTGGAAGCCAGTGAAGGACTCATCTACGAGGGCGATAATATTGGAACGGTATCACGATAGTAGCAATCAGACATTTAAAAAGCGAAAGCAGAGAAGACTCACCTTTGGCTATTCTCAGCAGCACAGTGACAGCGGCTGGTGGAGAGCGTGCGGGAGGAGGTTGAGCCATCACATGGAGTGTCACTTCACCAGGAGAACCCGGGGAGGCGCTACATGCCACCATCAACCTATGAATCAACGGAGTGGGTACACCGGCTCAACATCCCATTTTTCTGACTGCATTTACAGAATGCAGTCTGGAAATGCTCGGTTGAGTCCTCGGGTAGGAAACCGGGGATCCGGAACATTACCAAAATATGTCAGACACGCAAGAAATTTGACTTGGCGGTTGGTGAATATCAGACAGATAAGACCACATAGTGCAAGGAAGGAGCAAGGAATTTAAATGTATTCTAGTCCAAACAAGTGCCGTAAATCGGTATAGCTGAACAAAACATGCCCAAACGAATGATGCCCTTTGAAAATGAAGTTCTCCAACACTGAATTCATGATTCTGCTAATTGTTTACTGCTAAACAGTAATGCCATACCTGACTGGAGAGTTCACAAGCTCAGAGCTGTGGCCTCGTTGGAGGGAGTGGATTCCATGGACCTCCAACAGATGAACCACCGTCTCACCAAACACCTGACAGGGATTCGAGATTAGAAAAAGGATTCATCATTTGCAAGTGATCAGAGAGCAGTCAGTCCCCTGAAACGCCTCCATCTATTCAGCCACGTCACAGTAGAATAACTTCCACCAGGCGTGATGGAAGTCGCCCTCATTTTTTTGCGTATGCACTGAATGTGAAAGGGTTCCTTACGTGTTGGATAACTCCACAGCCCTCCAGGGGGACGGCGTAGAGGTCACGGTCAGAGGTCAGCTTGTACAGCGTGCAGGACCCATTACTGCGCTGAGACTGATGAGCTGGGGGGGGCACTGTGGGCTCCAGCACAGAGTCCGGCAGCGCAAGGATTAAATGCGGTCCCTTTGTACACGCTGCTGCCAAACGCACACAAAATGATTAGAATAAAGTACAAATATTTAAGAGTCTGCTGAAACTGCCAAATACATGTTTTGATTGGGCGATTTGGGCGGATGCAGCCTCAAAGCCTCCACACATAAATCATCCCTTTCCAAGAATGTGTTCATTGTCAATTAATGTATCAGACGTGTATTGACAGGATGTGCTGAGGGAGGCACTCACACTTCACAGGGTACGAGCAGCACCCGAGGAAGACTGAGCAGTCGAATTCTGTGCCAAGGCCCGTGGGCGAGGGAGTGGACGGCGTGGCCTTCAGTTTATCTGAGTGCAGAGAGCCAACAAAGAGCAGAGCCAGTTATACTTGAATGGCTCTATTCAGCAGCAGGAGAGATGACAAATTCACACAGTAAGAATTAGTTTTGCATTCAGGTATCTGGTTACAGCCGGATGCCGCACCTTTAGCCCGGTGGCGCTGAACAACAGCGCTCTGCCCCCCCGTGGGGATCTGAAGCCAAGACACAGATACCAAAAGCTAAAAATAATAGCTGCTGGTATTTCACCTGTCATTTCACTGTCCAGCCTCTCTGCTTGCTCACCCGCAGGACGTCCAAAAGCATCAGATGGGTGTTGCTGAGTGTTATAATGGAAATTATAGTAAGGATATAGAGGGTGATAGCGAATATCATTTGTTGATTTTGTGGGGGGAGTAGTGGATTGATGATTGGGATAGGAGGGACGATTAGGTGGGGCGAAAGGCGCTGGTGGAAGATTCTCTAAAGCGTCCGAGGAGGAAGTCTGAGACGGGCGATTGTCAGCGCTAGGTGAGCCTCCAGGACCGTAGTACATGTGATAGTGCAGATACGGGTGGTAGTAGTATGGGTAAGGGAGGTTATGGTAGGGTGGCGGCGTGGGGAAGGAGGGCTGGTCAGTAGGCGGCGCTGCAACAGCGTCCGGTCCCGGTCGTGGAGGGTAACTGAGGGACGGTTGGTCCGCCGGGGCAGGTAGTCTTCGTCCATCATCCAGCTCTGCATCAGTATTCATGTTTAAGTTGTATCCAGAGGATGAGCAAGGAAGTGGATGAATGAAGGCGTTAGACTTTGAGTTTTGATGATCAGACAAATTGTTTTTTGCAGCTGCGTCCGGATTGAGAGGAGCCATTTTTCTGGCCTCGACCTTTGCAATATGTGGCGGATAATAGGAGCGGTAAGGATAGGGCTGTGGAGGATGCGGAGGCGCTTCCGGTGCAGAGGCTTTAGTAGGAAGTGTGTAAGAGTGAGGAGCAGCCTGAAGGAACTGGCGTGCGTTTATCGTGCGGAGAGCCTCGGGCCGCTGCACGTTGAGGGGAAACGCACGATTTTCAGGGTTATTCGGATTAGTTGAAGTCAGTTCTCCGGAAAACTCAGGACCTGGATCAGAGTCTTTAGGTGCAGCAGGGAGAGGGATTTTAGGATGATGGTAGTAGTGATAGTACGGATTGAAGGCATGGCTGGGGGGCTGGAGAGGAGTTGGGGAGTCTCCTTGTATCAGTAAGCCTGTATCTGAGCGGAGAGAACGAGTCGCACTGTACCTCTCTGACACCCCCAACACGGGAGATTCTGGTGGATCTGGATTGACCCGACCTGAATTCTCGTTATCATCATCATCATCTGTAGACAACAGGGAACTGTGGACAGCAAAATGTTGATCAGACTCCCTGGCAGGGATCGGCTGGGGGAAGTAGTTTTGATCGTCAGTCCACGGATCGGCAGCAGGGGGGGGCTGAGGACCCAATGTAGGGTCGGGAGTTGAAGATGAGGGAGCAGCAGGGTTATCAGCAGCGTGTCCATCAGGGCTTGGATACTTGAGGGGGTATGTAGGGTGGGGATGGTAAGGTGGGGCCAGGTAGAAAGGTGGAACCCATGGAAAAGCCAGCGGGGATTCTGGCAGGTGCCCTGCTGGCCCCCTGGTTAGATGGGGGCTGTTGACCACAGGCTGATGGGTCAGCGAGAGTTCTTCAGGGGGAGAGACAGGACAGGCCAGGGTGAACGTCTTCTCCCCCACCTGAAGGGAAAGGGTGTACTTTCCATCCTGAGGAGAAAGGGACTTTCATGGTGAAACTAGATCATCAATGTCTGAACATGGAAGTAAAGGAAATTCATATTTAACAGTTTAAGAATAATTATGGCGGCCTAGCTTCTGACCACCAGGGCACCACTATAGTTACTCTTTGACTAAATTATTTTAATCTTCGTCCTTTACCCCTGAAGTTAAACTTAGTTTGGCATAGTTTGATGTTTTGATTCCCTCAGACGTAGCAGTTAACAGTTAACTTAAAATATAAAGTCATTGTTCTACAGTCATTTCTGATGAAAACATTAACTGTAGACTGTGCAACATGAGGACGTTATTTTAAGGTCTTGCGAATTGCTGATATTCACCTTGACTGTGACACCACACGTCATGAATGGAGCAGTGAGGATAATGTCCGCATCTCGTCTGTCCACCGTGTAGCCACACACCTCTGCCAACTCCCCCAAAGGGTTCCATTTCCCTCGTACTGCAGAGAAAAACAAATTAAAAGTCTGGAAAACTAAAAGGTTACGATATATTCTGACTGAACAGTGCAAATAAAGGGATATTTAGTTTTTACCATTTACCCTCAGCTCCTCTGTGGAATGGAGTCCCTTGACTTTAACGGTCATGCCCTGGAGGGAGCAGCACAGAGCGTAAGGGCCCGCGGCCTCAGGCTGCATCTGAGGGGCCGGGCAGGACATCTTGACCGGTGTCCCCCTCCACAGCAGAGGCAACGCATAACCTCCATCCTGAACACATGTTGCAAACAGCAATATTTTACATCCCTACTGCTATAATATATACATATATATATATACTGCAAAATAACCATCTTGATGAGATGACATAAGAGCGTAGTGAGTCACCTCAGTTGTAATGCATGATTCATATTAAGCTCCCTAAAAGATTGTGTCTCCTTCAAGAAGAGAGACACAATCTGGTTATTGATAGCAGACATGAAATATATTAGGGACAGCGTACCTCCTGTGTGACATGGCAGGCACCGTACGGGGCCGTCAGACTGAAGTCTCTCCATGTGCTGTGAACAGAGTAGCCACACTGAGCCGGCAGCTGGGGGAAGGGCACGGAGGACTCCTTCACTGAGACACAAAGAGACACAACCCTAATCAAAAATAATAATACAAAAGCCATTTAAAAGGTTAGAGTCCACACCATTTGCTGCTATTTTGTGCGTGTTGCATCTCCAAAGTGAAGCTCGATACGACGACGTCACCAGGCGTGATGCTGCCGTGGTTTGCAGCCTCACCTCGGCCCAGCTGGAGTTGTACCGCTCGCCTTCTCCTGACGGTGAGGGTCATGGCGTTGTCTCCACAATGCACCACGGGCTGCAGCTTCTGCCAGCTCGCCTCATAGCCGCTGAGCTCCCGACCTCCGACCCGCTCCTGACCTCCGACCCCTTCTCGGCCTCCTTGATCTTGCAATGAAGGAAAAAGTAACATCCTGAGTTCACAAGTGAGAACAAAGCCTGTATATTTTGTGAACATAAAGCTTCTCGGTGGAGGAGTCAGTGACTTTTATTACTTGAAACAAATATATATATTGTCAGAATTTGTCAATGAATTACTAATGCATATGTAGAAATAAAATAAATCAAATTCACTTATGCAGAATATGCATTTTAAATTGAAAGTGTCGTTTTTGTCCAATGCAATATCTATGCACCAGTACAAATACCTTTCTTATAAAAACCTAACGCTACTTCAATGGGAACACACGTAATTGTGCGAGCCCACCACCGGCCCTGCATACCTGCAGCAGCGTGCCACGTGCTTTGGAGCGGACCAGTAATATAAAAGCTGCCGGGAGTAACGCGCTCAATCATCCCTTTGCCGCAGTCCTTATTGCGGCCGTCGCTTCGCTCCGGTTCGTTCCGGCTCCCGGAGCCTTTGTCGGCAGAAGTCACGGTGTGTTCGGGCGTCAGTCCGGAGGTTTTTGTCCGTTGGCGGTCCCCGACCTCCAAGTTGTGAAAATACGGGAGAGGTCCGGACTCTCCTCCCCGCCTCGGGCGCTCTCTGCCCCCTCGGGGGGAGAGTCGGGGGAGGCCTTCTGGCGTGAAGCCGCCGCCGCGGTCATTGTCAAGAGGTGAGAGGTGAGAGTTCGGCGGTGGGGAATAAACAGAGGCCACCGGAGGTAAAGTTATAGTTGTGACGGTGTGAACGAGAAGGACACCGAAGCAGTATCCCGTTTGTTTCAAATGCATTTCAGAAAAGCGTTTCTGTCTGCGCGCTAAAACACCGGGACGGAGCGACCCGCCGCGTGTCTTTGAAGTCTTCCTGCTGACACACCTGTTCGCTAATTGGCGCTAATTAGCCAGGTGGCACGAGCGCAGTACGCAGCGGATTATGAGTATAACCGTTGCGGATTTCACATGTTTGTGCGGATTTCTTTAGAGGTATGTAGACGTAGAAGGATTCAAGTCGCCACTTACCTTGATTTAAGTGCATCTACCCGTGTGCTAACCCACAGTGGTTCCCAAACTGGGGGTCGTGACCTAATTTCTATTTTAATATTTGAAGTAAACTGCATGTTTACATCATGTAATGAAACTGGAAAAGTAAGTTGATGTGCAGTATTAAGATTATAATGTAATTAATTATAAACTGAGACGGAACAACCATATTGTTTTGTTGGGGGGTCAACGTCCCTATATCCTCGAAAGGGGCCCTGACTGAAATAGTTTTTTTTTACTATTATCACGTTATGCTTCTGTTTCACCAGGGACATGTTAACGTGTTGTGACCCCACAACATTTATCTGGTAATTTCTTATGAAAAAAAACAAAAAGAGAAACAAAACAAGTTCATTATTAGAGATAAATTCTGCCTCTTCACTGTCTAGTGTCCTGTCCTTGTTTCAGATGTTTGTGAACTGCTGGCAGATCCTCTGAATGATTGCCCCTCTAGAATTTAGGGGGATCTAGCTGCTCTGTTACATAATAATCAATTAAAATATATAATGAGTAATCGGTCACAGTCATTTTCTGCTTGATCAGTACACTTACTATCTAGTACTCACTTGAGTGTACATTTTAAAAACTTTGAACATAATCTATATTCCTGTCCACCAGAGGGCGTTACTACATTGCACTAATCATTTCCACTGATAAGTTCATGTAGACCTGTCCACGCACACCCACACACATTGTTCATAAGTTCTTATCTTTAGATACAGCTTGTTTTCATCTTTTTAATACTGTGACCATCATGAATAGTTGACTTCTTTATCTAAAAAAATGTTTCAACTCCAAAACATATTTAAGGCCTGTTTGACCTTTGCCCTCTTTTTAAATAATCTCCCTTTTGTCAAAATGCACACAGCATCTGATTGATAGGAATACGTCATAGTTGACCACTTAACTCCCACAAATCCTTTGCATTTCATGGTTTGGTTTTAGATAACTGAAATGAAATCTTTATTGCCAGTTCTCCCCCACTGGCCTGGAAATAAATTCCTCTCATAAAAGTTAAATAAACTAGATTCTCCCCCTATCCAGGAGAAAAAAACATATCGTGCGCTACCGTACCTGGCCAAACCAAACCAAAACAAGAGCCGTGTCAGTTCAACTGCCAACTCCGTATAACGTATGATAATTAGTGTCCGTCAGGCTATGATCAGTCATCACATTGTGGTCATGGCGTTGTCAACGCAGGGCAGACTGGTAATGTTCTCACAGTTTGTCCCCTTTAAGGGCCGTCTTTCCACCGCAGGAGCAGATGAAACACACAACGTCACAGTTTGAAATCTTGTAACAACTAGACAAGAGACTGTGTGTGTGTGTGTGTGTGTGTGTGTGTGTGTGTGTGTGTGTGTGTCAGTCAATGGGTTGGGGGGAGAAGAGGGATGATCAGTTGATGATGGGCGCGGCAGCGAGATGACTCATATTTGGAGTTGCCTAGCTACAGCCAGGAGTTGTTTTCTTTGAGTCAGAGCGAGAGTATTGTGTGTATGTCTGGATTTCATTGAGAGAGCAAGGCTTTGTGGGGGCGACATAAACGCAGCGGTGGCACCGAGCAGGAAACAGGAGGAGCCGGATTTTTTCCTAAAGAGGAGAAGAAATCACGTGAGGAGAAACTGGAGTTAAATTAGGTAATGTTCACGAGGGAGTGTAATGAAACACAGTGAGGTCTTCCAAAAATAAAAAGAGCGCTCTAGTGGGAGGAAGTGAATCAAGTATGAAAAGCCCTGGTCAGTAACCATGGAAACATGCCGGCCTGACTAAATATGAGGAATCCTTTTTTATTGCATGTAAACGGTGGCTACAGCTGATGCCCCACGAGAAGTTGTACCACAATGGTGAAAAAGTGAAGCACTTGATGTCCCTTTCATAACAGACTCCTCCTGAAGCTGCTCCTGCCTGATTATTATTCAAACAACCGGCAGGCAGACATCAGGGCTCATGCAAATGCTTTGAGACATTCTCTGATCTTTAGATGTTTAGCATGTTCCTAGATGTCTTAACTTGATTTTTATTGTGCCTTTGCTCAAGTTATCCTCAGCCTGTCCAACTCCTACATGTTTTTTTGCCCAACGCCACATTATGTCGCTTCTCTTCTCTGGTTCCAATATTTTGCCCTTGAGACAAACACAAAGGTTGAGTTTTGTACAACAATTCAAACACAATCCAACAGTTTAGGTCAAGGAATTGTACTTGTAAACCTCTTAAATATTCAAACGGTGTCATAGAAATATATAAAGAAGCGCTCAGTAAGATTCAATAAAAATTACGATGACACGTTTAACAATTTAAATAGTCTGTAAGTCAGACCTGTATGTGTTCACCAGCTTTATTGGCTGGTGAACACATACAGGGAATTTGCTCACAATGCATTTACACACAGTGCATAGAAATAGACATAATAACAAGGACAACAAAGCTGAACAATAAAAAAAAAAACATTCATATTAATCACATTATTAATTTAGGGGACGATAGTAAATGTGTTCATAAATATGTCTAAAAAGCAGCAATGATCAAATACTAATTTGTAGATCCCCCATCTGACTATTCATTGAACTATAACCCTGTCAAAGAAATATCCTTCTTGCTTGTGGTTATTTTCCCCCTCAGTGCTCTGTAGCAACATCTCAAGGGCTGGTGAGGCCTTGAGTTGCTTGCCATCCGCATGGCTATCAAAATCACACCGTGTTGTTGTATCACTTGACTCAGCGGAATCATTAAAAAAGGAGTTGACCAAGTGTTGAACCCTGTGGAACACCACAAGGAATGTATGGGGTGTTTAAAACAACCAATTATCGTGATAAAACTGTGGGTCATAATTACCCTAAATTGCACCTCTGAACACTTTGTCCCCACAAGGACACATTAATTCATTTGAGGAACCCTAAGGAATCCATAAGGAATTTAAAGATGTGCATTTTCCAAAAGTTAAAGGCCGCGGCATGGACACACACTGGGGAGGAGACCGTTACTGGAAAATGAAACTGATAATTAACACCCTCCTGAGGGAAGTGCAAGAGGAAAGAACGCTGTGTGTGTGTGTGTGTGTGTGCGAGCAAGCGCGTGTGTGTGTTGTTCTCGTCTTTTCTCCAGTGCCTTCGGCAATG
This sequence comes from Gasterosteus aculeatus, assembly GCF_964276395.1. Taxonomy (NCBI): domain Eukaryota; kingdom Metazoa; phylum Chordata; class Actinopteri; order Perciformes; family Gasterosteidae; genus Gasterosteus; species Gasterosteus aculeatus. The sequence continues at coordinate 5,668,277 of NC_135699.1, forward strand.
TGTCACTCCCTTAGAGAATGATGAGTATGCAGTATTTATGTCCAATATGAATGTGTTTACTTTCCTCCAGAAACTGGGGCTATAAGAAACGTCTTTGGAAGGTAGATATGAATGTGTACATACATATGACGTATGCCACTCACGTATGTGTGTGTGACTGACGAGCCTGTGCAGTAGTTCTTCATAAAACAGCAGCCCGGTGGTCGACCTTTCCAATTAGTCGACAGCCTCGGGGTGAGGCGAGAGTTACAACACGGCGAGCTCCTGACAGTTGCCGTTGTGTTTGCTCTGTCGCGTTTAACAGAACACTCACATCTAAATTCTTTGAAGTGACCCCAGTAAATCCTGTGAATACAAAAGGCTGTTTTTATAACAGGAGTGTAGAAATCCCAGGGCAGGTTGCGACATTGTGTAAAAGGAGACGGAATGAGCACAGTGAGACGGCCACAGACAGAGAGCTTTACTATTGTGTAAAGCAGCAGTGACTTGGCTGTGGTCAGGCTCAATCCCCTGGCATGTAGGCACCGCTCTGCTGGCTTTGTATCACACACATCGTGTTGAAATACCCCCGGATGAGTCCTCACAAACACACAATCAAAGTTTTTTTTAAAATATATTTCTCAACCAAAAATAGCAACCTGCCTTTGCCTTGTTTGTCAGTTTATAATAAATTTAAAGTTAAATGAAAATGTGACTTTTTGTGTGTTTGTCTAACATTGCCGACACTTCACAAACAATTATTCAAAATGAAAGAATGCTTCCGGGAAGATTTCTTATTCCGTTTTCTGCACTCTGTGAATTTCTGAAAAGCAGCGCTGCATTCAGCTGAGTAACGACCCCACGGTGTGTAGTGAACTGCCCACGAAGAGAACCACCCTGAACCAGCCAACGCTGAGAAAGTGCTTCAGGGCATCATCAATAGTACCTGTGCACACAAGCATTAGCAGTTGAGACAATTTCACAACTGTCCCAACTGATTGTTGGGCGGGTCACCCCAATGGTCTTCACTATGCTGTGATTTACTTCACAGGCATGTGATTTTTCCCCCACCCACCCAGAGACAAAGTAAACGATGGAAGTTTTCACACTGGCCAACGATAGCTGGCCGATACGTGATTCATTTCCATATCCTCTGTCGAAAATACACAAACGTTTGAGTTAAAGGCCCGTTTCTTACGTTACATGAATTTCTTTTTTTCTTTTTCTTTTTACTCCACAGGCATTCATATTGGCTTCACTCAGAAACTCTCCAGTTCTGCCGCGTGGAACAGGGAGGAGGGAGTGTCGCAACCCTTACCTCACCAGCGAGGTGGGGTCGAGCAGCCCAGAGCAGAATCAGGTTCCACCACTTTCTCACTTCTCTCTTTTTCTCAGTCACTCCTTCTTGTCTGCGCTCTGTCCTTCCGTAGTTTTTCATTAAAGGATATATAGTTCAAAAGAATAAATAAAAGAGTGAAGGTGCAGTATTGATGACATGCAGGGTGCATTGGTTTTTTGGCTTTTTGTAAAAGACAGTAGGATAGATTTTGACAAGATTAGACGACTCATTCATCCCAAACCTGAATTTCGAAATCTCAAAGGACTGACATACTTTCCCATAGGGATCTGGGTGTGGCACGTTGAACGTTATGTGATTGAGGTGTGGTGTCTGAAACCCTGTTGAACACGAACTGAAAGATCCGCAGGTACGCTGCTTCTGCCACTGCAGTTCCCACAGTGTGATTGTGTCGTCATGGAGATCGGCAGTGTCCACGAGGCCCGGAATCTTAAAGTGTTACCATGGCAGGGGCACGGTTTAATTCATCATTTCAACGCTGATTAGCATTCATGCTCTCTGAATGCTTATGAAAAAGGTTATTTTCCATGACAACCTCATTAAAACACATTCACAATAGCTTGCAAAAAAAAAAAGCAAGGCCGCAGTGTGTGCGTGAAGCCTCGCGACCCGAGCAGATGAAGTCACCGTGATACAAACTCAGGCGGGCCCCGAAGCGCTTCAAGGTCACTGCATTGGCAGGTAAACCCTTTCCGAAGGCTGTTATTATCCTGCCTGCTCATACCTGTGGCAGAGGCCTCCTGATATGAAACTGACCAGATACTCATCTGAGCCTTTGAGCCAAGTCTTCAGTTTACTGGATCTGCATGTTTCCATAACAAGAAAAAAAAAACAAGCGCCCTCAGTCTCCCAGTAAACACCCAGAGTATTTTCGTCCACCTCTTTCTATAAATAATCATAATTTCTTTATGATTATTTATATTTGAACAGGCAGTTTTAACAGATTATGGTTTCGTTTTCAAGACAGAGTACATGTTATAGTTTAAAGGGACATTTCACCCTAAAATCTTAAAACATATTTTTCCTCTTTACATGTAGTTCTATTAATCAGTCTAGGTTGTTTTTGTGCAAGTTGCCTAGTTTTGAAGATAGATAGTGTCACGACCGGACGGTGGACGGGAACCCAAATGCACGACTCACACAACGTGGTGCGAAAAAAGAATCAAAGTTTATTAACAAAAGGACAGGGCATGGCCGCTGAAATAAAAATCACTCGTGGGCGAGGAAAAAACCGATCTAGAGACAAAAACTGAAAGCAGGCTCAATTAAGGTGTCGACAAAAAAACGAGGCAAGACTGTGGACATACGTAGCGCTGGCACGGTGGCTTGGGACAAGACGAACTGGCACAGGACAGAGGGAGACTCAGACAATATATACACACACATAGGGGAAGTGCACAGGTGGAGACAATCAGGGGAGGGGCGACAATCACACCGACACAAGAGGAAGGGGAAAGTTGCCTGAAACAAGGGGAAGGTTCATTTTCCAAAATAAAACAGGAACTCACGAGACGGACACGAGACAACCTAACTAACATCTTTTTCTGGACATGACAGTACCCCCCCCTTTAGGGACGGCTCCTGACGGACTTTTGCGGTTGTTGAAGTCCCTGATGAGTGCCGGGTCCATGATAAAGCTGGACCGGACCCAGGAACGGTGCTCCGGACCATAGCCCTTCCAGTCCACCAAGTATTGGTGTCCCCTTCCGCGTTTGCGTACGCCCAAGAGTCGCTTCACTGGGTAGACCGGTCCCCCATCAACCATCCGGGGAAGTGGCGGAGTTGCGGCTCCGGGCACCATAGGGCTCTCTCTAACTGGTTTCAGCTTCCCCACGTGAAAAGTAGGGTGCACCCTCAGGGATCTGGGAAGGCGCAGACGAACAGAGACAGGGTTAATTACTCTTGACACGGGAAACGGACCCACAAACCTAGGAGCTAGCTTCCGGGAGGCAACATGGAGTGGCAAGTCCCGCGTGGAGAGCCAGACTTTCTGGCCCGGCTGGTATGTCGGAGCTGGCTGGCGCCTCCGATCAGCGACCTTCTTCATGCGCGCCGCGCTGCGAAGGAGGATGCTGCGGGCAGCTGCCCAGATTCGGCGGCAACGCCGGACCATGGCATGGGCGGAAGGGACGACGACCTCCTTCTCAGTATCTGGAAACAGAGGCGGTTGGTAGCCGAAGGCGCACTGGAAGGGGGTCAGCCCCGTGGCTGCTGTGGGGAGCGTGTTATGGGCGAATTCAACCCAGGTTAGGTGTTTGCTCCAGGATGACGGCTTCTGGGATACCAGGCAACGAAGACTCGTTTCCAATGCTTGGTTAAGGCGCTCAGCCTGTCCATTGGCCTCTGGGTGGTATCCGGACGTGAGACTGACCGTGGCCCCGATCAGTTTGCAGAATTCAGTCCAAAAACGGGATACGAATTGGGGCCCCCGGTCTGACACCACGTCCCTCGGGAACCCATGAATGCGAAAAACGTGGTTGAGCATGGTTTCGGCAGTCTCCTTGGCTGACGGAAGTTTAGGCAGGGCTATGAAATGAACCATCTTTGAGAATCGATCCACCACTGTGAGGACAGTGGTGTTACCTTGAGAGAGCGGGAGACCAGTGACGAAGTCCAGCGAAATCTCAGCCCAGGGTCGACTGGGCACCGGGAGTGGTTGCAGCAGCCCTGTGCGTGCCTGGGAGGAGGTCTTGTTCCTAGCACAGACGGGGCACGCACCAACATACTCCCGGACCTCGCGTTCCATGGCGGGCCACCAGAACCTTTGTCTGATGGCATATATGGTTCTCCTGATCCCTGGATGGCAGGTGAGCTTTGAGGTGTGAGCCCAATGAATCACCTGTGGGTGCATAGTTGCCGGAACAAACAGGCGATTAACTGGACAACCACTAGGTGTAGGGTTCTCACCATTAGACCGCTTCACCTCTGATTCTATCTGCCATGTTACCGCTCCTACCACACGGTGCGGTGGCAGCATTGGTTCTGGTTTCTTGGCAGTGGGCTCGGGGTTGAACAGACGAGACAGGGCGTCCGGCTTGGTGTTCTGGGACCCCGGCCTGTAGGATAAAACAAAGTTAAAGCGGTTAAAGAACAGAGTCCATCTGGCTTGGCGAGAGTTCAAACGCTTAGCCTTGCGGATGTACTCAAGATTTTTATGGTCAGTCCAGACAATAAACGGGTGTTGGGCCCCCTCCAGCCAATGTCTCCACTCCTCTAATGCCAGCTTTACCGCGAGCAACTCACGATTACCAACATCGTAATTCCGCTCCGCCGGTGAAAGTTTTCTGGACAGGAAGGCGCATGGATGTAGTTTGTGGTCTTCTGTCGATCGTTGAGATAGGACCGCCCCCACACCGTCGTTGGAGGCATCCACCTCCACCACAAACTGTCGGCTGGGATCTGGAACCGTGAGGATGGGGGCCGTGGTGAACATCTCCTTGAGTCGGGTGAAAGCCACCTCTGCTTGGGGAGACCATAGAAACGGGGCTTGGGGAGAGGTGAGAACATGGAGAGGAGATGCTATGGCGCTGAAGTTTCTGATAAACCGTCTGTAAAAGTTCGCAAAACCCAGGAATTGCTGAACCTTCTTACGGTTATCAGGTGTAGGCCACTGGGCCACAGCGCTGACTTTAGCCGGATCCATTTGTATCTTTCCAGGGGCTATGACAAAGCCCAGGAAGGACACAACGTTGGCATGGAATTCACTCTTTTCTGCTTTGACATAAAGATGGTTCTCCAGCAGACGCTGGAGAACCTGCCGAACATGAGTGTCTCGGTCAGGGGAGAAAATCAAAATGTCATCTAAGTAGACAAATACAAACTGATTAAGGAACTCCCTAAGAACATCGTTTATCAACGCCTGAAATACGGCCGGGGCATTGGTCAGGCCAAATGGCATCACGAGGTATTCGTAATGGCCCGAGGGGGTGTTAAAGCCGGTCTTCCACTCATCGCCCTCTCTAATACGGACGAGATGATAAGCATTGCGCAAGTCTAGTTTGGTGAAGATTCTGGCTTGTTGCAACTGTTCAAAGGCCGATGACATGAGGGGCAGGGGGTATCGATTCTTGATAGTAATGTCATTTAATGGTCCATAGTCAATGCAGGGTCTCAGGGAACCATCCTTCTTCCCCACAAAAAAGAATCCTGCTCCTGCTGGAGACGAAGAGGGACGTATGAGTCCTGCTTTTAATGAAGCCTCGATGTATTCAGTCATGGCTACTTTCTCAGGGCCGGAGATGGAATAAAGTCTCCCCTTCGGAATGGGCGCACCCGGGATAAGGTCAATGGGACAGTCATAAGGACGATGGGGTGGTAGGGAAGTGGCCTTACTCTTGCTGAACACCTCCTCAAGATCGTGATAACAACTGGGAACGGAGGTCACATCACGCAAGTTGTGTGTGTGGGTCGGAGCTGAAGCCGATACAAGGTCCCCAATGACTCCAATCTCCACTTCTTGGCCAGGAACCCTGTCTAGCCCCCCCCGCTTCCCTCCCCAGCTTATGATCCTCCCAGAGCACCAGTCAATGTGGGGGTTGTGTTTTTTGAGCCAGGGGGACCCCAAAATCAGGGGGTGTTGGGCCGAGTGGAACAGATGAAACGTCACTAGTTCGTGGTGGTCCCCGATGCGTATAGCCACAGGTTCAGTCACATGTGTTACATTAAAAATAAAGCTGCCATCCAAGGCGCTGGCTTTCAACGGCTGGTTCAAGGGAGCTGACCTAACTCCCATTTGGTTGGCAAAACCCCAGTCCATGAGGCTTTCATCAGCCCCAGAGTCAACCAGTACTCCCATTGAAACTGTGGTGTCATGGTGGCTTACCTGGATCTTCATCAGGGAGCGGGAGGAACTGCCCGATGAGGCGAAGCGGTTCGACAGGGGACTCTTCTTCCCCTGGTGGGTTGTCCTCCTCGCCGGACACCCTACCACTAGATGTCCTTGTTCCCCGCAGTAGAAACACCTGCCTTCCTGCAGGCGGCGTCGTCGTTCTTCAGCGGACAAACGAGCCTGTCCCAGCTGCATGGGCTCCTCTGGATCACGCGAAGAGACAGCTCTCCACTGGACCGGCGACGGTAGGGGGGAAACGACCCTTGAGTTTGTTGAAGGGAGGCCTCGGTCCTGCATTCGTGTCTTCAAACGATGGTCTGTCCTAACAGCCAATGCGATGACTGCGTCGAGGTCCTCAGGCAAATCAAGGGGAACTAACAGGTCTTGGATGGGATCCGAGAGTCCTGAGATGAATGCATCATACAATGCCGTGGCATTCCATCCGCTATCTGCTGCTAGTGTGCGGAAGCGGATGGCATAGTCTGAGACAGAGTCCATACCTTGGCGGATAGTGTTCAGCTCCCGGGCTGTCTCTCTGCCGGATGTCGTGGGGTCAAACACCCTCCTCAATGTCTCGGTGAACCGAGCGAGTGATTGGCAGCTTGGTGAAGCTCTGGACCATTCCGTGGTTGCCCATACTTTCGCTCTCCCCGTGAGATGGGAAATCATAAATGCCACCTTGGACCTTTCTGTGGGGAAGGCTGAGGGCAATTGTTCATAGTGCATTTCACAGTTAACTATGAAGGACTTGCATTCCCTAGACTCACCGGAGAACTTCTCGGGTGGGGCAAGGCGAATTGCCTGACTGTGGGGAGCTGGAGCTGGTGGTGCGTCGGCGGCCGCCAGCACGGGCGAGGCTGATGGTGCTTGGTTCAGATGGGTGAGCATCTGATGAATCTGGTTAGATAGGAGATTCACCTGGGTCGTCATGGCGGCCTTGAAGTCCTCCTGCCCGCTTGCCAGCCCTTCCACTCCATGTTGCAGGGCGGACAATTGATCCTCCTGCTGCTTAAGGCGGTTACCTTGAGCGCCAATGGCTGCCTTTAGGTTATCCGAGTCTGCTGGGTTCATGCTGGCCAGTTCGTTCTGTCACGACCGGACGGTGGACGGGAACCCAAATGCACGACTCACACAACGTGGTGCGAAAAAAGAATCAAAGTTTATTAACAAAAGGACAGGGCATGGCCGCTGAAATAAAAATCACTCGTGGGCGAGGAAAAAACCGATCTAGAGACAAAAACTGAAAGCAGGCTCAATTAAGGTGTCGACAAAAAAACGAGGCAAGACTGTGGACATACGTAGCGCTGGCACGGTGGCTTGGGACAAGACGAACTGGCACAGGACAGAGGGAGACTCAGACAATATATACACACACATAGGGGAAGTGCACAGGTGGAGACAATCAGGGGAGGGGCGACAATCACACCGACACAAGAGGAAGGGGAAAGTTGCCTGAAACAAGGGGAAGGTTCATTTTCCAAAATAAAACAGGAACTCACGAGACGGACACGAGACAACCTAACTAACATCTTTTTCTGGACATGACAGATAGATAAGATGTAAAGGTGTTTACCGTGTCTAAAACGAAAAAAGGGACTGCATGGCACTCGGCTTGTGGTGCTCAAAGCACCAAAAAAATACATCAGTGACACGGTTGTCTTATTATTTTGAATATTTTAGCTGCGAGCAGTGAGCACACGTGCTTAGCTCTCTTAGTTTTACTGATGAATACTGAACAGAAACAGTGAGAGTATTTTACAGCTTCTCCGCCCAAAACCTTTACAACGGGTTTAAAATCAAATCACTCCGTAAAACTATAAAAATCCAAAATACAGTTTAAACTTTACATACACAGTTTGAGTGTGCGTTTACTGCTGTGTGAATGTGTTGCTCTTTGTGCACAACATACAAAGATTCATCTCGTTAGGTTCTCTGAGGACAGCAGTGTTTCTCCTGTCAGATACTCGTTAGATATTGTCATAGCGACGAGGCACCGATTTGACCAAAGAACAGCAATTTGCAATCAACGAGCTGTGTGACGAACAAGCAAATGTTATTATGTGTTATTATGTGGCGGGCTAGTGTCACAGTACGTCTCAGACGGGAGCTGAATCCTTCTCAAACTAAACACGACACAACGTGATCGGCTCCATTATGACCCGTAGGAACGCATCAATCAACACCATCCGTGAAGCAATGATAGTGAGTCATAATTAATTAATAATTAATAACTTGCATTGGTGTGAAATGTCCCCACCCCCCCTCCCCCCTTAAATTCCTCTCCCATTGCCTTCGTGCCTTCCTCCCTCCCTCCTCTTCCCTCCTTTTTTCTCTCACTCAAGCCATGACTTGCACCGGTTTGCCCCCACCTCCTTCTCCCTCGCAACCAACAACATTCCTTCACCCTGGAACTCCTTCCTCTGTAACAAAAGTGGGAAAAAAGGAGGAGGGCGGCGATCAGGAAGACTTTACGCCAGTTCGCCCGTTTGTTTACACGTACAACGTGTATTAGGGTCTGAGCTGCCAGTCTGTCGCCATGGCAGCACGCAGGGAATCATTGACAATGATTGGGAAATGTTATGGGAGTCCCCCCCCTCCACCCTTTAGTGAGTCATCAGCTGGAGGAAATCTCCACCACCAAAAGACAGTGATAAAGTCATGAGACACCAAAGGAAAATGTTGACATATATATATATATATATATATATATTTGCAGCGCCTGACCGCAAAAGTTGTGGAAACAGTGTCTGAGTGTTTGGCCGTGAGGGGAGGAGCGGGGGGGGGCAGAGTGGGAGGGAGAAAGCGAGGCAAAGAGTATTTGGTCAGCCATTGTCTGGGTGTGGACTTAAAAAGAGGGCCGGGTAGAAGTGGGCGGACGGGTAACTCCCAGTGTTTGTGCATTTACACTCTGAATTGATCGTCCTTGAGAACAGGAGGATTTAGACTTGAAGAGACGCACAGCCACCTAACGGTAAGTCAACGGTCCTTCTTGAATCCCCTCTGTGTGATTTACTTCTCTAACGGCTTCAGGGGGATAAAACAGCGGTGTGTTAATAGGAGTTCCGCAGGTTTGTTTCAGTATTTTCTGTAAAAAAGAAAGAAAAGGCGGAAAAAAGCCGGCTGAGGATCAGGAGTGAGAGCTGGTGTGTGTGAGTGAACTCCTACATATCTTCACCTTCCCAGAGCGCTTTGCTTTGTGCCAGGTGTGGCTGCCTCCCAGATGTGTGAAGCAGTTCTCAATTGACTGGTTTGAATGTAAATTGTTCATTTAAGTTTGTTAAGGCACAGGATTGTTTTTTGCCGCTGGCTTTTCGGGCACTTTTAGCATTCTCACACCTTCTGAAGCCTCAGACACGCTCGTTCCATCTGCCGTGATGAAAAATACACCACAGACGGGCCACATGTGAGAATCCCAGCAGCAGTAGTTGATAAATTTTAGGCAAAGATTTAGGAGGAAGTTGGATAAAAGTGGGCCACGAGTGTGTTTGTTTTTTAAGCTACTGCCGAGGATTTAACTTTGCTTTTTATTTGAGTTTGTTTGTTATCTGTCAGGAGACGACAGGTCTGTGTTTGAGCGCTCAGCGAACAAGACGTTAGGAAATCTTTCACTCAAACCAAACCGCCAAATGGGACAGGCGGGATCACATATGTACGAGCGTGTCTGCATGCTTGTGTGCAGTTGCGTGTGAATGAGCCGCTGGGCATGGCAGCGTGTGGGTGTGTGCATGTATGTGTGCGCGTGTGTGTGTGTGTGTGTGTGTGAGAGTGAACCCAGCCCCTGACCACTCCTTTCAGGGAACCAGCACATTTCGGATGTTCCTCTTCCCCTGTTCGCACCCAGTGCGGCCACTGATAGTTCCTGCACCAGTACTGAAAAAGTGATCAGGCGTGTGTCACAGGGCAGAGCCCCCCCCCCCCGTAGAGGGATCATAATCAGAGTCTAACTAATGCATCCGCACAGAAGCCCAAGGCACATTGGAAAGAAGAGGCGTTTGGGGTTCCACGGTGTGTGATAGTGTGAACGTCAACGCAGTGGGATCAGGTGTGGGATCAGGTGTGGGATCAGGTGTGGGGCAGCGAGGCTGCTGGGATAGCAGGTATTCTCTTCAGTTATTTTAAGGAGTGGCGGGTTTCTTGGCAGCACAAGACAAGCCCAAACTCATCTGCTCCCGGTGAACTTCCCTCCCGAATCTCTTAATTTACTCTTCACCAAACAGCCTCTCTGGCTGACAGATGTTTGTGTGCTGGTCTCCAGCTCGGCAAATAAACGGCAGATCAACGCCGCTGATTCTCCACACGGGCGTCATCCCGCAGGCTGGGAGATATAGTGCGTTAGCTGTAACTCAACGTAATTAGAAGTTGTGAAGCCACACCCTAAGAGGGTGCCAGCTTCTGGGCCTTGTGTTGGGTGTGTGTGTGTGTGTGTGTGTGTGTGTGTGTGTGTGTGTTTGGAGCTGTCGTCAATGGCTGCCTTTCCAGGACGCGCAGGAAGTGTGGGGCCTTTGTTATTGGCTCTATTCTTTCTGCTCACAGTAGCTTTGTGTGCGTGTGTGTGTTTTTATTAAGTCGCGGAGGAGTCAGCCCTGCAGTTGTATTCATCCTGCATAATAGAAAGGAGGAGAGTGGTCTAACTCGTTCTCTCTCTCTCTCTCTCTCTCTCCAGCACCGTCAACATGCTGATTCTCCTCGCTGCCATCTTTGTCCTCCACATCATAGGCATCATCCTCCTCCTGGTGGCCACCATTGACAATGTAAGTACACCATGCTGAGTTTGGTTCTCTCGCGCGCTGTGCAGCGTAGACCCGTTGCAGCCTCAGGCGTCCCCGCTCGAACCCGGGCTTCTTAGCATGTTGACAGACAGCAAAGAGGTGGAGGCCCTCATTCCTTTCTTCTACGTCAATGGGCCGCTCTTCTCCTCAGAGGCACATATTTAAAACAGGGTGCGGGCGGCCTCCATCAGTGCATTTAGACTGAAGGCAAGGTGTGACACACACACACACACACACACACAGAGGTAAGCGTGCTAGATTCTTGCAAGCGTTGCAGTCGGAGTTGTACATACCGGGTGAGACCCGGAGGAGTGCCGCAGTGACAGGCGGATGTGCATTCCGTTCCTTTTTGCCTGCACCCGGCCCCCCAAATACAGATCAAACCACAGGGTGAACACACGCCCATGCTTTCCATTCTCCGCATTACTTCTCTGTTGCCGAGTAGCGATTCATTAACTCCCCTCTTGGCATGTAATGAAGGTTGTCTGTGTTTCTGCATGATTTTGAATGTAAAAGGATCTATTTCCTCCCTCAGGCTTGGTGGATGACCGACACCATTGCCACTGACGTGTGGGCCCGGTGGGAACTGGCCAACGGCGTGTGGAACTACACTGATCTTCCTACTGGCTCACACTACCCAACCGGTAAGACAGGCCCCATGATGCAAAGCAGGGGACAGAAGAACTGTTTTTGGGTGCGCAACACTGAGCCATATTTACTTTTTGCTTACGAAACGAAGTGTGCTTCATCGATTTCCTGAGTATTAGGAGGAGTCTTCGTTGTTCTGAGACCACTGCAGGTCATTAAAGCCCCTGAAAATGTCTTCAAGGTGAAAACACATGGGTGCCATCAAAGCTAGGGAGATATATCCGCGTGGGGAAGGTTTGCTTTGATTGACAGCTGTCATCGGTTTTGAGTCGGATGTGTGTCGTGTGGTGCCCTCTTTTCTACTAGCTAAATGCAAACCTGAAGGTGAAAAATAAGTGTGCCAACATGTGGCTGCAATCTGGCCCCTGATGTTTTATAGAACTATTTCTACTGCCAACATCAGCGTTTTAATGAACTGGGGACACACAATGCGTTTGCAGTTGTCCAAATGAAGACCGTCATCTGCTCAAAAAAGGTTGCTGCCACAAACACCAACATATCCAAAGTCATGTATGCGGATGTGACACTTTAGTTTTCCGCGTTAGCGCCGGACTGACTCACCCGTTGTTACAATCACACAGTGTCCCTGCAGCGTTATTGTTTCCTGGGCGTGTCCCCCTTCAAACACACACAGCATCCTCACTGTGCTCTGTCTCCCCCTGCAGATTACCTCCAGGCAGTGCAGGCCAGCTCGGTGCTCGCTTGCATATTCTCCATCCTGGGCATCTTTGTGTTCGTGGCTCAGCTCTTCACCCTCCCGAAAGGACAGCGGTTCACCATCTCCGGCATCTTTCAGCTCCTTTCCTGTGAGTTTGTTTCCCTTCTCTCTCTCTCTCTCTCTCTCTCTCTCTCTCTCTCTCCGCATCCTCAGTGCTCTTCAGCTCTCTCCTTGTCCGTGTCCTCCCTGACTTGTCCTTGCCTCCTTCCCTCCAGGCCTGAGCATCATGATCGCAGCCTCCATCTACACAGACCGCTTCCACCTCGACGAGAGCGTCGGTTGGTACGGGCACAGCTACATCCTGGCGTGGATCGCATTCTCCCTCACATTCATCTCCTCCATCACTTACTTTGTGCTACGTAAGAAGACGGCGTGAGACGGACACTTGAACTAACTCCAACCAGCCCAAAAACCACCGGCCGGATCTACTCTGCCAGCGGAAATCTGTTTTTTAGTTGCAGATGGTGTAAATTGTGTTTATGTCAGCGTGTTGTTGAGATCAGATTTGAGTTGCTAGTGTATATTCAGCCGCAGATAAAGCCGACCTGTTGATCTTCTCAAATAAATAGTGGGGTTTGATTGAGCTTGCTCTCAGATAGTCGGGGTTTCACACTCTGTGGGGTAAAAGGCAAGTTCAATCAATCCCAGCTGTATTTGAGTGATGTTTCAACCCAGAGTTCAGGCTGGATTTCTCAAGCATCTAAATACTAGGAATATTTTTGTTGTTAACTGAACAAAGTTTGCCTTACAATTCAAGATGCTGTGATAAATCTATCACAGTATCTATCAATGTTCCTGGCTTGTAACAAAAAGCCGGTTGAAGAGTAAAATCTGTGGTCTTTTTTGCTGTTTCATTGTTGTTGTAATGCACATTTTCATATAGATATGAGTGTTGGATAAAAGGGGTGAGTTTATTGTTTTTCACTTATCTTATTGTTAATTCATCAATTATATTTCACGTATCTCCTCTTATTTTAAATAATTAGACAGAGTAACTACAACATGGTCGTCAACAAAAGTCTTTTTTACATGTAAACTGTTTTGGCAAAACGTAAATGTAGGACAGAGAAATTAACCCCAAAGTAGCGGGACTAGAAATGATGAATTAATCATTAATGAGTTCATTAGCCTAGTATTTATGAAACAATGCATTAATCTAAAGACTAATCCACAGATACACCAGTAATTTGAGCCGTTTCCCCCATTTCTGCCGCCCACTGGGACAAAAAGACAAACTGCCTTGTATCTTAAAACGTGAGATACTATTTGTAAATATGTCTTATTTCCCATAATGCTCTTTTTGTCTAATGCTGTTTTATTTTTGCTACTGTTATTGCTTATTATGGATGCCAATGCCACTGATTTTTACAACATTAAAACTTGATTTCCAACCACTTACTGAGGTTGTTTTCTTTGTTATATTCTATTTGCTGCTTTCTTAGAATGTTTTTCGCTTGAGTTGAGATGTTTCAGTCAGTCTGAAGGTTGAATTTATTAAAGTATTGTGCATTATTCAAAACAAGATGTCCGTTCAAAATATGACAACTGCTGATGCTTTCTATATACACAAGTACAACTGATGTTTCTAGATGATACAGTTTATGGATAATTTCTTATAATCAGTTTACTAAACAATGTTGTCTTCTTCATTTGCTCTGCGGCTTTATTAGAAATGAACAATTCTAATCAATCTCATTCTCCGGGTCACTGACCTGCTAACAGTGTAAATTCAGACCGTTGACTTGATTGCCCAGATGACCACAGCTCCCCCAGTCCCAGAAAATCATATGCAGAAGGTCAAAGTGGGCTGTAGTCCTCCTCCGGCCCGTAGCGGTTCTGGTGGTGTCCTGGCAGCGGCACGTGGACGGAGAGGAACGGGGGCGGCGACGGGGACGGAGAGGGGAGGGAGAAGCGATGGAACGGGGATGCAGGCGCTGGGCGGGATGTTGGCGGAGGGAAGTGGGCGGGCCTCCACGAGGAGGCCCGTTTGATGCCTGCGGGGGCCTCGTAGTACGGAGACAGGTGGGAGATCCGGGGCGGGGACGGGGGACAGGTCAGGGCGGTGCCCGGGTGCCCGGCGGTGTAGTAAGGCGGCAGGAGGCCCACGAAGTTGAAGCTGCAGGCGTTGAGGCTGGAGCTGTGCCTGGGGCCCACCATCAGCACGTTCTTGGTGTAGTTGTTGAGGGTGGAGACGCCGGCTGACATGCAGACGGTGAAGGCGAACCAGGCCACGCTGACGGAGACAGGGAGAAACAGGAAGCGCGTCACCAGCGTGCCGCTCGCGGAGCTGAAGGGGCGGTGACTAAGGATGGAACCAGGTAATTTTACACATTCAAAGTTCAGTAGTTTGTTTTTTACACATGACTTTAAAAAGGACGGACGCTCTGAGGCACCCTGTCGATGTACCAACGCTCTAAATCCTTTGTCAAGGATCCTCACTGAGGCAGAAACGTGATTATTGAGAATTCACATAGACCAGGAGCTCTGTAGCTGTTGGTTTATGCTCTCGGGACTCTCTACATGCAGACGGCAGAGCTGTCGACTGTCAGAACGATGCCTTCAGGTAGTTGAATAGACGGGCTGTCATTCAAAGCACCCTCTAAGGGACTGCCGTCCCACGTGAGGAGCTGAAGGAATTCCGGAAACGAATGCGGAAGTTAGTCACGGCAGAGCCCGGTCCCTGAGGGGGCCGCGAGAAAAGACACAGAATATTCTCCAATCGTCAGTGACTCAACAGGAAGACGTGACAACTCTCCGCCTTACTAACTCCTCTGCCGGCTCCGGGACGAGATCGACCTCAGCTGCTTCGATCGGTGTGTGCTGTGTGCTTTATGAACTCACTAGAACGCCCACGAGTAGCCATAGCTGTGAGGCTTGAAGTCTTCCGGTCCCATTGAGGCCGTGGTCTGAAACACCTGCATGAACATCATGTGACCCACCATCCCCAGCAGACCTGTGAAGACAACAGGGAGGACGTCATTTCAAAGGGAAACCAGTGACTACCGGTCGCGCTGCGCGGCTCCATGGCAGTACCTCCCAGGACGGTGAAGATGGCGGCGAAGGCGTTGAGCAGCCAGCCCCAGCGCTGCGTGGAGGGGCAGCAGGCCCTGATGCACAGCTGCACAGACAGCAGCGTGCAGCTGATCAACAGCAGGCTCACATACATGATCTCCAGCGACAGAGCCAGCCACATCATCGCTGCGGAGGGAGGACAAGAGGCTGAGCACACAGGCAGGCAAAGGGGCCCGGGTACAAAATGGGACGAGTCCGTTTACCTTTTTCAGATCCCGGAGTCAACGTATAAAACCCTCGACACTTCTCCTCTGTGGGAATCCAAAGACAAATCGAGATAAGATCATACGGCAGCAGTGAATCAGATTTTTACCGACAGGAAAAGTGGATTTTTTTTCCAGTGGAAAGCTTTGAGCAAACAGTGATATTTCACTGCAGTCACCACCGGTTTCCAAGAGAAACCGAGCTCAAACGCTCTTCGGCCTGCATACGGTGCACACTGTACATTTAGATGAACACTGCAATCTAATTACTGTGTGAATAACCAGATTGAAGCAAAAGTGTTTACATGGCCTGAGGTAACCTGATGGGAGATTATGAGATTTGTTTGGCATAAATCGGGAAGGATGGAGCTCACGGGGGAAAATATTACTAGCGCCACAAAATGAGACTCTGTTGTTGTGTCTTTCATTTCACGTATTGATTTCAACATGAGAGTATTTGGTTTGCAGTGTGCTGGTGTCCACCGATGCAATGCTACTGAAAGGGCGGGGGGGGGGGGGGGGGGGGGGGGCAACCTTTTTCTGCAGTCGGTTAAGCTTCTTTGTGGCTTGTTTACCAATGAGTTGTGAGAACAGCTGTAACATTCAGAGTGCCGTATTTGGCTCTAAACTAAGGCGACGCAAAGAAATGAAGACAACATTTCACACAACACATGTGCAGCATTTAGGGGAAAAAAACAACACTGCAAAGTGAGAAAACGCGTCAAACGTTCACTCCCTTGCGCTTTGCCCGATACACTTTATCTGCAGTGGGTTTTTTCTCCCAGAAGGTTTTGCGTGTGTTGTCAAAGTGGTCGGATTGCAGTAAAAGCTTTGGCTAAACTGAGGAGATTATGGGATTTGTTTTGTATAAATCCGGAGGGGCGGGGCTTATGGGAGAAACACAAGAAGACGCCGTCTACTGGTGTTTCTAATTTGAGTGGTTTTTAAACGTTCAACATAAAAACGTGCTGTTTTCCACAATTTGTTTTTCTTCCTCCACTGCATGCAATGACATACAAATTAGAAACAACCTGCTCCTGCAGTCGGCTAAGCGTCCTTATGGCTTATTCACAAATGTATGCGGTATTTAATCTTTAAATTACAGAGGACCATAAGCTGCACACACTGCGACTTTGGAAACAGATGTCACCAAACAGAGCAAGTAAAGCTTTCGTCTGTTTGCATTGTATTTGGTGGTGTTTTAAGTTTTTTACACCATATTCCTATATTTTCTAAATGCTTTGTCTCCTCTACATGGAAGTGGTAACCAAAGATGCAGCGCATTAAAGCATTATCATTCATTTATATCTTTAGAGCTTATGTGCAAAATTCATTAGTCTGGAACAGTAGCCACTTAAATCTGCAATTAGGACATTTGGCTCCTTGGGTGCAACGGAGTCAGTTTTCAAATTGATACCGCTAACATTAGCATGCAGTTGCCTATTATATTAACATAAACGGCATATATGTGGCAACATATCATTCATTTGCAGACATACAGTATATCCGTCCACCTGGTTCATGCAAGTCCACTATTAACACTCCTTTTAGCTCAACCAACTGCGGTTGTAGATGTCTGGATCTTTAGATTAGCTGCTATGGTTATGTAAGAGTTGCCAATTGTATCTGTCTTTAGTTTAGCCCCTTTTCACCAAAAAACGTGGGTTGAAGTGAATCAAATCAGTACAGTTGCACAAATTGTGTTTGTGACTTTTTCGGCTGCTGGAAGTCGCACAAGCAGAAAGCTTTAATCAAAAAAGTTTTGATAATTTTCTAAATGATAAAGCCGCTGTAGATATAGTCCGTGGACCATGTGTGGCAATAAAACAAACATATCATGTCCTAAGGAATTGCTTTCATCCCTGTTAGAGAGAAACTTTGATACGCTTGTGAAACATTATGTCGATCTCTAATTGAATCAGTCACACCATTAATGGAGCAACAGACCTGTCTTATTGCACGCTTGACTTATTAACCCTCCAACTAGCTGCCAAGCAGGGAGACATTTTTAGGTCAGTCCACATCGTCAAGAGATGCAAAACCCAAACGAGCTAAACTGAGAAAAGAGTGACCTCGGTTGGAGTCCTGGAACACGATAACAAAAGGAACCTTCGTGTGTCTTCTGTGCTAGAAAATGAAGCCAGTCGACATGAAGCAAAAACTGACTCCAAGGCACCGATATCACAGCAAAGAAAAGTGGAATGAGCATCACTCACATTCCGATGTGTTTCTGTTCACTACTTAAAAACATGTCTGGAGTATTTCCCGGTTCCCCCCAAGGCTGCGTTCTTTCCCCTCTGCTCTTCTCCCTGTACACCAACAGCTGCACCTCCAGTCACCAGTCCGTCAAGCTCCTGAAGTTTGCGGATGACACCACCCTCATTGGACTGATCTCTGGTGGGGACGAGTCCGCCTACAGGTGGGAGTCTGACCATCTGCAGCCAGAACAACCTGGAGCTCAACGCTCTAAAGACAGTGGAGATGGTTGTGGGTTTCTGAAGGAACGCAGTCCCACCCTCCCCCATCACCCTGTGTGACTCCCCACTGTGGAGTTCTTCCGTTTTCTGGGTTCCATCACTAACCAGGACCTCAATTAGGAGCTGAACATCAGCTCCATCACCAGAAAGGCTGAGTGGAGGAGGTACTTCTTGATGCAGCTGAAGAAATTCAACCTGCCAATGGCAACGATGGTGCACTTCTACACGGCCATCATCGAGTCCATCCTCTGCTCCTCCATCGCCGTCTGGTACGCTGCAGCCACAGCCAAGGACAAGGGCAGGCTTCAGCGTGTCATCCGCTCTGCAGAGAGGGTGATCGGCCACAATCTGCCGTCCCTGCAGGACTTGTTTGCCTCCAGGACTCTGAGGCGGGCAGTAAAGATTGTAGCCGACTCCTCTCAGAGACTCTTTGAGCCCCCTCCGTCTGGCAGGAGGCTGCAGTCCATCAGGGCCAAGACCTCCCGCCACAGCAACAGATTCTTCCCGTCATCATATGGTCTCATCAACCCCCATTGCCCCAAATACTCCATCCCCAGAACATGGTTTCTCACCATGGAAACATATGTATATACATGGTTTGACGTACTGATCTTATCTGTTTATATTGTTTTCATTTTGCTTACACATTATTTTTTAAACTCATTTTACTTTATCTTATTGTATTTTACTATTATATCACACCAATCATCGAAACAAATTATTCTATTTGTAACCTATTTTGCAATAAATGGCTTCTGATTGTGATTCTGATTCAGGATGAAAATAATTAAAGTATAAATAGTTCTAATAGCATCTAGAGTACAGATGGGTTTTATTTACTGTTCATTTCAAAATGTGGATATAATTGACCACATGAGTCAGTTGAATACTTTGGCTAAACTTGAATCACATCTATTTGCGAGTCGTGCATGCACAAGATTTGACTCATGAACTGATTGAACTTTATTTTTTTCATCTGTGTATGCGCTGACACAGAATTAGAAATAACAGCTGGCGACAAAGATGAGAACTGAAATAGACAGGATGGTCAAGTCCACAAGAAGGGAAATATATACGTATAGATATATGTATGTATACACACACACATTCGTCCAAATAGCACCAATGACCGTACTAAATCTTTTAAATCATGTGCAAATGAGACGATGAAAACCCAGCCGATGTTTGTGAATCCTATTAACCTTTCCCTCTCTGGGTTTCTAATCCATAATTGAGTCATGCTGTTAAGTCTAAATCTCTGTGAGCAGAACACACACTGATGATAATCCTCTCCGGGCTGAGCTCGTGCCCAAACACACACTCACTCCGACGCACGTACACACATACAAATTAACACACCCGAGGCCTCACTTTATCCCACCACCTTGGACCTCCTCTCTTCCTGTGACCTACTTCATTGTCTGTCACACCGGTGCCACAGTTAGTTTCACTTCCTGCTTCTGTACCAATCCTCCTCTCACTTTGGGAATGTCCTGTACTACACACGACCCGAGCTGCACATATGCCGAGGGACATGCTCACGAAATCCTTCGCGCTGATACTGATGGTTGACCGTGGGCACTGCTTCTGCATGGATGTCTTCTTACAAATCCTGCCTGTCTCTAAGTGATACGTTTCCTCTACCGGCTTAACTCATTTCAGGGTCACTAGCGACACATACAGGTTGTTTCTTTTAGCTACATGACCTTTGAACTTCGTTTGTGATCAGTTGACTGAACAGAGGTCACATCGCTGTTTTCAGACACATTTCCTCCTTTTACGGCTCAACAGTCCCACATGACAGCCACACGTTCCAAACATGACTTTTTTTTTTACCTGTTCTCCCCACTTACCCGATGCGTCTGCGTAGATGTCCTCCTCGCAGATGAGGAACAGGCCCGTGTGGAAGACGGGGAAGACGAAGCGGTCGTCCCCGGTCTCCCAGGAGAACTGGATGGTGGAGGAGTTGGACATGCCGGGAACGGGGATGCAGTCAATGTGCTTGACGGGCGAGCAGAGGGGCTTGGGCACCTTCTGCCGACCCGTGCACCAGTAGGGGGACATGAGGGCGATGCCCCCCGTGAAGAGGGACACAACGGTCTGGAGGAAGGAGAGGCAAGGGGAACGCATCTGCTGCAGGAAAGCCATGGCGAAGGGGTTTAGATGAAGGCTCGGGCTGATGGAGGAAGAGGAGGGACCGACCCAGACATGTGGACAATGAGACACGGTATTTTTGCAAATTGCACTTGCAAATTACAAAGCATACTTTGGTGGTCGATTCTTACCTCTTTACATTTCAGTAAATTAAATGTTTTCCTTTTACAAAATGTACCATAACATCGGCAATGAGGAAGATAGTTATTCATTTAAACCATACTGAGGAGGCAATCTGGTTTGAGTTGGATTTATAGACTTAGTTACAAGATATCTAGATCTATAGAGAGAACCATGAAGAGCATCTTTGGACGAATGGGAAAAACAACAATCATTTTCAAAAAGGAGCTGGCAAGCTTTTCATTGTTAATCACTCTGACTTTGGTACACCTCCACTCTCGCACGTCGGCAGCATGTTCCGAGTTGCCAAGGAGAAGCAGCGCTGCCCGAATCGCTTCCCGAGGTGTTAGAACGGGAAAGCGAGGGGGAGCCAGTGGTTTTTTACATGACTAATCTCATTAAGAATAAAAGAGACTGTGACAGAAAATCAGCACACTCCCGGTAATTGGTTGGAAGACAGACGGCTGAATAAGAGGAAAAAAGGTGAACATTGCCATCACAATGGAACCCCTCGAAGAGACGGATGCCCGGACCAATACCTCCCTGCACTCAACGTCAAGCAGTGAATTCAATTTGAAGGAGAGAAGAGAAGAAGAAGAAAAGAAAAGCACTCACCTACTTCAGCCTCTCTTACTTTGTCTTCAGTTCCCTCATCAAGTGAAGCGTGAAAGGTGGAAGGAGCATCCGGCCCAACTCCTCCACCCGCCTGCTCTCCCCTGCACTCTGCTTCAGATAGTGAGAGGATTTGGGCA
The DNA here is from genome assembly GCF_964276395.1 of Gasterosteus aculeatus. Classification (NCBI taxonomy): domain Eukaryota; kingdom Metazoa; phylum Chordata; class Actinopteri; order Perciformes; family Gasterosteidae; genus Gasterosteus; species Gasterosteus aculeatus. The sequence goes on from NC_135699.1 coordinate 5,689,354, forward strand.
GTTACGCGATGACCTCTGTGAGCAGAGTGTCATTGTGTATGATGCGACCCCAGCAGTCGCACACACACACACACTCCTCTTCTTTAATCCTTCTGTATAAATCCAAACCAGAGATCTCTGCTCCGTCTGTTTCCATTATCATTCCTAGACTCCTTTTTGATCCGTTTCATTAATCTTATCGTCCTCCCCTCGTCATCCTGTCAACGCTTGCAGCACTCACACTTGTTCGTGTGAAAATCAACATGACCTTGAAATAAAAAAATGTGTCAGATACTCACTGAACGTGGGTAATATTGCTTTGCAGTGCCAAAGCAATGTATGTGTATGCCTTTCAGTGGCAAACTCTTTGATTCTGAGAGGCGGCGGCTCCACAAGAGGGGGCTCTAAGTGTGGGTAATTTAATACCTGCAGTGAGCCGCAATCAAATCCCTTTTTATGTTGCTACCGGGGAAAAGTGAGTCCCTTACTAAGAAGGTCCACACATCCTGAACCTATCCTGTCCTGCTTCACAATTATACTAATATATGTTGTCATCTATTTTTCTCGAAACGGACGTGTTTATTTTGAAGTTCAAGTTCTTTGTTGGTTTAGCCCACAAGCGTTTGAAAGACGTAGCCAATGAATTTGGCTCTCTATCTAAACTCGATATGTTACTTTAACACACGTGTTTTGGCTCGCAAGCTTCTTTTCAAGTGATTAAGTCATTGAGATCTACGTTAAAGTTAAAATGCTAAATATCAATTTATACAGCATAATACCATGTATACTGAGTGAACTTTATACTTGCACTACATGTTGGCATACCTTTAGAATTGGAACCATACAGTACTTCTAGGCCAAAGTTTAAACCATTGACCGTCAATCTTCCTGTGCCTCCCCGTTTGTGACAATAATTACAAACTTTTAGGGCATTATGCAGATTACTAACCCTTTTAGCAACCCCACTCATTTTGAATGAAATGCAAAATGCTAATTAGCACTAATAAGTTATCCGTTAGCTCCCGCGGTCGACCGCTATGCGCAGTGACCCGTGTGCCAGAACGGATTGTAGTTCAATGGAAGGTGATCGACCTAAGGGCTATTTAACAATGTATCCCGTTTGTTTATTCATTACTTGTAACTATTTCAATTATTTATCCGTTATGGTTGACTATTTAAAATGTGTAGCCACCCGATCGCTTTATTAAGACAAAATACATTTGTAAGTTGTAATTTATTTTCCATGTATTCACTGATTTTACTTTTCCCCACTTGCCCTGTATGTAACAATATCGGAAGAAGCCCCTCTTCTAAAGAGTGCGACTGTTAAATTAGGTGTATGCACTCCCCTCAAACTGAGAAGGCAGGAAGAAGAAACAATAGATGGATGTAGATCTATAGAGACGGAGATGAATTAAATAGAGAGGGAGGCAGGATGGGCAAATTAAATGTCAGAGAAACAAAAAACAAAATTGGCAGAAATAACTAGGAGCCTTCTTGAAGTATTTTTTAAAGTGTATTCATAATTCATATACATATTGACAGATTTCTAATACAGCATGGTTTTGATAGTGTAACCGTCTTCTCAGGTTGACGTTTTTTCCTTTTTTTTTCTCCTTTTTTTTTTTACAAGAATAACAATAGAAAATGATAAAGACAACACCATGTACGACTCACTTTGAAATTGTATGGCAATGTTTTTCTGAATGGATTTTGCATCTCCCAATCGAATTCCTGCTGCGGCGCTCCACAGCGAAACCGCTCACAACTACTCGGTGAGGCCAATCACAGCCGTTCATACGACACCCTCTCCGAAGGTTCCAGTTCCCAAAAAATGCTTTTCCATCGCTGTGCGACGTGTCCGTCATACGTCACTTCCCACGTGGAACGTGCGCACTTGTGCACCCGGTAACACAGATCCACAAGAATGAAAACCCTTTAGCGTCCTCCTGTTCATCTTCCTCCTGTCAGCAGTCAAAGATGGCCGACACGCATTAGTCCATAGGGTTACAACCCCCCCCCCTTTGCTTTGCACATTTAATGAACATTTGTACTTGAAAAATAAGATTGTGTCCATCGGATTTTTTTTTTCTGTACCGTAAAAACCCCAGGGATGAAAAATAAGAACACTTTTTAAAAGGACCAAAAATGGAATCAAAGACCCAGATATCGGCATTTTTTTTCAGTTTCTCTCTCGCTCCCTCACACACACGCACACACACACGCGCACACGCACACACACACACACACACACATGACTTTTGAAAGGCAACAGATGTCCGTTCTCCAAGGCAATAATGTCTTTGTGGCAAACTCCACCCTGACATTCCAGACATGACTCTGGCTCCTCCCTCTCCAGGGATGAAAAAATAAATCCAAATCATGTGTTGTCAGAACATAAAGTGAGATACATCCATTTTTATATTCATGAGTAAATACTGACGAGGATAGAAAATAATAATGAGGACTAAAATAATTATGATGGTAATTCTAATATAAGTAAGAATTACTACTCGTGAGAAGATGTCAAATTCTCTCGATATCTTTTATGGGATAACTTGCTTAAAAAACAAACACCTAAAGAAAAAACAAAACAATAATGACAAAACAGATGATAAACAAGAGTGTTAAACTTTGAGGGTGTCCGAGGAAAATAAAAGTAAGCCCAGAGAGGAGGTTTGTTTCTTTTGTTCTCTAGAAAAATGTTCCTTTAGTTCCAACTGGTCTTGTGGTCACATTTTTCCTCTTTTACTTGTAGCTCCATTCCGCTCTGTTACATGTTCATGTTTTTTTCTTTTTCTGCTTTTAAGTCAAGAGCAACAATTCTCTCAGAAAAAAAGAAGGAAAAAAAAGCTTGTTTTCTCCGTTGTTTTAAATGTAAATAATGCTGATTCCCATTGAGAAAGTGTACATTCCCTTATGTTGGTCTCCGTCATAGATGCCAGTCCTGTCCCATTTCGGGCTGCTTCGCAAACAAGTCCCACTCCTCAGTCTTCTATTGACCAAACTAACCTTGGAAAGGGAACACAAACAAATTGAGGTTAGTATGATCTAAAACAGGACCCACGCATGTAGACACAAAGAATGAAGGGCTTTTTAAATTAGCACAATTTCTTTTATGGAGACGACCTCTTTTCAAAGTGTCTTGAAGTGGAGCATTAGGCAGCGAATCACAGGTGGTTTCATTATTGCTACACAGTCCTTTATTGGTTATCTGAGGCGCTGACAGACTCCACATTGAGCCATCAAAAAGGATGTATTTTCACAAATAGTGATGAAGCAAGGGATAGGGTTGCTCAATCCAATGCAAAACGAAAAGAAAGAAAAAGGGCGATATACGAGTCTCTGGTTTCCATGAGGACAGGCTGATTGGGAGTGAGGAGGAGTGTGAGAGCAGCCAACAAAGAGTAGAGAAGGTACTGCACCGCTCCTTGAAATGAAACGGTCTGAATAGAGAAGTTATAAACAGCCTTGAGGCAATAAATACCATTTCATCTGGATCAGGAGTGTAGAAAAAAAACACTGATATACAAAATGATCACTCAAAGCAAAGGCTGAAGAGACAGACGCTCTGCGGGCCGAGTATAAATACATGTATGTATGGCGCGCGCGCACACACACAGTTAGTAGTAACTGCCCAACAGCGGATGGGTTGCTATTTGTGTTTGAGTCACAGACCAAAAATCCTCCTGCACACACCTATATCAACAGGATGGTCTGGCAGGAATCAGCACCGTGAATAACATCTACAAATTCAAACACAATCAAACTAAATCAGAAATGTTGTTCAAGTTTATTTTTAATATGCTACCTCAATGTCTTGAAGCAAAGAGAAAGCAGGAAAAGCCTGAATATAGTGCACAAGCAGTGTGATGGAATATGGCTCTGTTACCGTGGCCAACCAGTGCAGTGTTGAATGATAAGCTCGTCATATCGTCAAAGCCTCACATGGACGCACACTAGTTCACACAAGCTATTCCATCACAATTTCTGAAAGGAAGAAATAATTAGGGTACTCTAACTTGATCAGCTACCTATCGCAGCCATCCATTGCGCTAAAAGGTTTCGACCACGGGCTCCTATGAAGGCAGATCAGAAGAGCTCTGATGACACACTGATTTTGAATTGTAAAATGGTGTCAATGCTCATTTGTCTGCCTATGTGACTGTTCTCTGATTCCCTCTGAGAGCGACACAGCTGGACACACCCTCGGCAGGATGTCCCGTCTGATCAGCCCTATTCGTCACCAAGACTTCCTGAAAAGATGTAGGTCTATTTCCACCTTAAATTAACCTAATCCAAACTATTCCTGCAGGACAATCATTGACATCCCTAATTCACACTATGACACATGCTGTAGACACACACAAATTCAGGTAAACAAACACACACAACCAAGTCTAAACTTACAGCTCCAAGACTCTGGTGTCTCTTCTTCTTCTGCGCTTCTCTCAGCCTCTCTCTGACTGCTCCAGGTACACTGGCTTGGCTGGCCGGATGCTCTGGGTAAACTGAACGAAGGAGGGAGGAGGAGGGGGGAGAAAGCGGGAGTAACATGGAAGGAAAACTGTCAGGATAAGATGAAAAGACGTGTGAGTGGCTGGTGAGGATCTACAATGGCAAAAGAAGACGAATCACACAAAACAAAGACCAACCTCTCCTTCTTTACCTTGTGCTTTGGACAACGCAGGGAGAAGTTGTCTTTGTTCAGAGAGCAATCTGGAAGAGGGACAGGGAATAAGTACAATACACAAAAGGTCCCACTCTGTAAAGAAACTGAAATTAACATGCACACAGTTACTAGAGTGTGTCTGTTTTTAATGCATCCACTCACCTGCTTCAATGGCGCACAGGTAGTGGTAGCGCAGCGTACAGCCTTTGCTGTAGCAGCCCAGGGTCGAGCCAACCATTTCACAGTAGGAGCAGCACTGAGCGAAGACATCAGAAATAAGCTACAAAGACGAAAAACTCCCAAAACAAAAACTGGTAGATTAAGAGGACACTTACTGTTTCTCTGGCGCCATCTAATGCCTCTTGCAGACCGTACAGTCTCCCATTGACCAGATACACCCCACTGGTCCACACCATGCATCCCTCGTGGACCCACAGCTCCTCTGGGTCCATCGGCATCTGAGGCAGCTGGGCGAGTTGTGCCAAAGGTCCCAGGGAGTCCAAGGCAGGGGGAGGGGGCTGGAAGGGCAGAGACGCCTTACTGTTGGAAGGCACCATTCTGGGGGAATCCTCACTGGATTTGTGCCTCCTTTTAAAGCGGGGGTGTGAGGTCAGCTTTCTGTGTTGCGGTCGTTGCTGAGCTTCGTCTGTTGGCAGCTGCTGCTGCTGGATTTGTGGCTGTTGCTTGTCGGTATCAAGGTCTGGCTCTCTCTTCAGCTTCGGGATAGGCCGAATGTCGAGATTCATGTCCCAGGTGAGGGACGGCGTTGTTTTACTGATGTAGGAGAAGAAGGACGAGGAGGACGACGAGGAGGCATTACTGAACTTGCCAGTCATGTGCATCATCATTTCCTCTCCGGCAGCTGTCGGGGCCGTTCTGACTTTGGCGGGGAGAAGCACAGGGTTTGTCGCTTGGCTCATGGCGTAGTCGCTGACAGTGGGGGGGTGGGTAAACTGAGCATCTTGCGTTTGCGTGTCCGCGTTGGCCCTCACAGCGTTTGAGCTCATGTCCGAGTTCTGTCCCGTTTTGCTTGTGCCCGTGGACGCTTGACATTGTCGGACCTGGGGTGGGTTCTTGGGGAGCTTTGCTGCATATTCGGCTGGATAGAAAGGGCCGTAGAGATCGCCAAGGTGTTTGTAATTTGCCCATTTCTGACACAGGCAGCAGAGCAGGCGGCCAGTGTGATGGGTCTCTGTGATCACCGGGCCTGTAACAATATAGCCAGTGGAGGGAAGCGATTTTCCCGAAGGAAGTATCGTCTCCGCTTCGTCCGTGTCCCTTTTCTCCGACTCTCTGTCTCTCCTACATAACTGGGAGGAAGGAGCTGGGGGAGAATCAATCCCATCCCCCCCCACTTTCCCTCCGACTGCACTACGCTCCCCTTTCAGCTTCTCTTCCTCAGCATTTACGATGATGCACACCGCCCCAATCTCTGGTATTTTGTTCTCCACGTGTATGTGCGGAACAAACAGACCCTTTCTATTTGGGTCCACAAATACTCTATTAGGGCCAGGGCTCCCTCCTCCCCTTAAAGGGGTATCGGGGTCGACTTTGGCCACTGATGGTGCGGTCGGCCCGGCTGCTCTCCTTCTCCTCCTCTGTCGCCCTCTGGCCTCTAGTGTCTCGTTGTCATCTTTCCCACCTCTACGTCTCCTCCGCACAGGCTTGACCTCGATCACTGGCTGCGTGTCCTCACTCTCAACATCCACTTTCACGATCTGAGTTAAAATGGGCGGGGTCAGTGGGGGCGAGTTGTTACTGTCACACAGGGGAGGGGCTGTGGGAGGCGGTGTGCTGCTTGTAGTCGGCACCAACGGTGGGGTTGTTGCATCCACCGTGGTTGGCTCGGTTGGAACTGAGGGAGCACTTGGAGTTGTGCTCTGAGCCTGGGCTTGGGGCTGACCCTGCCCCGGTGATTGGGCTTGATTCTGGGCCCTTTTTTGTTTATTCACACTCCCTACAGGTCTCCCCTTCTTCTTGCCAGATGGGAAATAGCCTTTAGGCACAGAACTGTCGTGCAGCTTGGGATCTTGTGGCGACAGGCTGGACCTGCCAGAGGACATCTGATGTTGCCTGTTCAGCATGTGCCCCTGTGCCTGATTATGGTGGGGCGGGGTGCCTCCATAGTAGTCACTGGTAGGATAATCATCAAATCCCATGCCAGATTCTTGAAGTTTCTGTCGAAGGAGGTTAGCTGCAGACTGCTCCCCTCTTCTTGTCTCGAGCTGCTGGTAAGTGTTGGTGAAATGCTGAATGTCCGACAGGGCAGACGAAGATGGAGGCGGGGAACCCTGGACCGGGCGAGGGAGAGGTGGAGGAGGGGGTAACGGTCCAAGCAAAGCAAAATCCTCCTTGTCACCTGATGCCGACGAAACAGTGGATCCTAATCCAAAGTCAAAGTCTTGTTTTAGGGCTCGAGACGCCTGATGAGGCTCACAGGGGTAGGCAGATGGAGGCAAAGGCCCAGTCTCATCAACTCCTCTGAAGGAAATAATATCGTTTAATGAATGACTTTCGTCCATGTAGCTATCTTCCCCTCCTACACCCCGTGGGAAATGTGCCAAGTCTTGGTCCTGTGAATCATTAAACGGCAGCATTTCAGAGTGAGAGAAGCCTGGATAATGATTTGAGTCATCATCGACATGTACTGCTGGTTTTTTAATATTTGGTGTGATTTTCTGCACAATTGCCTCTAGTTTCAAACCTCTGCCTTTTTTGGGAGGCATAGCCCTGGTAATACCACTTGATGGAGATAGAGGTTGCGAGTAGGTATTCTCTCCGGGCAGAGGCGAAGAAAGCCTGGGACATGGGATATCTGAACTAGAGTCATCTTCATTGTGATAGCTTGACTCAGACTGAGCCCCAGGCGAATGGTGTGAATTTGTTGCAGCTCTGTGCTGAGACGCATCCTGGAGTTGCCTTTTGGCAGGAATGGGAGAGATGAAAGAACGAACTCTCCTTCTCAACATTAGCGGATTTGTGTCTCCAGAACCGCTGGCTTTAGTCTGACGCGACACCTGTGGCTGCGTGGAGTTAATGTTGGCAGAAGGCTTTGCGGATATGGGCGGGGGAGGTGGGCAGGGATGTTTGGCGTCCTCTGCGGCTACTCTGGGGACTTGCGGTTCAGCAACATTTAGGCCATGACTCATTTGTGGTGGAATGGGAACGTGTGAAGCCACAGGAGCAGAGGGAGGGGGAAGAGGAGGAGGAGGCGCTTGTGTTCTGTAAAAGGAATCTCCCTCCATCATTCTAGAACCGTCTCTTCCGTGAGAGTGTGTCGACTCCCACATTTTTAAATCAAAGAAAGCGCCCTGATGATGGAGCGAAGTTTTGGTTGCGTGTAGCTCAGCGGGCATGTCGGTTTGTGAGACCATCCTCTGCCTCGGTTCTGTTTGGCTGACCTTATGTCTTCCTGGAGAAGAACCAGGAAGCAGCATCATCTCCTTTGATGGCCTGTTCATTGCTTTTACCCAATCATTCATGTCATGGGGGTGATGAGGGGCGCCACGAGGGTGAGCATACATCTGAAGCTTATTTGTGGACTGCGCTTGGGGGGATAAATTGTGGTAGGGATGGTGGGAGGGAAAATGGGGGTTACTGCGTGGTATCATATTGGCTTCTCGTGTATCTCCAAATCGATAAGCAGGAAAGCTGCTGCCACTGCCAGTTGATAAATCCACACCATGAAGGTAAGACTGATGCCTTGAAGGTGAAGATAAAGGGTTAGCGCTCAAAGGATGAGAAGGTAAGGGTGGAATATCCATATTACCTCGCCTGTAGGGGTCAGCATTCATCACAACAGATGAATGACCAGACTTGGAATGATACTCTATCTCAGCATCAGCGCAACCACCACCACGATGAGCAAGCGTTAAATTTGCAGGGTCCAAGGCAACCTTTTTTGATGCCATTTCAATTTTCACCACTTGTTTCTCTCTAATATCCTTTTTACTCATATCACTCGCAGCTGCTGGAGAGGAAAATGGCTGCTGAATTACAGAGGCTTCACTTTTCTCCCGCTCCCTCTCTCTGTCACTTTCCCTTTCCGGAGTGCCCCGTCGGTTTGGTGACACATCACAGATGACAGAGCGACGCTCTGATGGGGCTAATATCGAGCCTGATAATTTTTGAGACTCAGTTTGACCCATGATGCCGGTTAGCGGCTCTGGCTCTTGCAAAAGGAGTTCCTGCACAGCAGAGGGTGGAGTGCACACATTTGATGAGGCTTTTCTCTGTGGGAGAGAGTAGTCAGCTAAGTTTATATGCTTTGTTGGGGGTTGCTGAGACTCTGTAGCCTGTGTCAAATAGGACACGCCCATGTCATTTTTGTCAGCATTTTGCATTATCTTAGTAATAGGCACATCAGACCTCACTGAGGACTGAGTATCTGTGGTAAAACTAGGCTCGCTTTCGTGCCTCTGGTTTGTCTGTGGATGCTTTAAAGTGCTACCCATCTGTCCAGAATGAGCCAAAGCCTCAGTTATGCCATACGGGTGTCTAGTTTGAAACTGTTGTTGAACTTGCTGATGGGACGGAAAGGCCTGCTCCGGTCTACCATACCGTCTATCTAAATTGTAACCTTGAAGAACCTCTTGCAAAAGGCTTGGAAATTGCTGCAAATTATCTTCCTGACCTTTAGCTCCTGTGCCTTGCCCTCTCTTTACCAAAGTCTCTGTCGCAGAACTAGCATCTTTTGGATGCACATGGCCATAACCAGCTTGGGATTGTTGATACCCTAAGTATCTGGAATTTGATTCCATGACACCCACCGGGCCAGCCCTCGCTCTGCTTTTCATTGTCAAATTTGAGCCATATGTTGATTCTGGATAGCCGTATTTATGCGGCCCGGACTGGGGAGGATTTTGAGGCTGTCCAAAATTTGATTTTTGGTGATGGGAGGAATATAAACTCAAATCTACACCTTCCTCTCCATTATGGCTGCTCGACTCTCTCAAGAAAGAGTGTTTTTCTTCTATGCAGTTGCCTTGGGGATGCTTGCTTTTTTCATTTTGACTTCCCTCAGACCGAGCTGAAACAATCACACCAACACCACTAGCACTCTGGAGCTCCTCAGACGTGTGTTTTTCTCCTCTCTCATTGCTGTGTAATCTGGACGCAGTATGCAACCTGTTTTCTTTGTCCTGGCAATTTTTGGAATTGACTTCTCCACCTCGCTGCATTTGAAGACGGCCTTTCTCCGTTTTGTCGAGGGGGCCTTCACTTTCATTTTTGATGACCTCACTTTTTATTTCCGTTGTCTTCCTATGGCCACCGTATGTCAGACCAGGCTCTGAGATACAATTTGGCTGCAGAGGAGGAACAGTGGCAGAGGTGGCTGATGGGGAGGAGGAAACTGGAGGTTTTGAATGTAAAATTGTGCCAGTCTCCAATGACTGACATCCAAAAGCTGGGGATGATGATGAAAGGGATGCGCGTGCCTCACTTGCTTTTGTTTCGGAAACATTTAGTTCTTTTGACGGTGAATGGGGGGCGATGGTTTTACCAGCGGATGTTGGCCCAGTCCGTGTTTCACTGTGAGAGGCAGGGGGATACCCAGTTGGTTCAGATGCACTGCTTGCACCACTCATCTGCCTCACCCTCCCATGTTCCCCTTCAGAAAACTGCTCCTCCCGGTCCACCTTGGTCATCGACGAGCCTCCAACTAACATTCGTGAGGAGTCTTCATCGGCACCAGCATCTAAACTGGCACCATCACCAATCCCTGGAGCACTTCCGTCTTTAACTGTGCTAGTGCTTGAGGCTGCACTTGCATTTCGACTTCTTGGTTGTGACGGGGACACACCATGTGTTGCCTGTTGCATCTGGCCCACATCCTTCCCCTTCTTCTGTGAAAGCACTGAATCGGTGAGGAGCATGTGCTGCACTGTGTTTGGTAAATTGGCAACTTGTGAGCTCAAGGCATTAAGACTATTCAGGGCAGCATCCTGCATTTTGTCTAGCGGAGAGGATGAATAAATAGAAGAGCCGTCGTCTCGCGATCCAACTCCTGTCCCTAAACCCAATTTGTTTCGGCCTGTTGAAGGCACACTGCTCCCTCCACCCGCACACATGCTGTGAGCTTTATGACTGCCACCGCTACCACCACTACTGATGCTGCTATTTGAGTTGGGTGTGGGACTTAATTGTGGCATGGTCTGCAGTAATCTACCTTGACCATGGCTGCTACGGGGGTTTGACGACGGATGATGTGACGGACCATGACCTGAGGGGTTCGCATGTACCTCTGTGACGCCCATCAAAGGGGAAGGAGAGGAGCTACAACTTGGGGAATGCACTGCAGAGGCAGCTGGTGAGGGGTTGGATATCGGGCTAAAGTTTTGGTTGATTTGGGCTTGTTGAGCATTGGGATGCATTGGGGATTTGGCTATTTCTTGAGATGCTGCTTGAGGTATACTGGGATTGGATGCTTGATGATGTTTAGCATAGACAGAGCCTGGAGACGGGCTCTGGTGCTGCATCTTGAGAGAGTTGTCGTAGCCTACCCCCAAATTGTGCTGCGAGTTGCGGTGCTGTAGTGTGGCTTGCTTGTGAAGCGAAAGTGTCTGTGGGGAATAGCCAGGGTAATTAGAAGCATGGTAACTCTGCTGAACATTCTCCATTGGCCCCACATTGTTAGCAGCAACTGAACTGGAGACTGAGTTTGAACTAGAGTTGACACTGGGGGAATTGTTGACTTTGGGATCGAACCCCGCACCAGCAGCCCCGTCAAGGTATCTCTGTGGAGGAGGGCTGTACATTCCTGATGACCCCGTGGATGCTCCACCCTGTGGGGAGTAGTGAGAGTACTGAGGGGTCATTCTGTGCCCAGAGTGCGGATAGCTCCTATGCTGCTGTCCATGGTGGACAGCTGGGAAGGCTTGTCCAAGTTGGCGGTGTTGCATCTGAGAACCTGGCACTGACTGCATTGCAGCATTCTGACTCATATTGTACTGATGTGAAGGAGAGAACCCTCCAACACCAGCACCTCCACCAGAACCAGCACTTGAGCCATAGTCTACTGGATATGGTGACATCAGGCCGGATGCTGGTGCAGAGCCAGATCCAGCATGTCGATACTGGTGAGGTATATGTCCATCAATATTAGGGTACCCAAACCCTGCCCCATATGCCATGCCTCCCCTCCTGTGTCTTTCCTTTCCTGCCATGGAAAAATAGTAATCCATGGCGTCCTTCCTGTAGGGGTTGCTAGTGTTGCCGCTGTGAATGTTACTCTGTGTTGGTGATGCCTCCACAGCACCTCTGTTTCGAGCACTGTACGCAAGCATGTGGCTGACTTGACTGGGGTGGTGATGGCCTCTGTGCAGACTCTGCTGTTGCATCCCTGCGTAATCATCGGTCATCCTTGGCGAAATCTGGGGCTCTGCTGGCTGAGGGGGATACGGAGTTCCCCCTCCACCCCTCCCACTGAATCCCGGGGGAAGCAAATTGGGAATCGGACTGTTAGAAAAATTCTGCATTGTTTTTCCAAGATTGGATTAAGAAACAGAAATAACCGTCGGTGTCTATACCAGGGAATGCTTCTGATCAGGAACAGGAAGGCTTAGAGCAGTAACCATGAATGATGACACGAGTCTACGGCCTGGCAGTAAAACAAGGAAATGCCTTAAAAAAACAAATGGTTTAGGCTGAGGAATATCTAACGCAGGTGATCACTTTCTGGGTGAAGTCTTAGTTCTTAGTTCTTCTCAACATTATAATAGTATGGTTATTTTCATTGAAAAAAGAAAAAAGGTTCACTTTACAGATAGGTCTTAAAAAACGGAACTTTCAAAGAAAAGAAAATATATAGCGAAGCCGTTACTACTGCAGAAAAACAAGATTAAAAATGTGCAGCCATTCCCATGAAGCAGTTTGGCACAGAGCAGGCGATGATATCACGTCTGACACACCAGCATGTGAGATGCTCGACCTCAAATGTCTTTACATGTATACCCTCTGCTGGAATAATAGCTCAAGCAAACAGAGCTATGTGATGATTAAAGTGTGGTCCAATAGCATCTTGTGCAAATAAACAAAAGAAAAAAAATCTCTCAATAAAACCATTGAGAATGCGTTCCGTCACAACAGTCTTTCAGCCCTTCAATACGTTTGCCAGGACCTGACTCACACCTGTGTGAGACCAAAATGGCTGTAACTTGAATCAAGAGGTCTGAATACAGACGTTCATTGAACTCTCCCAGAGGCAAACACCCCATTGATATGCTCTTCAGGTCTTGGATGCAAAGTGTAATACGTTTTGAGATGTTCTTTTTCTTTGCGAATTCCCTTTCAAATACTGCTTTTAGATTTCTTTTGCTACTGCGTGAACTCATTCGGACTGTAGAAGTCTTTGGTCCCTATTTAGTAAGCGTTCTTTCCTTGACTGTGTTCAGATTCTTCGTGGTGCTCGCCAGTATCTTCAGCATGTAGCGGTCTTACCTTTGTTACATTATGCCAACCATCACTTAACTCTACCTAGTTCCATGGCAACAATTTTCCAAAGGGAGGGTAATCCATTTATTCCACCTCAAGCTCGGTCAATTCAAGCACCTGCTTTCTCTTCAGTATTTCCATGCAGAGAAGTTCATTTTCCAGGAGCTGCTCACTAGAAGCCTTTGCAAATCTGCAAACACAAAAGATGGATCAAAAATAGTTAGCACACAAAAATGAAAAGGCATCATTTATTTACTTTCCTTTGTGCTACAGCCATGTTATACAGAATAATTAATGGTGGTCATTCAATAGTTCTTGTTTTCACACACTAAACTTAAAACGGCTTGCTGGCCCCATATCAACCCTCCCGTTTTTAATATGCGCTTGGAGCAAGCCTTCATTGTGGTTGGACCTTTAACAATACTAAGCTGTCTCCTCTGACTGATAAAAAACAGGCTTGTTGAAGAAAAATGGGTTAGCGGCAGCAATTAGTGCAACAAAAGTAACACAGACAAAGTCACAAACATTACTTCACAAGTACACAAACAAGTGTGTTTAGCCTAGACAGAGGCAGTCTATAAAGAGGCCGGAGACCATAAACGTCAGTGTATTTAACTTGCTTTAACAGGCCTTAATGATTAGGGTGATAATTAAAGGCCTGACGACATCTTTACAGGTCAGCACCCATAATTGCAGCGTGTGACACAGGCCCCCATTGTCCACTGTAAAACGTTTAATGGCCCCGACACAAGTTTGGGCTACTTTAGTTAAGTGTCGACTTTCACCGGGACACAGGAGAACAAGGCCTGGCTGTTTACGATCACTAACTGGTCTCACTGGTCGGTCTGCAGCATCATCAGTGTGAACCCATCTTCGCCAATGCAATGCTCTGCTGCTTGCACAGGGACGGCGATGTGACAGAAGCAGAAACAATCACGTCCCTCCTTGTACATCTAAATGAGTCAGATGTCTGCATGCAGGACTCTGTCCAGGTGTCACAGCTGTTAAACCGGGAAAAGTTAGAAAGGACACAGTGGATCTCCATCCGTCCGTCCGTCAGCCCTCACCTGCATTACTGATCAACCTCAGCGGGAGAAAACCAGGCAGAGCCGAATCACAATAGAACAGCGCAGCATTAATAAAACACGGGCTCGACGCAGTCCGCCAGAAAGTCGATCAGCCGCACAGCTGGCTCGCAGATCGGCGGCCGGCTGCGTGCTGTTCTGCCTCCGGTGGTCACCGGCGCCGCGGTGGCTTTTGTACGTAACCCCGCTGGCTGCGTTAGCCGCTAGCAGTGCGCATTACAATTAGCTGTGCGGTGCTGCCTCCCCTTAGCTCGCAGAGGGTTAGCGTTAGCAACAAAACAACAAAAAGAAACACACACGCGCGCACACACACACACACACACACACACACACCGCGTAACTAGGGATCAAATACGCGGTGCGGTCGCGTGCGCTGTGGGGCGAGCTGAGCCACGCGCGCGCAGCTAGCAAGCCGGCTAATCTGCGTTTATCTCCGCACACAGCGGAGGTTCGTAGCAGGCTAACAGAAAAAGGCACGGGGCAGCCAGGCAGCGTTTGGCTACAAAAGAGAGGTGATTAGGTGCAGATGTCTCCCCCCCCACCACCACCACCACCCTTCACCCCCACCCGGAGAAATCCAGAGGGGCTGTGGACCACACGGGTTAGCTAGCATAAATATATCGCGTTCTGGCGGCGGACCCGGTGTTTGGTACCGCATCAGAAAGCCATCATCACGCAGCCTGACATTTCCCTTGAGCAACCAGAGCTAACGTGTGCCGGGGAGGGGGGGGGGGAGAAGGGGGAGGAGGGAGGGGGGCAGAGACAAGCTAGCTAACGCACTCTGGAAGCATACCTGAAAACGCAGCAGCGCAAGGCCCCTCGGAGGAGTGAAAGGCTGTTTTGTGACAGGAAACCCCCGCCTCGAGTCGAGCGCTCCGCCGCGGTTCCCCTCACCCTCTTTGAGTCCAGACAGCCCCGAACCAGCGGCGGCGAAGTCGGGCTGGCTGGCTGGCTGGCTGGCTGGGTGGGGGGAGGGAGGGAGGGCAGCCCGTCACGACACTCGGATCCCGGGCCTTTCTTCCGATTTCCCCCTTTTCCCTTTTGTCCTCGCCTCCGAAAATGATGCGAGCGGAACACAATCGGGGCGCCTGTAGGTCCCGCAGCCAGTGAGGTCCATACACCCCCGCCCCCCTTCCCTCCCCTCCCGCTCCCTTCGCCTCTCGCTCGCTCGCTCGCTCCCTCTTTCACACGCCGCTGAGGTGATTCCACCTATCTCCAGCCGAAATTAAACGCATGTCCATCTCACGAGTGTCCACTAACGCGCGCGGATGTCAAACGTCCTTCCTCGGAGCCCGGATCGCATTTGCGTGCCTTCACCGGGAGCTCGACCTCTTCGTTTCCCTCTTAGACTGCTGTTTTTTTCCTCTTCTTCTTGCTACAGAAAGACCGCCTTGAAAATGCATACACACTCATATTGCTGCACCCCCCCCCCCCCCCCCTCTCCCTCATCTCTCTCCATCACACCCCCCTCCCTCCCTGGAGCTTTTGCTTTTCCTTCATTTCTACAATAACATGTGAGATCATAGTGATATTGCAAATGCAATTCTCTATATTTTGTTGTTGCATGTCAGGGCAGAGGGGTTTAGCGCAGCTCCTTTGTTCCTGTTTCATCTCCAGTGAGGATGAATTAGAGAATCCTGATGAAGGCACAGGGGCACAAAGGCTACGGGGCAGAACGGAATCCATAGGTTACGTCTCGAGTGAACAAGTCAATAAAAGATCAAATGATCATTTGGGAGCGAACAGGAATGCCCGTTGAATGAGTTAGAAGGAGATGGCGGTTGAAGCTGGTTCATCTCATTGTGGTCTCTTACTGTTGAAGACCCCCTTTTATTTACACTTTGCAGCTATATTGTTGTTTTTCCCCAAAGAAGAAGCCACTTAAATCATCGTTATAACGGCCAGCCATCGGTTAATGTTTGACACGACACGCTCAGGAAACATCATCACGACCAGGGGGACAATGGAGGGGCTACAAATGTCCACCTCCCCCCCCACCCCCCTCCCATTTAAGTGTGTTTTGTTGTGTCTGCCCGAGCTCCTCGCAGACAGGGCCAGCGATGCAGCGCAGACCCGCTCACGCACTCCTACCGTAATAACGGTGTGCCCTATGGCCCCCCCCCCCATTCACGCTGCTGCACTTTTAATTCACTGCAGTGTGTCATACGTGCACGCACACACACACACAATGAACTCACACAAGTGCGTACCAAGACAACACAGCCGGCGTGCACATCCGCATGGGAAGTCTCTCATTGAACCTGTCGATCAAAAGAGTAAAAATCTCAGTGTTACGAACAACTGTTCGATACATTTCAATCCCCTTGCAGATACACGTCTATTTCTATCATAGTTGCCATAGCAACTGCATCACACAGCCTTAACTGTGGATAATTTCTAGGCTACGTATGTACACTTGCTTTTCACATGTGCGATTTCATCCAGACCTTCTTGTTCGCCGGCGCACAAAACTCCAGCCGTCAAAATCAGGCAATTTTTTGTGTTTGCGTTGCCACAAAGTGGAAGGTGAGAGAGCTGTGAGGTGAGAAAAAGGGCATTGATACTCTGTGCCAGCAAGTCAGCCAGCCAAGCCTGTCCAATCAACAGGAACGCCTGCTGGGACACACACAGACTCCATCACAGACAAGGGCACCGAATCTTCTGCAGAGAAGCTCATCAAAAAACGGTTGTAAAGAGAGCGACCGTTTTTGAACACACTTAATGTCCTCCACATTTACGCACAGACACACAATCTTGCAGACAAAGCCCTGCACAACCGTCCATCTTTTGCTGATATATTTTGAACACAAACAGGGGCAGATTCAGACAAATTCCCAACAATGCAGAAAAACAGTTCTTCAAATCTTCCACAGACTTCTTCACATTCATTTCCGTTTTCTGTGGAACAAACGATGTTTCAGGCAAAAAGCTTCCTTGGCGGATGAGGTCGATTGGCGCCTATAGCTCGATGTGCTGCCTCAGATCCGCTGGCAATGGTTTTCAATTCAAAATGCATATTAAAAAAATATGAAAGCTTTGATTTCATGTCAGTGTATTTTCATTGCAGGGAACATCTCAAGGCTGAAACGCTCTCCCCTGATACTGTCACAACCTGCCCCCCCCCCCCGCACCCAATCTGCTCAGAGGGATGGCTGAATGGTTATGGAACCTTGGGTGAATATGAGCGCTGAACAATATGTCCACTCCATTATGTATTAGACCTTCACGTTTACAAAGTGCAACTTGAGAAGATACTACACTGCATTTACATTTTTTGACACCTGCTTCTTGTACGAAAAATTCTGAGCAAATATTTGCACTGAGCAACCAGAGCTAATCTGAAAGCCTTCACGCTAAAAATTAAATTGCTTTGCCCTTGACAGGTCAGAACTGAGCGAAGACATTGTCGCTACTGTGTGCAAACCTTTACATGGAATTCATTTCAACGAGTTGAATGGGTCTGCTTCTCTAAAGGACGTCTGCAATGTCAGCTGGGACGCTGGGACGCTGGGACGCTGGACGTTGCTCGTGAATGGGCGGTTCCGAGCTCAGCTGGAGCAGCCTTCTGTACCCGGAGTACACTACGAGAGGGACGACGGGGACGTGCTGTGATCACCGCTTTCCCCGTGAATGCACTTCATTTTGATTTGTAGTTAGACGGCTCTTTTTGCCACATGACGGATAACACCTGCGGATATAATAACCAATAATGACTCCATCACAGCAGAGCGGTCACCACGGGGGGGCAAATGGCCATTTAAAGAAGTACTCAATCTTTGAGATTGCATATGAGGCGTTTATGTAGAATACATATATACTGTAATCAACGTACCTTCTGGAATCAAAGCAGCAGTGATTTGCAGTTTTCTTGGCGACCACATGGAGTCAGAGTCATCCAACAAACATGCAGCATGATGCTCAGAGGCCGGCTTTGGAGAAACGTCCCCTCGCGTTATTTTATCTGCAGTCCCAGTTCATCCCTTTGAAGTGCGGTTTTCTAAAGTTATGCCGTGATGCAATTTAACAGTCTTTGATCCATTTCCATCCGGAGTGTCCTACACTACCACAATTAGTGTCCCACGGACACTAAGTATTATATCAGCAGAGGGGCACAGCTTTGACAGCGTGTGGGGTTGAAACCATGATTCTGAGGACATGATGGTGAACTTTGATTGCTAATCGGTGTGTTGCCCTTCTCACGAGCTCATCGAGACCCTCGTAGATCAAAGAGCATGACGCAGCCCGGTTGAAATACACTTGCAACAGCTCTGACTCTAAATCTGTGACCTTAACAGAGGCCGATGATGCAAAGATGGATCCTCCTCAGAGTGACACTTGCGGAACGTAATCCGCATTCCCTCTGCTCACCGCTCTTTAAGTGAGTGCTCCAATCGAACGAGGGATGTTTACCTAAGCTTCAAATCAATAGCAGGGGCTCCCACGGACAAAAAAAAGACTCACTTCTGTGTGAACACTTTGCCCGTCCACCAAACTCAGTGGCCCACAGGAAGCAGCAGAGGGCGCTCCCTCCCATGAGGTCCCTTCCCCGCTCTCCCACAACAAGGCCGGCTGCCACACTCTCCTTGTCTCCTAGCAACCGCAGAACCCTGCCTCCAATCACTACGGATACCGGGAGGGATGGAGGGAGGATGGGAGAATGTGAAAGAGGCAGCGGGGGAGGAGGAGGAGGAGGAGGAGGATGCATGGCAGCTTGGGCTCCAGCGTCAAGTGGAAGTGACGGTTCCAGGTGTGGATGTGTTCGCGTGGGTTTGAGAGGTGAACTGCTGAGCCACGGTTTCTCAGGGACACGTTGAGCTCATAATTCCAATCGTGACGTGGAGGACAGTGGATCCCTGGTCCCGCGGGTCCCTTTTTTCTGTAACTTTGGTAGCTCACCCCCCTCCCACCCCTCCCGTCCTCTCCACTTCATTAAATGTGATAGTGGCATCATCATCTCGGCAGCGTCTCGTCATCTCGTGACTCGTGGTGGGGCTCTTGTGCTTTAATAGTCTTCTTCTCCTGGTGATCTATGTTGCTCTCTCACAGGGGATACACATACAGACACACACACACACACACACACACAGCATCCTACATTGCATCTCGAAGTCTGCGGTTGCATCACACACAAGTCACTTAATTATACAGCCAGAAATGCCACAAAGTCACACATCACACACCTACAGACGCACTCATCCCTCAATCACAACACACAAGCTTTCACACGCCGTTCATGTGATGCCACTGTTACCTCAGGGACTCCCCCCTTCCTTGTGGCGCCTTTCAAGCACCGGACAGACACACGTATGACACAGTTTAGTCCAGAAGAGGGAAAGCTGTGGATTTAAACTAATTCTACTCCACAGATTGTGATATGATTGCACGTGTGAGTTATTATCTGTAGAAATATCAATATTCAACATTGCCAGCCTGTTGTATCCTGCGATTACTGTACATGTACACGGGCCTTTGTGCTGCAATGACACATTTGTGCACATGTGACCTATAAAGAATACACACATAGCATCTATAAATCAGTGACACAATGGATGAAGTCGCACTACTCGTCTCCTTTCAAAGCACATCCTGTGCCTCCGCAGCATTCAGGCTAATTCATCGTCCTTTTGAAGCAATCCGCTCCAGGAAGAGCTCCGTGTTAACATTACAAGCCTGCAAAGAGTCTAACTCTGAAGAGAGGAAGGAGGGAGAGGGAGAACATGAATGCCTGTGTGTGTGTGTGTGCAGGAGGGATTGATGGAAAGAGAGGAAATGCTGGCTGCTGTTGCCGAGGCAACCATTTCTCTCTCTCTCCCCCCGTCTCTTTAACCCTTTCTCCTCAGCACTTCCTTTTCGCCTTCCGTCTTTTACCATCGCGGCAATCTCTCACTTGTTGATGTCCTCTCACTCCATCTGTGCCTCTCTTTATCGCCGTTCAGCTCTCCATCTCGCTCCACGCGTCTGATTTGTGAGCGCTTTGGTCACATTCTTCCTCCCGGTTACTCATCCTCATGACTGCACACCTGTTGTTTTGTCTGCACACGTGTGCTTGAGTCATTCGCGGCTCGAGTACAGTAACAATTTGTGCTAAACGGTGTAACAGGAAGCCATTGCTTCACCGCGGGTGTTATCGATGACTTGACAACTTTCACACATGAAGGGGCAACAACATAACTTAGTTTCAGCCAATCAGCACATAACCCTCTGCAAAACGCTCGCGGGTTAAATAAACACGCCCGGCCTGTGTCCACCTGTGTGTAGTCGCCGTGCTGAGCTAACAGGCTCACTCGTTGGAGTACACATTGCTTTGGTGCCACAGTTTTACTCTTATAGTTAATAACTTCAGCCGAACCAAATCAAACTGTAATTCACACGTGGGTTGAAGCTGGGGGAGGGCAGAGGGTCCCCCTCCAGGACAAGCATTGGTTTAAAAATGTTGCGGTGTGTGATTTTCTCTACATCGCCCAGCTCTAACGGACATCCGTCGTGATGTAACCAGAATTTCAAATATTATAAACAAAACAAATGCTTGTGGCAGACATTGCCACTTGAAGTCTATATGCCTCATCTATTGATCACAGGCAGTTTCATCACACTGCATACATCACACTTACTGTCCAACTGCTGTGTTAAATCACTGGCTGATATTCCTCCACAAGGAGCTCAATGCGTGGACACACACACACACACACACACACGATGACATGAAGTGTTCAGCCAAATCAAATTTAAAGGAACAGTTTGTCCGCAGTGTGCGGAGATCATCAGCATGCGTCAACTTCCTACATATATTTATGTAATGTAGCAATATGACTGTAAATAAGATACTTTTCACTAAATGTATGCTGTTGCTAGGTAACTGTTAATTGATAAAATGCAGGTACTTAATAAAGAGCAGAAAGAGACGGGACAGGGATGTATAAAAAAAAGAGTAGGAGAGAGCTGGAGTGACAGAGAAGTGCCTTGTGGTGGACAAGCCCACACACACACACACACACACACACAAATAGCCAAGAAACAACAAGCAAGTCTTCTACGGTCAAGTTTGGAGGATAAAGTCAGTTAAATCCTTGAAGGCTCCGTTTCCTCTATTGGACTGGAAGTACCTCTTCTCCTCCCTCTGTCCTGCTCCTCCTATCAGCC
Source organism: Gasterosteus aculeatus (assembly GCF_964276395.1). Lineage (NCBI taxonomy): Eukaryota > Metazoa > Chordata > Actinopteri > Perciformes > Gasterosteidae > Gasterosteus > Gasterosteus aculeatus. The sequence goes on from NC_135699.1 coordinate 5,710,663, forward strand.
TCCATAACTCGCGGGCCCCTGTTTCTTTTATTACAGTGATGTCCCACCACCTCTCCGACGCAGGCTGACGCACAGTATAAGCACACATTGGAGAGAGAACGAGTGTGATAAAGAGACTGAAGGAAGGAATGAAGGGACACTGTCTCGGTGTTAGAGAGCATCAGGTGGGAGACACGAGAAGAGGGAGGTGTGACAGGGCAGAACAACAGCGAGAGGCCTCCAGAGAGGGTGAGAGGCAGGTCGAGAGCCAGGCCGTGCCTCTGACTGGCGGATGAATAAGAGCTGTTGATGGTTTTGGCCTTTAGATCCCGGCTTTCGCCCAGACGGTCAGACTGTCCGGCTCCCCGGACCAGGAAAAAAACCCTCGAACTATATTTCGTTCAGCTGCGACAGCAGCAAAAGCGCCACACTGTAGCGCACTGATGTTTCCCATTCAAAGCGAAGCGCAAACTCACATGTGAATCTCTTACTAATATATCTTACCCCCACACACACACCTCAGTCCCTCCATCAATAATTTAGTTAGTCTTGCTCGCCAGTGTGAAAAATTAATGGGAGGTAGGAGTGAGGGGATGATGGATGAGGAGGTGGGTGTCACCGAAGCTGGGGGGAGGAACAATGCGGGCTGACAGGTCAGACATTTAGCCTTCAGAATGAATGCTAAGCTAGTTAGTGTTGTCCCAGCTGGTGGCCGCGCTCCCAGCATGCTTTGCGCTGATCAACGCTGCAGAACCTGACCGTGTTGGCCTGTTTTGCTCTTGTCAGCAAGTTTACCGTCAGGTTTATTAACTTCCAGGTCCCCCCCACTTCAGCCACGTCATCGCATCATCACCATTTGGACAAGTAGCGGTTAAAGCTAGCAACCTTTCACATCCCCTCTGTCCTATATAGAAAACATCTCGACAGTGAACAGTGAACACGGTATATACGACCTTTGAAACAACAGTGCGGTGGAATTGTCACCGTGAGCATGTTAGCATGCTGACATTAGCATTTAGCTGGAAGCTGTGCCTCTGCCGCACAGCCTGGTTCTATATTCTCACTCACGCCGCTGCAATCGCTTTATAGGCAGTGGCCTTTTCTTACAACGGCACTCTGAAGCTAAAGAAGCTATTCAGAAGTAACCTCAATGCTGCAGTTACCTTCCATTCACTGAAAATACACCGTTACTTGAAACAATACACGTCTGAAGGCTTTGGTGTAAAACCTCTTACTGCATGTTTATGTCACCCTGGATAAGCTCCGCTTGTTTAATGTCAAATGTCCAAATGTTAAATCTACAGACGACGCACACACAGCTGTTTAAGACACAGCAAACGGTTGTATTTGGATTTGATGTGCTTTATGTAAAGTGAGAGGTAACCAAAGCTAATCACGCACACCTCCATATTGATTATGCCGTTCCATTTTAATTAAACACTGTGATTAAAACTTGGCTACTGTTGTCGCGTGTGCAACTTAGGCTGCTCACTGCTGAAAAAAGACGCTAGCAGCTGAGATAAATACACACACGTCCAGCTTTCTCTGGGATGTGTTGCTGTATCCTCCTGCTTATTATTCATGCATTTGAATACATTTGCACAGGGGACCTGCTCAGTGCAAGAACAATATTACACCATTGGCAACTGAACAGCGTTGGAGCCGGCCGCCGGAAGATAAATGCCCTTCTCAATGTCAGTTTGATGGCAATTGCTGAGACAGGGGAGGCTTTTTCTTCATTTACTTCCATCAACCAGATTTTTCAATCTGTCCCGCTTCCCCGACCTCAGAGAATTATTATGCATTGTGAAAGACACCCCCAACCCCAGGGTTGATCTCTCCCGGATGAATACGTGTAAAATCCTCAGTGTGAAGCCAAATCGGTGCCCGATCCGTTTTGAAATGTAATCACACAACAGGTCTCAGGCCGGTACATGTGCTGCTGCAAAGTCCAGCTGGAGCAGCAACGGCGTCTACTTGTGTGTGTGTGTGTGTGGGGGGGCGGGGGGGGGGGGGGGGCAGCCTGAAAGAGCAGCCTGAGAGAACCCCGAGGGGGCTGGACGACATCAGACGAGGCTGTGTGGAGCGCCAGCAGCAGTGTGGGTTGTCGGGAGGTGGAGGGGGCGGGGGGGGGGGGGGGGGGGGGGGGGTTAGACCTACACCCAACCACTCCACCACACAGTCACCATATGGCCCTCCTCTCCAAGGAATTCCTGCCTGAGAGAGAGTGTGTGTGTGTGTGTGTGTGTGTGTAAAAAGACTCAGTGCCATTTGCTTGAAACTTAGTTTTTTTTATTATTAATACTCAACACTTCATTTTGTTCATCATGTACAAAGAGAAAGGATAGTCTTATTTGAGCACTTATAATTGTAGATATCAGTATTATCCTTATTAGAAGTACCTTAATGGTTTTCTTTTTTTGCAATTTTCTCATGACGTGGTTAATTTTGTTATTGAGATTACTTTGAATGTTTCCATACAAAAAAACAAACAAACAAGGTAAATGTTTCCCCCGAATATTCAGTATTTACACAGCCTGTACAATTATTTGTTTTTGTGTCGTTTTTCTATTCATATGGTGTAAAAATTTGGGGGATTAATTCAAAGAAAAGGGCCACAAAAAGATAAAAGAATGGCCAAGAGTAATATTCTGTATATCATTATGTATACAATTGATTCTATTCATATGTTACATCTTTGTCAACCCACAGTAAATCTAATCAATGTGTGTTCACCTTGTGAAATACATTTAGAAGCAACCCCTGATGCCTTTTGCATTCTTGACTGTAAATGATGACGATGGAAAATAGCAATATTAAACCAACGAAACTGTACACAATTTAATAGAAAATTTTGTATGCATCAATATAAAGCAATATCAACACATATTAACACACGCACACACACAGAGAGATCTTTAAAATATGAATAAACAGCATCTGCAAATGAATTAAGTGAGCTGGAAAATTATAAGTAGCTAAATCACAACAAATAAATCGCATAAAATCACAGTATAATCCTTCCTATGTGTATGTGATTTGTCGATTAAAAAACAACACACCATGATAGAAATATTGATGTCAAATGCATTTTCACGAGTCAGTTTAACCGGTACATCGATCCCTGTGGCGGACTGCGTCGCGCTCTCGTTTGGTCCCATGTGTCAGAATCCCAGACAGAAAAACACAGATTCACCCCCCCCCCCCCTCAGGATGTCCCCGGCCCACTAACTCGCCACAGCCCGTTGTTGTGTTGTAAAAATGTGACACAGTGTTTTCGCTTTAGCCGCCCCATAAGAACGGATGTGTTGCGGGGCGCTCGTGTGCAGGGAAGTGAGGCCGGGACCGACCGATGGAAGTAAAAAGGAAAAGAGGAAACACCTCCGGCGAGCAGCTGGAGGTGGTACAGGCCCGGTGGTAGGATGTTTACCACGGGGTCACGTGCACCTTGACCCCCCCAAACCAGCAGCTGGAGGCCGGCCCTTACAGCTCGCCCCTTCTGCTGCATGAAAGAAATAAAAGGAGTGGAAGGAAGTGATGAATTGGCACATACAGTGAACAGCAAGAGCTCGTTTTTCTGTTTTGTCATCCGGTTTATTGCAAAAGAGCGGTGGCTCGTGTGAGAAATATGCAAACCCAACAGGGTTTTTACGTGCACACAGACACATTTTTTTCCCTTTTCAATCAAACTCACTAGACATGAAAGCAGTTGTGAAAAATATAAGAGAGCAGAATTCATCTCTCAGGGCCGGGACGAGGATTAGAGAGACTTATTGGAATCAGTGCCGTACGGAAGAAGACCGGGGGAAATAACTTCTGACTGCATGGGGGACAAACAAATTACAAACCGCACCTAACGTCTCAAACTGAGAAACAAGCAGTGCACAAAGTTGCACAAATATAAATTAGAATCCAAAGCTTTTAAGTGTTTCCAGTTGCCAAACAGCACGGTTTAACAACAAGCGAGCTAAAATGTAGCAAAAGCAGTTGATTCCCTCGAGCAAATCTCCACATAAAATGAGACGTGTGAGACGACAAATGTTGCACCTTTTAATAAGGGGTTGCACAAATGCATTTCCGCTTCAAATGGATTCTCAATAAGATGAAACTACACTCGCTCTCGGTTCACGGCAATATTGTGCCGAAAATCCTCAGCAGAATTAACATCATCAACTCTGGGGAATGTCCAGTGCGCGTTTGTGTGTCTGTCTGTATAAGTGTGTGTGTGTGTCCTTTGCCACAGTGATGTATAGGGTAACAGGGTAGGCCGGCCCGACGATGGCTCTAAATTCTGTGTGCAATCACCGCTAGAGCCCAGGTCAAAAAAACACAAATATCCTGTAAGTTTAAAAGGATCGCTGCCCCAAAATGAAGGATCACAATGTACTGCCTCTATACGCAAATATCATCTATGTATACACTTAATATTGTATTCCATAAATGTGTAGATAATTGATTTGTATCTCAAAAAGCATGAATAAGAGCTTACCTTAAAAAGAGAGAATCTAACACGATTCGAGGGAAAGCTTAGCAAGGACTCTTAAAACTAAACTTCCCCTTTTAATCACCAAACGTCTACACCTACAGTAAATTATCCTCGATTTCCAACACTTTAGTGAAAATATGAAAAAGCATAATTCTTAACATAACCAGTATACTCATTGGTAAACTATAATTAAGTAAACATGAGATTGAAAGAAAGAGGTTTAATTATATCACTTATGATTAGTAATATTTGTGTCTTAACTATATTTTGCATATTTTTGTTCAAGAGTTTTTTAGAGTTTTTCTGAGTTTTTATCGTTGTTTTGTTTATTTCTTAAATTGCTGTAAAACATACTGAAAGTTACATCCTGTCTGTCTGTTTACTGTACAAAGTGAAAAGAGTTTTAAATATACTATTTACATGGAAAAGATTGAAGGTACAAATGCTGACTGATGCCCACTCCGGCGTCTCGTTGCTTATTTCCTCCTCGGTTCCTGGTCTCTTCCTCGTTCCTTCCTGCTCATAATGGTTGACCTGAACTTTCAAAAATGTGTGCGTATAAAAATTCCAGAGATCCCAATGTATTCATTAGGAGAGTCGTCGGGGTGGGGGGGTGGGGGTGCTTGGGCAGGCGGATGGATCCGTTTGATTTAAGGCTAACTCGATCAGTCTCACGTTGATGGGGTCATCCGCGGAGCGAGGAAAAGGGGGCGGCGGCTGAACTTATGAGTAGTTATCAGCAGGTTAGTGGGGGACAAAAATAATCTGTAATCATTCAATCGTGATTTGCTTCCCTCCCCTCACAGACACACACACACGCGCGCACAGACACGCTTGCACGCACACCAAGATATTACAACTGGTGCAATTAGATTGGGGTAAAAGATAGAAGTCGGCAATGACAAAGATCCTTCTCTACACACTCCAACACCAGGCCAGCACTCAGTCTCCTGCAGCCCTTGAACTTGTGACACCGCCAGCGAATCGAAGATCAAACCTTTAAATGTCTAAAAGAGGCTTCTTTATTCTGTACAGTAATATGCTGAGTCACCATCAGACAGCTCTGGTTGGGGGTGATGGGATGATAAGGCATGTCTACTAAGCGCCTGAACCTACACCGAGTAAAAAGGTCCTGTGCGATAAATGAGGCCTCTGCAGCCCAAAAGGACGAGCGACATCGGAGTGAAAAGCCGCTGAAGGGCCATCTGGCCGCCTTCCACGCGCGTTTAAGAGGCCTCTTTGAAATATACATCCTCCTCGACCCTCGAGCGACATCGTCGTCACCCGGGCAACAACACGACTCCTACGCGGTTTGTTGCATTTCGCCAACAAAAGAAAATGCATATTTTAATCATACACAATGCACAAACAAAGCTTTCAGTGTGCGCGCCTCTCAGGCTGCCTACATGAGTGAAAAGTTACGCCTACATCGAGAAAGTGGCGAGAAAAAAACCAGCGAGTGCCTTGTGACCGGTGTCGTGTAACCTGAATGAAAAGAAGTGTTCTGAAGGCTGCCGGGTTGTGAAGCGGGATGCGTCGGTCCGTCCGAAACCTCCTGAAAGTACAAAATAACGTTACGCCACCTCGCCTTGTGTTCTGGCCGTCGGTTCGACGGGTCTGAAGCAGGCCGTTAAACTCCCAGAGGACAGCGAGCGGCCTGCAGCAAGCGCCGCGTGTGAAGCGGAAGGACACGTCCACTGGAGACCATTAAGGCACGTCCTTCCTCTCGGTGTCTTTGTCTCTGGACGAAACGCACCGTTCACAGTAAAACAAGTTCAGACCCACAAAATCTGCATGTGTTTTAAGTGTAGTGAGTGTGTGTGTGTGTGTGTGTGTGTGCATTTCAAACTTTCTTCAAACATCAAATGAGGATTTGGCGTCTCTAAATTTGTCCACCAGACTCGGTTTTCCCACAAGCAGCAAATAAATGTATGCGCATGGAGTAAAATATTCTACAGAACACAGTAAAAAAAAAAAAATCAGGAGTTAAGGACTTGAGTCTTTCTGGCTTTTTGGTTGAAATAAAAACAACCTTCCTGCTGCCACTCGGGTAGACAGGATACAACTACAGGTACTAAAACAGTAGTGAAATATTATACCAACAGAACAAAAAACAAGAAAACTTATTCTTGATATCATAATCGGCACAAACGTCTTTGTTATCCAAACAATGTTATCAATATTATTGTTGTTCTTATACCCTGTTTTTTCTCCTTCTATAAGAATATCTTATTATCATTCATGATTGTGTTTCTCATAGCAAACGAAGATCAGCTCTTCTGGCGCTGGGGATGAGGAGGGGGAGAGGGGAAGGGGTAGAAGGAGAAGAGTGCAGGACGGAGGAGGGGTCGTCTCCTTAAAGAGAGAGAGAGAGAGAGAGAGAGAGAGAGAGAGATGCACTAGTCATCTGCTGTGTAACGTCCCCTTTCCGCCGTGACACGGCGGCAGATGGGCCACTCGCTCCTCGCCGTGTTTCCTCAGCCGGAGCTCTCAGACGGCCGTCACATCGCACCAGCCTCACACGTCCCGTATCAAAACCAAGAAGACGAGGTGTCGCCTCTTGGCGATGATGGCCGAGTACATCGGCTCCTGCCGAACGCCCATTGACGGCGTTGCGAGTGGTTTCTGAGTGAGGGTCCGCGTTTCTCTTTTCCCTCTAACTTCCCCTTATCGACGGCCTCCCTCCCGTCTTCCTCGTCGCGCTGTCCCAATATGGGCTAGGGTTGCAGTGTGTGGACAGTGTCTTTAAAATCATCCCTGATCTCCCAACACTACATGCCCCCCCCCCCCCAAACGTCTGCTCCTCCCGCTCTGCTTGCTCTCACACGTCCGACTCGATGCTAGAGAGTTTCTCGTACACATGGCCATTGCTTCCATTGAAGGGACGCGGGGGGCCGACCCCCAGCATGGAGCCGTGGTGGTTCATTCCACCCAGGCTGAGCTCCTTCGGGAACCGCGGGGCCGCGTTGGACATCACCCCGGCTGTGGCGGACGCCGGCAGGTATGACGTCGTGCTCATCTGGCTCCTGAAGTCACTGCGGCTGTTTTTGGCAACCTGCTGCTGCTGCTGCTGCTTCTTCATGTAATATTGTTTGGCGCCGTGCATCAGACACTGGTCGTCGCCAAAGGTGGGAATAAAGGGGTTGTGGTTTACCCTGTCCGGGTAAAGAGATTTGGATAGAGAGAACCCTCCCCCTCCTCCTCCTTCCATCAAAGCCCTATCTCTCTCTCGCATGTCTCTCTCTCCGATGGAGCGGCGGTGGAGGCCCTCGCCGCCGCGGAACAGGCCGAACGGCGAGCCGTTGCCCTTCCGGCCCTCCCCCCCGTAGAACAAGGGGTCTCTGTCCCGCTCCCGTTCTCTCTCCGAGCCCCCGTGGCGCTCAAATATGTGCGCGAAGGGGCTGGTGCCCTCCAAGTAGCGTTCTTTCTCCTTCAAGCTGACGCTCCTGGGCGGCGGCAGCATCCCCCCCATGCCGGCGCCACTCATCCCGCCGACGCCTCCGAGGCCCCCCATCAAACTTCCCATCCCGCCGGACTCCTCCTTCTGAAGGTCGACGAAGGCGTCGTACGAGTGCTGCCGCCGCAGTGGCTTGCCGAAGCCGCCGCTCTTCCTCCGCTGCTGGCCCTGAGGGCCGGCGCCCATCCCCCCTCCTCCGCCGCCATTCCCTCCCCCCATCTGTTCCAAGAGGTGGTTGTTGTCCTCGCTGATATCGTAGAGGTTTCCTGTCTTTTTACAGCCCTCGCAGCGCATGCAGGTGGCGGAGCTGGGGCGGCTGTTTCCGCCGCCTCCAGAGGAGCCGCAGCTCATGCCGCCGCCGTACCCTCCGCCGCCCCCGTGCATGGACATCTGCTTGCTCAATCCTCCCCCGCTAGCCCGACAGTTCCTGCACTCCCACTCTCCTCCTGCTAGCCCAGATCCTCCCCCGCTCTTTGAATCGGACTTTTTGGGTTTGCTCTTAAGAAAGTCATCCACCGGAACGAGGGTGGTGCAGGTCCCCACTCCTCCGTCTCTGCTCCCGGGGCCCTCCGTCAGGTCCACGTGCTCCCACTGGGGGACGCCCTCTTTGGGACGAAACTGGTCCAAATAAAAATCCCTGACGCTCTCCTTTTCTCTGAAGAGATAGGAGTTCCCGTCGTTGTTTCCTCCTCTCTTGCGGTCGGGGGCCAAAAGCGGCGGGGAGGTGGAGCGGCGGGCGTGGTAGTGGTGGTGGCTGATGTGGTAGGGCTTCCTCCTGTAGCCCAGCTCGATCTCGTCCAGCTCCCGTCTGGACTTGGCAGAGGCCGGCCTCTTCTTCAGGCTGTCGCGGTATTGTTTGCGCTTCTTGGCGTTACCCTCCAGGTTTCCGTAAGTCACTGTGTGCGTGGAAATGTCGGACACGTCGGACCGGATGTTTCCTTCGTCGTCTCCTCTCCCTCCGCAGTAGCCGTGCCCCGGGACAAAGGTGGAGCTCGAGGCGCCGCCCTTGAAGGAGAACTTCCCGTACAGGTCCGGAAGCCCTCCTTTGAAGCCCGGGCCTGAGGGCGGAGTCTGTCCGGACAGCAGGTCAAACTTGCTCATGTTCCTGTGGGTCAGCGCCGAGCAGGGCTGGGTGGTGAAAATAGGGGCCACCCCTCCGCCCAGGCTGTCGCAGTCAAACATGCCCCCCTCCTGGGAACTGCCGCTGCCCAGGCTGTGGGGCCGGTTGGCCAGCGGCCCGCTGAGCCCGAGCGCGGAGCCGTGGTGGTGCAGGTAGTGATCCTGGTACAGGTTACTGTCCTTCGGGTGGAGGTTGCCGAACGTCCTCTCCACCTCGCTGATGTAGTCGCTGAACATGTTGTCCTCCGGCGGGTACGGCGCCTTGCAGTCCGAGTGGCCCGCCAGGCTGCGCCGGTGCTCGGAGATGTCGTAAACGGACGAGTCCCGGCGGATGAAGTCCAGAGCGCTGTGCGGCGAGCCGTTCACCCCCGACAGGGAGGCCATGTTCTTGGCGGTGCGCAGGAGGCGCATGATGTTGGAATGGGTGTTGTTCATGGTGGCCGACGGGGAGTTCAACGCCGAGCTGCTCTTCTCCTCTATCTGCACCCCGTGGATGCAGCTGTAGATGCCCTGTGTGCGGAAACGCAGGCAAGAGGCAGCATTAGAGAGGGGGAAGCGTTTACCATCAGCAATAATATTGTACGTTTACAAAACCATGCAACTGCATCGCATTCTGAATAAAATCCTTAAAAATCCAGCTGACGCAAAGTGAATCCAGCTCTTTCTGCTGATGCCCTTTCTGCCTCGCTCAGTAAAAAGTCAAAGCAGATGTTACACGTCGTTTATAGACAGTAGCATGTGGAATATCAACTCATCATCGGAGACAAAGTGGGCATACAGTGTGAAGGCTGAGATAGGACGCCGTAGCTGCATGCGGGATGATTGATAGAGGCAAAGGGGCCGTAAACACCTTTAATCAATGCGATTAGAATTCAGCTGGACAATATCCTGCGGCAGTTATTAAACACCTTAGTTCCCGAATCTCCTCCTAAGAGAAAGGCAGCGCCAAGGAGACGCCGGCTGAGCGTCGCAGTGACAGAGAGACAAACTGCACCATTTGCATTCAGTGATGTACGATACGATATATAGATAAAAATGGATGCGAGGAGGAGAGCAAACCAGGCGTGATGGATGAGCACAATAAAGGATCAGATCAATTCCAAACAATGATTTTGCTCCGGGTTTTTTTCCCACGTCCGTGGAGGAGTATGGAAATAAAAGGCTTTTGGCCAAAGTCAAAGTTCAGAGATCCGCTGACCTCGGTCCTGCTCGCCACCGCTGAGGGCGGGAGGAGAGTTTAGGGGTCAGCTGGCTGTCAACTCCTCGCTGTTGTTCAGCTTACCGACCCCCTCCTTTTATCCGCTGATACGAGTCGTTGACCCTCGGCTCTTCTTTCCCTGGCCGCTTGTCCCCGCTAGTCAATTAGCCTGCACATTGCTGCGGAAAAGGCCTGCATCCCTCACTCCACCTTCATAGGTCATTACGTTGTCCAAGTTCACAGTCTGTTAACGGCCAAGCATGTGAAGCTTGACATTGATTAACAACCATGTGAGGTTAAGATGAATACAAAAGGCCTCATAGGACTTCGGATCTCAAAGTGGAGGACAAATGTAAACGCCCACCAGCGAGATATCTCAGGGGTTTAGAAAGATCCTTCAATGTTTATCTGGCCCTTCGCCGTCTTATCTGTGTTCTTTTTTTCCATCTGCCTGTTTATTCAATTTGTCATCACTTCATATCTTTGTTTTTCTTCTTCTATCGTCTTGATTACACCCCACATGCCGCCAAATCTGTCACGCCTTCCCTCCCGTGACATTTCTGTGACGCATCCCATCTTGGCCTGACTTTTTCAGAACCCCCCCATCCCATCCCATCCCATCCAGTTCCCGGTTGGGTTTTGAACTTCGTAGATGGCGGAAAAATGATGTTGCATTTAACAGCGACAGCGGAAGAAAGCAATATTCAATCGAATGCTTGTGTGACACACACACACACACACACACACACACACGCACACACGCACACACGCATGCACAAGCATAAATAAGCAACAAGAAGTTAATACTGTAGTGCATCAAATCACATCTAACAAAGTGATTGCTGCTTCGTATTCAACAGCAGATTTAGTCTACTCCACATGCCCACACAATGTAACAGTTGGCAGATTGCTGCCGGCCTGGTGCTACTGTAGCTGATTATTTGGGCAGGATGTGTGAATAGCAATAACTGGGGGCCTGAGGCGTGCTAAGAATTCTCAATCCACCGGGGGAATCACGGCAAAATCTATAAGTGATTACACTGGAACGGGGAGGCAGGAAATCAACAACTAACTAGCTACCCCGATGTGCACTTATATGCTGTGGAGTGCATGTTCAGCTCACGACTTCATAGTGGCCGCGTGTGGTGGAAGTATAGACGCGGCTAAATGCCAACGGGCGCCACGATGAGGCGAGAGGGCTGTGCGAAGTAGGAGTGATTAAAGTCCTAATGCATTGACTGTTCCAAAGCCATTAGAGGCTTTTTAAATCAATATAATTAATTAGTTTTAGCGCTGCAGGTGGGACGCGAAGGAGCAGGTAGCCGGGGGAGAGCCGCTGAGCCCCCCCGCAGGGCGGGAGCGCTAACCGACCGCGAAGTTGTGACCGAAGCCACGTGACTCGACCGTGACAGATGTCTCATTTTTTACACTGCCGAGCTTAAATGTTAATTGCAGCAATAACAATAAAGTTTATTGGATTACGCTGTGAAATTAAAAAAGCGTAATTAATCTGAGTGGCAGAGCAAAGGAAGGGGGGGGGATGGGGGGGAGGCGGGCAAAAAGAAAAGAAGAAATGGCCGAGACTGGAAAGAAAACACTTGAGCAAATGAGAAGGCACAATGTGACGCTGTGGAAAGATAATGAACTGTAATTTCCACTTTTGTTTGAGCGAAAGCTCGCTGCTGCACGAGCAAATGAACGCTCGTTGGATAGTTGCAGTGGATGTTCCAACACTGATTTATCTCGCTGTATTTGTGGACACCTGGCGTTCAATCATGTTGTCACATTGTAGCAGTGACAGAGGTAATTTCTGTAAATGGGAGCAATAACTGGATGTCACACAAAGCATGATTGCCTTCAGATTCAGTCACCGTACAAAATATAATGACCAACAGAAAAGAAAAACACCAACAATGAGATTTGGAAATGAGAAGTCGAGTGACATTTTAGCAACGGATGTTTCATGCTCCTCCGTCCCAAACTGACGCGCGCACTGCGACCATAAACAAGGCGACAGCGCCAACGTGAAATTAACACCACACAAAAAATAAAATATCAAAGTTGGGCACCGGAGCGTAATATTAAGAGCAAAGAGGGGAAGATGTGTTTGTTTTTTTCCCCCGTAGCCTTTGCTTTCTTGGCAAAAGCAGCTATCGCAGCACATGGAAGGGGGGGGGCTGCAGCAGCGTACGGCCCTCTGCTGTAAATTAGCCACGTGGTTTCTGCCTGCGGCGGTTCACCTTCAGAGGCACGCAGTGAATTACACCGGAGCCATGACAAAACAATTGGAATGCAAATCAAATACCTCAGGGGTGACTTTGGTCTCCCGGGATCCAGTAATCTACCCTCTCCGGTTCTGGGGCCTGAGTTTTGTTAAGTGAAATATTGATTTTGGCTCAACATTTCGTAAATATTTACCCCCATGGACGTCAGACAGGCCCAAACACCGAAAAACAAAGAGGAAAAAGCTCCTGTATCAGTTTGCAAGTGAGGGTCTGGATTGGTTGCGTGCTCATTTACAAAGCCTCTAAAATCTCAGAGCACGATGTTCTCCAAACATGGCTGAAAGAGGTAATTAAGGTCACCTCGCCGGGAACCGTCGGCACCGCAGTGGTAAATTAGAGAAATATAACCTTAAGCAACCATATGTGGAACATCAGTCCCTCTGTTCACTGACTGACTCCTGATCACTTTCTTTAAATGCTCCCCCCACTTCCCCATTTATCAGGATTCATCGTTTGTGATCGGATGGGTTTGACCATTTAAGAGATCACAGTGAATGCTGAGAAGCAAAAAATGAGTCCGTATTGTCGAGCACATATCGATTTGGATCTAAAGTTCATAGAATTTGCCACCAAATGCTTGTTTTATTGCTTCTTTAAAGGTTGGCTCCTGACCGGCAAACAGGGCATTAAAAAGTTGATGATGTGTCTCAAACGGTGGTAAATCCCCTCCCGTCCCCGCCCCCCCGTCTCACCCTGCTGATGGAGAAGACGAAGCCCGGCTGGCCGGAGCAGACGCCCATGAAGCAGAAGCGCAGCTGCCAGTAGAACCAGTGCTCGCAGATGAAGGTGATGAGCGACAGCGCCATGGCGGCACCGAGCATGTAGAAGACGCCGGCCATGTTGTCCACATCCAGCTGGCTGGACATCACCTCGTTCTTCTCGTGGTGGCAGATCCCCGTCAGCCACAGGGACTCCAGCTCCTCCATCTCGCCTGGGCGGAGGAGGGGAGATGCACAGAAGGGAGGCAGAGAAGAAAAGGAGACGAAACAGATGTTTGGGTGCACGATGACGACATGTTTTCACGATGGGTACCGGAATCAGAAGGAAGTGGGAAGGAATGTGAAATTAAAAAGAGGAGAGATATGATGTAATAACAGGACGGGGTTTGGAGAACAAGAGGGACGGAGAGTTGATGCAACAGAAGAAGAGAGGAGGGAAGATGGCGGGCAGACAGTGGAGGAAGGGGGGGTTAGAAACGAAACACAGCCTTAAATTTTGCAGTACCTTCATTATAGACTGGAAGAGAGCAACACATGTTAATTACATTGATCTTTTTCCTTTCTGCAGCACAATATGTGCAAGCCTCGGGTTCAGTGTGAGCATGCGTCAAGAGAAGAAAACACAAGAGGCTGTGTGTGCATGTGTGTGTGTGTGTGTGTGTGTGTGTGTGTGTGTGTGTGTGCCGGCCCCTGAGCTTCTGGTCTCTTTTGTGGGTCACCTTCTGTTTCACCACGAGCTGTTCTCTATCAAAGCCGACTGTGGCAGGACAGGCCTCGCTTAATTAATCATACATTCAGCCGTTGTCGCGGGCCGCAGCGCTGGCCGGCCTCTGAGCGTCCGCGAGAAGCGCCGCACTACACACACACACACACACACACACACACACACACACACACACACACACATAGACGGACGCCGGTACAAGCGCGGGCAAACGCAGTCACAGAGAAGACGCTACTTTCTGTCGGCTGACAGAGGGATGAAATGGCGACCCAGACTCCCTTTCCGGCCGTCTTGCCGGGCCGCTGGGCCCTCCGCGTGAGCCCGATGGCTTTCTAGGACAGCGGGTGGGGAGTGGACGGCGACGCGCGGCGAAGTGACATTGAGATCCTGAGAGGGGCGAGACAAGGCCGCTCGGTTCCTGTTTGAAGGCTTTTGGCTGCGTGGCACAGGGGGATGTTACTGCGGGCCGGCCAATAATCACACACACACACACACACACAGACTAGTCCTACATACATGTTTGAAAAACAATCAGACTTAATACACTAATCATGCCCCCAAACTGCATGTAGGTTGATAAAAATAAACCTGTGTCAAACATTTTCAGAATCTCTTCAGCATCTCTCTCTTTCTCCCTCTGACCCACACACACATTCTTGCTTACACACAAAGCGGTCTAACCCATATTCACATGCGCGCACACACACACACACACACACACACACACACACATGCACACACCACCCCTTGCACTCGTGCCTACGCAGTGTTGAAATACCCCAGGAGCTATGCTGGCACCCCAAACTGGGGCGTTCTATAGTGGGCCCCCTCAGGGCCCTTGGTTCAGGATACTCACAACATGCTGGACGGTGTCCAAACCAATGAGAAACACACACACACACAGCAAACTTCCATCCTGCATCGGGCTGCATATAAAAGCGGGGCGATGTTAAATTAGACGCATGTCGATAAACAAAGCGAGCAGCAGCTGTTTGAGACGGTTTCACTCGTTCACGATGAAGCGCTTTTGCTCAAAAACCGTAAAGCGTGCGGCACGCGGGTCAGGAATAGTTATTTTGAAACGTGTTCTGACTCATTAACGCTGCAGCTAGAGCTGACGGGAATGAAGCGCTCCCAAAGAACAGGCCCCCCGGGGGCTTGGACGGTCTGCTATAAAAGGCAAGCGGGATCATAAAGCGCCGGATCCCCCCGGTGGAGCTAAATCTCCAGTTATATCCCCTCGCAAACACTGGTACCTCTTCTGTCGGTTCTCGATTAGAACGAGAGCGGCCTGGCGCATACTTTGGACTCGCAGAGCCAATTAATCTCCTTCATTGTGGTCGCAGACACAGAAATGACTTAGAGGAACTAAGATTTCCTTACCTGACTTAAGAGGTTATTATAAATACTGGGGATAATTGAATTTTTCTGTGTTTTAACGTTAACTGTGTTTCTTTCCCCATCAGACTTTGCAATGTTTCCATGCTCCTGCCATAAATGGTTGAGTGAAACGTTATTATAATAAAAGAGAAACAGCGGCCCGAGCGCACAATGTAAGATCACCGCTGAAACGAGCCGGACGTCTGCTTCGATGTTTCGCTTGTGTCCTGTTCTTTACCGAGGAGAACTTGGCTCCATCGTCTCCATGCATCCGTGAGTCGTCGCTTACTTTCTCGTCGCCTCCACGCAGCGGCCTGCACCGTAGCCTCTGCCGGCCGAGCGCACTAAACCGCGCGCCGCCATCTAAGCACGGGGCCATCGGAGGGAAGCGGCGCGCCGTCTCACCGTCTCCAAAGAGCTGGAGGATGGCCAGGTCCACGTGCCTCTTCCAGAGCGACTCCTTCTGGATGGCGATGCCGTACCCGGTGGTGGCGAAGATGTAGCCGCTGCCGATGGTCACCAGCTTGCAGCCCTCGTCGCGGCCGGCCATGTAGTTGAGTACGGCCGCGTCGTAAATGAAGGCGTCGAGTTTGCTAATGTAAGAAGAGAGGGAGGGGGGAAGACAGAGGGAGACGGGTTACAATTGATTGGCACTTAGGAGTCAGACATCGGAGCTACAACATTCCAATTAACCTGCTAAATAACTAAGCTGCTGATAAGTGTAATAGACTTCCGCCTTTTTTTTTTTTTTTGCCAAAGGCTGGAGCTGGAACACGGGCTGGCAACAAAACCCCACTTGATGAATGAGGGGGAGTTATTCAGCTACAGCACGTTCACATGATGACTCGGAGCATAGACATGAACACGGGACTTTGGCATCGATCCACTTCTTAAGCTATTCGCCCCACAATCCTGCTTTTGCTGCCCTTAAAAGATGCAGACATAACGTTACATAACAGATGTTTACGTAGCCTGACACGAGTTTCTCACCCGGCCTTGAGACTCTGCAGCGCCTCGTTGACGTTTCTCTGATGGAACTTTGTCATGTAGCCGTGCATCTCTGGATAGTTGTTCCTAATGTTTCTCTCCGTGCTCCCGTTTGGCACGGTGCCGAACCGAAACGGAGGCGAGAAGTCGTTGGGGCTCTGGAACTAAACACCGGGGACACAGCGTGGAGAGACGAGAGGGGGCATGTAAAGCCAGGACTCGATTATTTTAAAGGTGCAGGCCAGATGAACCAGACGGAGATGGCACAGCATCAGAAAACCTTCCATCTTACCTTTTTGTCTGAGAGACCAGTTACCTGGTCCACATATTCCTCCTGGATCATGAAGGCAGCCAGGTTGGCGGTGTAGGAGGCCAGGAAGATGACAGCGAAGAAGGCCCACACCGACACCATGATCTTACTGGTGGTGCCTTTGGGGTTCTGCACCGGCACGGAGTTGTTAAAGACCAGACCCCAAAGCAGCCAGATGGCCTTACCGATGGTGAAGGACGGGCCGTGGGGCTCTGGAGGAAACGCAGACAGATCATCTTTAGTTTCTAATCCAGTGGGACACACGGTTGCTGGGTGTCCGTTTAAGTCCCCCTAACGAGGAAATTGAAAGACTCTGGTGATCAATCGACTTTCCAAGTAGCGCAATAGCGTCAATTGTTCAATTGATCCCAAACTGTCGTTTCTGACCACTTACCTGCAGATGAATGACATTCCCATCGGCCCCAGCTGCACTTCTTAGTGCTAGCTAGTCAGTATTCTAACTAAAGCTAAACTGAAGAGCGCGATGGACATTATGGCCGCTGTACATGAGCATGTCTGTTACCTCATTAGCGTTTGTATTTAGCCTCCACCAAACCCGCGGAGCTGCCAGCAGGGCTACAGACTTTCCCTTAGATGGGCTCTATGCACATACATCACACATGTGTCACACATTCATATATTTCGGGGGATCATTTAGGGAGCTGAGCTGGCAGCAGACTGCTTCATTCCAGCCATTATGCTGGGCGATAAGCAGTTGGTTCATAATGTTTGAGTGGGAATGTGTGAGCGTGTGAGAGCGAGAGAGAGAGAGAGCCTGCGAGCGAGCATGTGGGTGTCCATTGTTGTGAGGCTTTTGTTTCACAGACTTTATCGAGCCAAATATCTCCTCCGTGAAGTTTGTGAAGAAAGTTGGTTAAATGAATCGGGCAGAGACTCGGCCATTGATACATTGTTGCATTGAATCCTTTGAGGCCAAACTTCGATCGGCACTCTTTATGCTACCAAACTCCCCCCGTGCAACAAGCAGACGAAACAAGGAGGCACACGGAGAAGACAACAGCGCTTTGGGGAGGTGTACATGTTGAAGGATGAGAAGAATGAAAGAAAAAGATGGCCATTGTCTATATATAGCCACATCGGTGATGGAGCTGTGGGGAGACATTGATGTTTTTGGAGTTTTGTTTCTTATCTTTTTGGCTGGGAGAGATCTAACACAAAACCAGCCCCTAGCTGTCAAGGCTGACACGGGATTTTGGGGAAATATGGAAATGAATGCAAAAGCCTAGTCCGGTGTGAAGGCAGCAGCACTTGAGGTGCGTGGACTCCCAGGCAGTGAGACACACCTGGGAAGGATGAAAGCAGAGCAGCGTGGGGGAGGAAGAGGAGGAGGAGGAGGAAGTCAGTGGGTCAGCGAGGAAGGCTGGTCTCAATGTGGAGGCGGGCTGCGGTCATTTTGAGCATGTATGTGTCTGTCAGTTTTTGTGCACAGCGAGAGAATTTGCACAGCTGGAGAGAGACATCGTGAACCTGCAGAGCTGCAGCCGCGCTCCCTCATTGGTGCAAATGACTAGTTGGAGCATTACTCATCGATCACTCCCTCCGCAGAGGCGCAAATTGCAGGCCGCCATGTTCTCTGCATACTCTGGATGCTCGTTGGCTGACTGCACCAGCGAGGATGAAAGTATTTCATGGTGTTACTCTTTTGTTGAATGTTGAATGTCATCATTGTGTGTTTTCATTGGCAACATCCACTCAATTTAGCAGTGCAAAAAGTACATTGATGCCACAAGAAGGGGAGTCAATTAGGTACTTTTAGAGGTATCAAGAAAATGCAATTAGTCTTTGCCCACCAGAAGTTATCTGGTAACTTCTGGACACCTTATAATCATATTTCAGTCACATGAGCCCTTTTCTGTTATTTGATCACTTTGATACTTTAAGAACATTCGCCTTATAATACATTACAACACATAATACAGTCCAAAGGCATTGTGTGAAGGAGGTCGAGCTGGGGGATTGTGGCAAACAAAGCTCTGCACTCGTGTTTTATATTGATATTTTAAAAGCCAAAGAATGTTGTGCTTTAAATCCGTATCGACCTTTTCCACATTGAAGCGGCAGATTCAGTATTGGCTGTACAGTAAATGTACAGTAATTACTGTACATTTCCTGCACAACAGAACAGAACAACAGTGCTGCTGAAGAGTCTGTCTTTGAGCGCATGTTGCAACGGTGTAATATTCCCTGGTAAATTCAACCCAAGCCCCCCCCACCCCCCCCTCCCCCCGTCCGGTGCGAGCAATGAGTTCTGAGCAACGAGGGAGGCACAACGTTCACAAGGTATTTGCATCCATTTGCATCTGTATCCTCAAACAAGTGCAGTCCACCCTCAACAGGTCCCGCAGACCCGTGTGAGTGTGTGTGAGTGTGTGTGTGTGACTGTGCGTCCCTGTGCGTGTGCGCGTGTGGAGCTGGAGCCGCTCACCTTTGCCGTCAGCCAGACAGCGGTTGTAGCCCACAGGGCTGAAGTACTCGAATATAAACACAGCCATTGCTGACACCAGCAACAGCATCACGAACATCATCACCCACACATCCGCGCTGAAGGGCTCTGGAGGGCAGGAGAGAGGGAGGAGAGGAGAGGGAGAGATGAAGGGAGGGAGGGAGGGTGGACGGACAGAGATGAGGACAAAAGAAGAGAAGGGGGGGGGGGGGGTGTGAAAAAGAAGCGGGAGAGGGCAAGAGAGATATGCAAATGTGGAGCGCCAGATTGAGAAGAGGAAGGAAGAGAAATGGAGTAGGAGTGGGAAATGTGAGAGGGCAAAGAGACGGGGAGTGAAAGAGAGAATACAGAAACAGTTAGCCATATTTTTCCATGCACTCTGCAGTCTGCCTCCTCCTCATCATACTAACACGTTCAAACTTGGCTCAAATCACACGTGTCCACTAAATCACTTGCGTGTGCCAAAAGGTGCAAGAATGGATGTAATCAGGATAAGATCCATATAGCGAAACGTTACATTGAGTTCAAACTCAGGCTGAACTAATCGAGACTCGATCTATCTGCTGAACAACGTAGGAAGTAAACATGCGAAGCGGTTAATGAGTATGGCCGGACTCCTCACCTAAGAAGGCCGAAGGTGAAACTGTGCCGTTGCTACGGGAGACCATGACGCTGATGCCCGTCTCAATGAAGGGGACGGAAAAGTCAATGACCTCTGACCTCTCCTCGTTGATGGTCAAGGAGCCGACGGCCATGTGGGCGTTTTTTAACACCACCTGGTAAAGATGGGGGACAAACGGAAGGACAAAGAACATTTGTTATTCAAGCGCCCCTCGTCCGTCCCGCAAGGAATGAAGAAGTAAGAATCCTGAAAATATCTGTTCATTTGGGATGAGTAGTTCTAACACGGCCCGCGCATTTCTTTGTCCATTTCATGGGTTTTGTTCTTCCTTTGCCAGATGAATGAATACATGTGACTGAGCCTCTTTAACATTCTAATGCAAATATTCGGTTTTGGTGTCAGCGCCTAGAACCCAACAGTGTGTCTTCTGTCTAGACGTGCAGCGATCACAAAGACAAAATCCATTTCACCACTTTTTAACCGTCCGTCTTGCAATGCGGCCACCGGCTCCTCCCGTACATAAGGAGAAGAGCTAGCAGCCGCATCACGGTTGTCTCCGCTAACGTGCATGACGCACACGGCTAATTCAGGACCCCTGTTAGCTGTCAAAAGGTATTTGGAGGGGGGGTGGATGTGGGGAATCAAATCGGATACGAAAGCACACCAGACAGGTTTGAAGGGGAAGTGTTAGCAGAATCAGAATGAGCGTTGGGAAGCAAAGGACTGGACACATCAGGGACAAAGACGGAGCAGGAGGACAGCAAACCGCTGGGAGTGGGGGGGGGAAGAGGGAGGGAGAAAGTGGGTTACCACAGTGGGTCACGGCGGCTTGAAATAGCCGCCCCGATGCCGCTCCCTCCTCTACCATTCTCGCTCCCATCCTACCTCTGCACAGGTAGTATATTTAGCCCCAAATTTCAAAAGCCCTGCAGCCCAAAGGTAAAGTGGGACGGGACTGTCTCACTGAGTTAATAAGGCGTGTGTGAGTCAAAGCTCCAGAATGTGCTTCAGCTATCGGAGTGTGTGCGTGTGTGTGTGTGTGTGTGTGTGTGTGTGTGTGTGTGTGTCTGCGCTTATGAGTGAGTCATAAAGGGAAAAACGACAGAGAAGCGACCCTTTGTTCTCCACCTGTGAAGTGGACCTTTACAGGCAGCGGAGAATATCGCACATCTACTCTGCACATTATCTGCAGTTTTCAAAGTGTTTAGTGTCGGCTAGCGTGCATGCATTCCTAACTTTTTCAATGTCTGTTTGGTCTGTCAGCATGTAAGTACGGATGTTCACTGGTGTGTGTGTGTGTGTGTGTGTCAGCGAGTCCATCCAGGAGTGTACTCACTTCCTCTCTCTCTCCCTCGATCTCTCTCTCTCCATCAGCCTCCTACGACTTGTTCTCTCAGCGTTATGAAAGTGACCCGTGTGGGTGTTATTGAGAATGAGCGAACGAGGATCTGCATTTGTGTATGTGTCTCAGCAGGTGTGTGCGTGTGTGTGTGCGTCTTTATCTGACTGTTCTATCGAGGCCAAACTCATGTCATTGAATGCATTGCATCTAATATTTTAGATTAGGAGTATTAGGGGGAAGCACAAGTCCATCCAGCCCATGAAGTCTGACTGAATCCAGTTATGACAAAATGTCGGCCATCACAAAGCCTTCATTGATTTCCATTCTTCCCTTTTTGATCTTGTGTTTTTCTTTCAAAGCTGTAGCAAGTTATGCAAATGCCCTCAGTGATCTCTGCAACTGTGCAGGAGTGTGCATAGGCACGTCTCAGAGGTTGTGTGTGTGTGTGTGTGTGTGTGTGTCATCAGTTCAGATTCTGCTCCATTAAGGCGGAGATATACTGTAGCTTTGGCCTTGTTCCAGCTGTAGAAGGACACGGGTTGGTTATGTCAGATACAGCAGATATACTGTGTGTGTGTGTGTGTGCTTGGGGAGAAAAAGGGACATTACGAATGTGTCCTCTTTGTCCACATATAGAAACATTTTCTGGTGCGAATGCCTGTCTGTGTCCATGTGTCCCCATCCGTGCATGGATTCTTTAATGCATAAGAGTCTGTGCGTGCGTGTGTGTGCGTGTGTGTGTGCGTGTGCTCGATCCATCTTCTAATGACCATTTTTCTGCGGAGGTGAGGAAGAGGCGGCCCATTACGGCGCTTTTAGTCAGGAGGACGGAGTTTATTACAGGTGACCACACTTCCAGCTCAGTGCCCACTAAAGACACTTAACCGGCTTTATGTAACAGATGAAATGGGTCCATTTAATGTAAATGGAAGAGCAAAAGTGAAGAAATAGACCCACCACCTTGACTATGACTTCTGAAGGTTACTTAAACGTCAGCGTCCACACAAAGTTATCCAGAGCGCGTTGTCAACCTGTGACCTTTGTTCTCCCATCGATCCGTTTGTCTTCTGCCTCATTAACTAATAACAGCAGGGCTGTGGGGTTTAAGCGCAGCAAAGGACGCCGCCCTTCTGCAGGGAACAATGACAATTAGGGAATCCTCAGAGCCCAAAGTGAGTCGTTGCAGCAGACTGAGCTGCACGCACCCTTGGGTGAAGGACGTGGCCCGTCTGACCCGGTAGGGGAAGCTCAAAACTCGAGGTTTGAAAACACAAAACCCTGCCGGTCGCTCCGAGGGAAGCCAGACGTGGCATAGTTCATTGGGCACAAGAGAGTATCACCTCTCCTCCTCGTAGCTTTGTCTTGTATACCGTGTTAAAGCACACAGGTATCTAACTGTAGAATGTGCACTTCAACTGTCAGATGAGGAAAAAGGAAAAGCAAATATTTGCAGACGGTACAAATTTTTGGAAAGAACAACTTAGGAAACAAGTTCTGCAGTGTTGTACATTAGCAAACTATCTGGACAGGAGTCAAATAAATATTTTGTGTGTGGTGATAAATAAGTTGGCAACCACATAGAAATGATATCAGGGCAAAAATCCCCAAATTTAAGCTCACTTATACGACCATATATTATTTAGTATTTGATATGGGGAACACATTTAACACAAATCCAACACCAATTTGTATACTTCAAAAGGCCTCTTTATGAAACATAAATAAAACTACTTTTCAATATGATTTTAGAGGATATGGTGGGTATGGTGTTTTTTCTGGAACAGTTTTGTGTGAAGCAAACATTGCTCATTTTCGAATACTTTAATTGACAAATATAAAGCGGACTGATCACACGGAATCAGTGTGAAGGTTATTCTCCCGTCCTTGCCTGACTCGCTGCCAAATATTCTGCATCGCACTCTGACACCTCAAATGTCTTGACACTAACTTTTAAACCGCAGTAACATCCGCCCGGTAAGATGGTGGTGCAGAGTGTGAATTCATTTGCACTGATGACACACGAATGCCGACAATGAGCACAGAGACGTTTCATTGGTTGTGTACTATGTAACTGCTGCTCAAGTATTAGACAGACGTTGGCACAGGAAGACACCTCCTCACCTCTCCCACCATGCCGTTCCACGTCCCGTTGATCTTCTTGCCGTGTTTGCCGTTAGTGACCAGGTAAAGGTCATAGGTGAACTTCACCTGCTTGGCAATCTTCTTCAGGATGTCGATGCAGAACCCCTTACAGCAGCGCTTTATGTAGATCCCCGAATCCTTCGTCTGATTGCTGCACGGACGGACACACAGGTGGACAGACGGATAGAGACACCATTTAATCAGACTTGTACCTCAGCATCGGTGCTAATTGCAGTCGGGACTTGGTGGATCTGTCGCCGTCACTTCGCACACCGATGGAGTGCGAAGTGATTCTACCTCTGGCTTTGTGGAGCTGTCGCAGGAAATTATCATCATTCGCAGGCAACATTTGGGCTGTTTGGTTTTCTACTCTGGTCAGTTCTACAGCAGGTAAATCTGCATCTAGACGTGTGTCCCTACTCTTGATCCTCCACTGATCTGTAACGTCTGAGCAGGAAGCCTCACAGTGTTTTGAGCTGCTTCCGACAGGGCACAGTGTTCCTCATGCACGTCCCGCTGAGCGGATCCACGTCTTCCACGATGACGAACGGAGCCTCCTCCAGCGTCACGATGGACAGGTGGTCGTCCTCCCTGTTGGCCGCGCCCCCGTAGAGTTCATAGCGAGGCCACACGTGGTACTTCATGGACAGGGAACCGTTCTCCCACTTACCCACCTGCAGAGACACACGGGCAGACACGAGGCATTCAGGTCGCCTACGAAATATCAGACAAGGAATAACATTTCAGTTTCGGAAAGGCTTCGGAATGTTTTATTAGGCGGGTTATATGCGATCATGGCTCATCAACTCACTGCTCAAAAAAATAACAAAACACATACTGGAATTGAACCGCTTGGCAGTGATCTAATTAGGAAATGAATGCAGATCTAATTCTACGCTGTCGTGAGTACAGTGCATCAAAAATGACTTCGGCTCTGCAGAAAGCAGGCGGGAAAAGAGCAGAGACCAAGTAGAAAAAAGGAGAGGAGAGAAAAGGCGGCGAGCGTAGAGAATGAGAACAAGGTTAACGGGAAGGACAATACTGAAACGGGGGAAAGAGCAGAATTCAGATGAAGAGGGGAGCCTGGGAGGGATCAGGGCGCAGAGGTTAAACACAGTGAAAACCTCCACATTTGAAGACGGAAATCGAGAAAGGGCTTGACTATGAACGGCGGGCCGAGCTCTTCAGAGGAGCGTCCGGCTGGAGGGCGCCGCGAGCACATTGGAGCTTCACTCCACTGAATCAGAGTCACAGGGTTTGGAAAATGCCCCGTCACGTGGAGCCGTAACCGGAGAATCTGCCGGTGGCCTTTCCTCTAGGAGGGCCCACTTGGCCACTTTCACGGAGAGAAAGATGTGGGTGGAAATGGATCATCAGCTAATTGGACACAGTGCACAGGGAGCCCAGGCGGGAAGTGTGTAAAGAGTCGTTTTGCACATTTGTTGGATATGTAAATGCACACAGATGACTCACACCAAAATGGTAAAGCCGCCTGGAGTGGAAAAGTTAAGGTTGTGTGTCTCTGGAGCCCAATGCGGCCGTTCCTCTATGTGGACAAATAACCAAGCGAACGAGTGAGCGGGAGTTCGTGAAAGAGACACACAGGACAGGACGGACTGGGAGAACGTTGGGGAGGAAAGGGGGAGGTAGAGAAGAGGGTTCAAATCATTCCGGAGGGGAGTAAACCGGACTGGCAGTGTAGGCATGGTTGTAGACGCTGGAACTCATTAGGATCCATGCAAAGTGGTTCAGCTGGAAGTCAAACTAAGAATTAAACATGAGCGAGGCAGCAGGGGGAGGAGGGGGGAGGGGGGGTTGGAGGGTTGCGGTTCAGACTGCAACAGGGGGAGAAAGGGAGAGAAGAGAGAAGAGGAGACAGGAGGGGAGAGATTCACCTTGTTCCCTGATCAGAGGACGGAATATAGATTAGAGAGGCGGAAGAAAGGGAGAAACACCGAGAATAGAGAACAGGCGCTGGAGGGAGTCAGACTGCAGGACGCTGACACAATGGCGAGTGAGCGCGAGGAAACACAGACGCAGGCCAGTGACTTTGCAGGTGGCGCCCGAGTTCATTCAAGGTTTTTGCTTCCGTGTGTGACTGAGGAGCGCCGTTGCTCCGCCTGCTCCTCCACCGTCTGCTCCTCCACCATCGTGTCTTCCACCTGTGCTTAACGAAGATTGTAATCCCCTCTGTACGGTAGAGTTTTGAACTTTGACTGTGCATATAAGAAGGGTTTTATTCACCAGCCAGCGGGTACATGGGGATGATTCCTCATGCATGCACGACTTATTGATCTGAAAGCGCGAGTCTCTCGGCTGTAGCGCGTAGCCACCTCGCCACATGATGCTGCACGCTAACAAATGACACGTAACAGCTTCTGAAACTTCTGAAAACGAACAGACCAGCGTTCTTACCACATCGTCACTCTGGAGCCTGTGCTGCAGGCTGAGTTTTGCTCAAAGGCACCTTCGCCGAGTCGATAGCATCTAATCGGAGCAGCGCCTACAAAGCTTAAGGCTTAAAATGCTTAAAAAGTGAAAATCGGATGATGGGAGATGCAGATAGACAGACAGTACTTACAGGAGACACACACACACACACACGTCTCTCTCACCCTCTCCCACTGCCTCTCCTTGTTGAGCAGGATGATGACCAGCTTGGGGTGCATCTGGTATCCGTCCTCGCTGAACGACAGATTCCGCCCCTCGAACGTCACATTCATCAGGTACCTGTAGAGGGACACACCGCGCGGAGACAGAGAGACTCGTTTAGACGTCACTGGCGGCTCTCACGTCGGTTGCTCTGCGCGTGGCTATTTTCGGGCCATGTAAATGTATCTTTTAAGGCATTTATCTCTTCAGACAAACAAACAGACATGACACAAATCCATCATCTGCCAGGAAATGGTGACTGGTGTCTAAGCAGGGTTTTCAAAAATAGATGAAGATTCATTAGTCATCAGCTGCAAACAGACAGTTGAGCTAAGCGGCATTTTAAGACGGGACAGAGAGGAATATTTTTTCCAATCATCCCAAAGGACATTTTGCCACTCGAGTGACCATGAAGGAGTAGTGCATCATTTTGGGAAATATTTGATCCACGAGTTAGGTAACCAGATTGATACCACTCACAAATCTATTGAATAACAAGCGGTTAGTTTAGCTTAGCATAAACTCTGGAAACCAGAGGGACGCAGCTAGCATTCGTCCAGCCAACCTGCATCAAGATCCCCCCTCTGAAGCTCGTATTTAACTCGGTATACCTTCAGCGTTTGAAGTGTAAAACGGACTTGTTTTCACTGGAACTTATGTGCTGAACTCTTTCACGGCTGGGTGCAGTTGCCTGGCAACCAGCGGAAGAAAATATTTGTGCCGGTCAAGAAAAAGTACATAACCCATTGTTGTTTTTACTCTTTGCATTTTGTTCAGATGCCATATAAGAAATACGATGTTTGAATCAGAGAGCATGAGAGTGCTGCTTGGTGAATTATGCGTTAGTATGATCAACTTTTGTCTATCTGGAAATATGACCAGATACACATTTTGAATTTGTGGACCAAAAATTGTAGGTTTTCTCTGGATAGGAGGTGAACAAAATATGCACTGTAGATTGTGTCTGGCTTCAAAGTTAACGTAAAATAATAAAACAAGTACAAGCCCATATGATGTGGCAATAGCAGCTTGTCAGATAACTCTGTGTGTGTGTGTGTGTGTGTGTGTGTGTCTGCCTCAGTCGTTGTGTTCCGTGTGGTGCAGTAAGAGAAACAGAGAGAAAGCATCATTGTTTCTGTCAGGTGAAATCATTTCATCTCCCTTCAAATAAACACAACATCAACACATTCAGACACACACACAAACCACACTGTATTCTCTTGCAGTGATTACAGCGTATGTGCGTGGGGGAGTGTAAGTGTGTGTTTATGAGAGCAGGAATGTTCATGTCAGGCAAACTCAAATCACTTCACTGTCACCCCCCCCCCCCCCCCACACACACACACACACACACACAAACACACTTAACTCTTTCAGTTCCTCGCCCTTTACTCTCTCTTCTTCTCTCTCTCTGACTGTTTCCATGGAAACTCTGCCTCAAAACCATGCACACAATATATATATATATATATATCCACACGCACATATAGATATATGTATAAATATTTATATATATGTATACACACATATGTGTAGATGAGTATATAAATAAGAGGCGCATGTGTCTGCAGACATGGTGCGCTGGTGGGTTCTGTCAGCAGTGGACTGGGACTATTATCAGGGAGCGGCGGACATCACCGTGTTCTACCTTTAAATCGGTCTGACTTATACGCCAGAGACGATCACAGATCAGAGCAGAGGGTTAAAACCCGAAGGAAGCCATGCATATTTATATACATACATTTCTATTCTTTGTTTCTGAAAATAAATATATTCATCAATCTATCTTATATGTTTCCATGCACGTCCTATGCACTCCACCATGTAACAATTCAGCAATTACTCTGCTGCCAGCTTCCTTACTCTATTTCCTGTATTAGATATTGATATTTTCAATGGGCCGTGCAGAGCAGAATCATCCTCGTGCCCGGTCAACCGCCCCATCCTGTAGAGCCTTGGCACGGACGCAAAGTGCACGGAATCTGCTGCATAAATCATAAGCCATTAACAAAACGTCATGACGCTGCGCCGCTTTAATCTTTACTAAGCAAGCTATTGTTACGTGCAACAATGTGGGGCCTTTGTGTGTGTGTCTGTGTGTGTGTGTGTGTGTGTGTGTGTGTGTGTGTGTGTGTGTGTGTGTGTGTGAAACACAAGCATATGTGTGTTGCCATGGCACCCACAACCGCTGTGACTTCCAAGCCAATCTGGTGGGTAACTATGGAAACGGTAATCTCGCAGAGGGTGGGCATGAAAGAGGGTGAGTGTGTGAGAGAGAGGGAGGGAGGGAGAGGGAGAGGATACAGTACTACCAGACTACCAACGCTCTCTTCTCCCATCACACCGGGACTGGTGGGTTTACAGAAGAGCACTTCATGTTCCACCCATGTGACCACATCCGCGCTCCGTCACCTCCTCCGAACCCCCACTGAATCACCGCCGCTCACACGGCTCACACTTTATACATCGGGCGCAGAACATCTTCAAGTATTCACGTCACGTACGCTGCTTGAAGCCAGCAGAAAGATTCCCGGCCTCCGTTGTCGTTGCCGGAGACGCAAACGAACAAATTAATCGGAACCTACACCCGCGCCAGCTGTTCTCTGCAGTGTGCGTTTGGACGTCCTGTCGGACCCGGCGGTTTCCAGCTCATACTAGTACCGAGGAGAGTGTGTCTCAGCCGTACTGTACAGCAGGTGAATTGATATTCTCACCGCGGCTTCAGCGTTCTCCACCCGGCGACACTCAACAATAACTACATCATCAACTGCCTCGTCTTTCTGCAGAAGTTTCCGTCCATCTTTCCAATCCAATTCATTTGTTTTGCAGTAAAAACGCTGCCATTATAAATCAGAACAGCTTAGTATCAGGCACACGCACAAACATGCTAACTCCATGCCCTGACACAGATACAGTACGTTATAGCGCATGCTCCGCTGTGAATAATGAACGAGTTGTGTGAAATATTGATAAGTCCGTTTTAATAAATTAACCCTGACATGAATTAGTCATGAGTTACACTCCTTAGCAATTACTGTGGTGCCATGTACTTATTGGGTTTGTAGAGGAGGAATCTATATGGAGATGATAGCATTCCCCATATGGCCAACAAAAGAAAAGGACACACCAGCTTGTGTGTGTGCATGTGTTGGCACCTGATTGTGTGTATTCAGACATGCGAGTCCAATGTGTAAACGGTGTAATTAGTTGTGCTAAAAGGAAAGAGCCGAGAGGGGACAAGGCGAGGACAATTGATTTATTGTTGACAGCACTGAATTAAAAGTAATCTTTTTTTAAGCATCAAGCAGCAAAAAAAGAGACAATCCGATAGCAAAAAAACAAAAACGATGATTGTGAAACCTGGAAGATAAAAGCAGACGGAGCGACAGAGACAGACAGAGAGAGACTGTGATATAAATGAGAGAAAGGAGAGCAAAAGCAAGAGGGCACGAGCATCTTGACCTACTTCCAATCAAACACCATCACAAACAGCTACCTGTTTAACTCCTCCCACTGGCCTGCCCCATAAACACACTCAGCGGGCTTTTATAGACTGGGACGGAAATAGCAAGAAAGTTACACACCCAGAAACACACACACACACACACACACAGGTGGACGCACTTGTCTGTCGGGCTGGCACACACTCCTCGGCTCAGTGGGGTCACCATGCGCACACACGCGCACACAGACGCAGGCGCCCTGTTGAAAGCCTCGCCTCGGCCACGGAGCTCCGAAAAATGTCCACAGAGCTTAAAAGCACTTGACACCTTTCCAACTCCGGGCTCATTTGGAACCGGTCCACGTCTGGCAAGGTCAGGGCCGCTGTTGTCAAACTCATGATTCTCACACTGTTGTGTATTGAAGTGTTCCCTCCCTCTCTCCCCCTCTCCCCCCCCCTCTCTCTGTCTCTCTTCCTGCTATCTTCATTTGTCAGGCTGGTGCTGCAGCATTAGCAGGAATGTCACAGTCTCGGCTACAGAGGACTTAATTTACTTAGCGTCCTTCTCTTGTGGAGTTCTGCGAAGCTCTAAGGGCTGAACAAGGAAATGCTGAGCAGAGACGGGTCGGCTGAATGTGTGGCTTTGTGAAGTCAAGTAGATGGCCGTGACCGTGCGGCAATCCTTCATCATTCCACAGCAGACTGACACGCAGACTACATGTGATTTACATATTTCCATGAAGCCCTTACTGGCCTGACTCGCTTAGTGATTTAAGTTTAAAGGGCATGTGATGTGTGTTATCTCCATCAGTCACAATCCCCATACACGCGTCCTCTTCCATCACCACCCGCTTCCGATTTTCAATCTGGATTTTAAGCATCCAGTTTTTTAAAATGTTAATTAAGGACTCTTAAGATTGAACACGGCGAGCATTCCCTGAGCCACGCCCACCCCGCAGCCGGATAGTTCTCCACAAGCTGTAGATGGAGAGGTCACTCCCTCAAACAGGAACTTCTGTAACTACTCTAGTTACACCCACAGGGAACGATTGCAGAGTGACCTGACAATCTTGGAAAAAATGCAGTGCATTAAAGTGGTTAGCGGGCGACCAAAGGACCCTTCACCACGGTCTTTATGAAGAATCGTTACGTTTTAGAAAACTCGTCCATCCTTTCTGGGTAAAGTGTTTCATTATTAAACCGTGACTCGCGAACATCCACTATTCACTGCGATTTGATTAACAGTGAAATAATATCCAGTTTGGAAGTATTTCCAATGAACATGAAAGGTGATGGTGAGGAATCGCTGTGACGGTCGAGATCCATTTCTCTGAACCGATCCCCATAGTTTCACTATTAGTCTGACCAGTTCCAGTTTTATTCTAACGAAGTAATATTTCACAGAAGAAACAGAAATTACAGATCGGGGCTTCGTTTTTTGAGCTATCGCGTGTCATTCTCCACGGCTGAGAACCGATTGTGACTTTGCCCGATTCATCAATGACGCGTGAACTCCACCGAATGTAACGTATCCTGACACCTTCTGTTTGAGCTCCCGTCCGTTCCATCCAGTGATCCACTTAGCAGCGACCCAAGCAGCCGGCGAGGCATCCAGACCAAACAGCCAGCAAGCTGGGCAACCAGCCGTTCATTCACTGCCCTGGTATATAGACCGGAGGTCAAACGCTAATCTTTTTTATTAACCACTCGGAGACAAAGGTTATCACCAGACAAATTTAGTTAAGGCAGCGAGGGGCAAAGCAAAGGATCTCAGCGGCGCTCGCAACTGATCTAATCATCAACACAGCTAAGTTGATTATAAAGCTGCAGGTCTGTAGCGCAGACGCCTGGAAAGGAAGCAGAGGAGAGGAGAGGAGAAAGGAAGTGAGGAGAGGAGAGGAGAAAGGAAGCAGAGGAGAGGAGAGGAGAAAGGAAGTGAGGAGAGGAGAGGAGAAAGGAAGTGAGGAGAGGAGAAGATGGTGTGAACTGATAAAACACAGCAGCTCCTGACAGAAGAGAAGGGAAGTGGAGAGAAGATGAGTGGAAGCACACCGGGGAAGAGTCAAAGGACGGGACTGCAGGGAGGATCCGAGCAGCAAAGACGGGAGGATCGCGGTGAAGACGAGAGGAAGCGGAGCGGCGCGCGGCAGCAGATCAGGGTTGTCGGATTCTGGGGGCGGCAGCGGCTGCCATGAACTCCCCTGTTATCCCCGGAGCGCTAAGCAGCGGAGAAACAAACGCAGGGCTTCAGAAAGGAGCGAACAAGCAACACGGGGGTTGAAATGAGATCTAAAGAGTTCACTTGGACGGACAACAAAGCCTCGCCGCCTTAGCGGAGCCGGGCCGCGGCTCGGCCCCGGAGCGCCAGCGTGGAAACGAGCTTCACGTCCCTGGTAGGAGAAGGTGTGCCTCTCCAGCACGTCTTCTGCTTCTCAAAGGCCCCTGAAAACCATCGAGTAGGAAACAACACTAGTGTCCTAGAAGACGTCTCAGCACACACAAACTGTACCACACTAATGCACGCGCGCGCGCACACACACAAACACACACACACACACACACCTGGCCTTCACGGTCCATCACACGCACACACAGATACGGCAGACACACGAGCTGGAACTGCCCCTGAATATAAAGCTGGGCTGAGCCCCGGAGCGCAGCGCGACAGGGGCCCGTGTTCGTTGACTGAAACGCCATCGGGACCAATTAAGGCAGCGCGCGGAGCAAAGCGAACCCGCTCAGAAGACCTGCTGCTGAGACGGACGGCTGAGGGGGTGGGCCCGTATTCTTCTAGAGGAAGGGGGCGTGTGAAGAGGGGTGTTTGTGTGCAAAAGGGTGTTATTACATGGTGGGAGGATGATCACAGTTTGCGGGGGGATGAAGGTGCGTGTGTGTGTGTGTGTGTGTGTGTGTGTGTGGTTGCGCAAGCATCTGCTACGTCCGAGGTTGTGCTGGTTCACGCCGCCAGGACGCTTGTGTTGATGCCACACAACCAGAAGTTGTTTACCCTCTTTTTTTTAAGCTACTGTCTGTGGCGTTTCCATAAATCACTGCACAGTTTTTTTTTTGGAGACATGAGTGTAATTGTGGAGGAACGACACGACTGCTGAGACCATGGAGGCAAATAACTTCATTAATTGAATTTTTAACAACTACTAAGTACAAACAGGTCCCATCTTTAAAGTCTGCATTTCAAGACTATAAAAAATACTATACCATGTAAACAAGTACACATACACACTAACAATTAGCTTAGCTTAGCATGAAGTCTGGACACTTGGAAACAACGGGACAAAATTCCCCTGGTAACGTTTTTTTCAGAAATGTATTATAATTGAACAAGACAGCACTGTAGAATACAATGCAAGAGAAGACAAGAAAAACAAACACGAGTAGACAGATAACAACCACCACAGGACACAACATCCCACTCGCACAGCACCAGTCAGACGTGAGTACAACAAGTGTTTTTTAAGTTGGCATGTTAAAGTCCAGCCCGGAGGGGTCCGCCCAGCCTAAGACTGGTTTCACATGTCTCACATCTATGCTTTTAATTTGCACAAAAACCGAGGTGCAAAAGCAACACGCATGTTTCCAGGGGGAATATGTGTCAGACTATTCATTGGCGTGGAGCCGTATCTTCTGGAAACCCTGTTGCCCAGCAACTCCGTATAGCACCTGTACACTGGTCAGTGCTGAGACAGAGCCAGGCCAGCTATGCTAAGCTAAGCTAGCCAACTCTTGCCATCCAACACAAAGTCGAAGCGGTTTTCCCAAAACTATTCCTGAAACCAGCTTAAATCATATGAAAAGCCACTTGAAGACGTAAGCACAATGCTACAAACAAAGGGTTACATGCTGTTTACATACTGTTTACTAGCGTGTCCACATGTGGCGACCAGACGTCTCATTTCGGGTGCCGGGACCCACGAGTTCACCACCTCCTGTGAATCCCTACAGCCTCCGTCCTCCACTCACCTGAGCACTTCGTTGGGGTTGCCTGAGATGGGGGTCTTCTTGTCCGGAGCCCCGTGGCACTCGGACTTCAGCAGGGTGTGGGGTCCGCGGTCCATCATCATGGTGGAGGTTGCCATAGTGATGATGGCCACGCCGTCGCGGACGCGGGCCTCCAGGCCGTAGTCCCACTCGTCGTAGGACACGGAGAGCAGCCCTGGGTGGACAAGGCGGGGAGAGGAGAGAGGAGGATCAGAAAGGTGGAGGAGGTGGAGGGACGGGGAACGTGGGGAGGACGACAGAGGTGAACTGGGTTGTGTGGGAACAGGAGCAGCGACCGGGGTGTACACAGTGTACACGCTCTGAACACACTCCAAGAGACAGAGCACACACTGCGCGAGGACTCCGCGTCCATCACCTTGGTGTGTTTGTCCATCTGTCCGTCTAAAGCACTGTCTGTCTCTTGTTTGTTGACCTTTGCACTGTCTGTACGCCTGTTTATCTGCCCTTCTGTCGGCCTGAGTGCCGTTCTCTCCTGACAATCTGTCTGTTTACGAACAACAATTTGTGAGTCTGTGTCTCTCTGTCAGTCTGTCTCTACCAGTCCACTTCCATTCACCCCTTTAACTCCGTCCTTTGTCCAGCGTTGTCTCGCTCGCTTAAGTGTCCTGCAGTGAAGAGCGATTTGATGGACATTACAGGGACTGTTTTTTTAAACCTTTATTTACCCCAGAATGGCTGGCTGAGGGCCTGACTCACATCAATGCGTTACATCATCCTTTTCCATGTTTTATTCTTCTAAAATACAGAAAGAAAAACGCAATGAATCACTGTGAGAAGAGTGGATTCACAATGAAACTTATGCCTGTTATGCATCTACTGCTGACATTTTGATAATGATCATTTATACTGAACTGACGTTATTGCTATTAACTCACGAATTATAGTCTTCATCAATTGACGACAAGTGTGTGCAATGTTTCTCTCTTTTTAATCACCAATCATTGGGCTCTTTAGTCCCCCGCCGTCAGGATTTTAGATTGGCTTCTGATTGGCCCCCTTTTTTTCAGGCTCTTTCGGTTCTCAATGAGTTTTAAAAACTGGAAAACTTTTTTTGCTTCAGGTTTTGGGTCACAGGTCCTTATTGGAAAGGGTCTGATGTTTTGAACGTGTTAGGGGCAATAATTGAAGTAGACTATTCAATCAAGCATCAAGTAGCCGCTGGACGCTAAGAGACGTAGTCACACACAACACAAACTGTCCAATCAGCAACCGTAACCACATCTGTCTAATACCAAAAACACAAGATCAAAAGTGTAATGTATGGGATGAACTATTGCTGGGCAACATATCGATAAGCCATTATCTTGCATGAAGAATTGAAAAATATTGAAATAGGGTAAAAGTTTAGCTACTGATTTTGAAGGCTGCAAAACACTAAGGTGATTTTAATTTCTGAACTTACCAGACTATTCTACCTTTTCTCTTGTTTGCCTTTACCACAAGCAGTTGTTTAACAAAGATCTATTTGAGAACCAATAATTAACCATACCATAGTTGCCATATCAGCATCAAGGAATGTGCTGAATTCAATTAAAGAGTGTGTTTAACTGCTCTAATGTTTGTTAAACGTTAGCATGTCCGACCAAATCTAACGCAGGAATCTTCATCATTAAGAGCCCTGTTATCTAAACCCTCAACACCAAGTTGCCCTACTGACTTCTGAACACGGCCACTAACTGATCTTTACTCCTGCCGGACGACTCAAGTCGCAGAGCTCTCCGCGAGCCTCCGAGTCAATTTGTCCATCTCTGTCTGTGTCCATCAGAGGGTCTGCATCCATCTGACAGAGTACATGTCAGCCGGTCCACTACCATGTCAGCGGGCAGAAATAGACGGGCGGCATGGCAACCAGCCCTCCTCGCGGGGCCTCGGCACTGACAGCTCGGGCCCTCCAGGACCACATCTAATGTCACACGCTGTTGACACTTTCTCACTCACTCACTCACTCCCTTCACTCACTCACTCCCTTCACTTGCTCCTTTTTGCACACTTTTCTCATTTGATGGCAACGATTCTTACATAGGAAGCTGAGTGTGTGCAGAGTGTGTGCAGAGTCAAGTCTACATGTTCATACATCTCTCCGGACATGCTTTAGTGTCACAACATAGACGCGGCAACTGGCAAAGTCAGAGCTGAACAGCACTGTGGC
The DNA here is from genome assembly GCF_964276395.1 of Gasterosteus aculeatus. Classification (NCBI taxonomy): domain Eukaryota; kingdom Metazoa; phylum Chordata; class Actinopteri; order Perciformes; family Gasterosteidae; genus Gasterosteus; species Gasterosteus aculeatus. Next base: position 5,746,137 of record NC_135699.1, read on the forward strand.
AGCTGCTTCTGGCCTGTAAACCGCCTGCTGACTCGGTTGGAAGGCGAAACGCCGTCTCCCTGTCACAGACTTTTCCGCGTAGAAGAGAAATCGCATAGACCGCAGACGGAGAGCATCCACGCGCAGGGAAACTGAGTTGGGGGAGCATAATGGCAGAACCACCGTATCAATAGGTATTTTTGGAAACTGACTATTATTGTGGGAGATGTCAGACTGGGTGGATACGTTAGCACAGTGTGTGCAGCGTTAGTGTGTAACTGATCAGGAAGAACAGTGACGGAAAAGCTGTTAGTAAGAGAGAGAGAGAGAGAGCGTTGAGAGGCACTGGGACGGAAAAGAGGGACGGATGGAGCAGAGAGGAACAGGCAGACAGCAGCAGAGACACAAAGATAAAGTAGCAGTGCAAAAAGGGGAATAGAGAGTCAGAGGAGGCTGAAATAGTGAGACAGAAACGACTGGGACGCGAGGGAACAACAGCATGAAATGAGGGGAGGGAGAGAGTGGGAGGGGACATCGTTCCCCAGAGCGCCCACTTATGGAAGACATCAGCTGAATTACCCACGAGGATTTGAGGCTCTTCATCACGCATGGTGCAAATTATTAAGTGTGCCTAGTAAGCAAAGCCCCCCACCCCCCTCGAGCTAGCGTGCACCTTCTGCCGAACCCTGAACCGCTGCATTCAAGCAGAGCGCACGCCGCCACACCATTAACGGCACGCCGCGCCTGTTCGCTTGTTGGTGTGCCTGACTTCCAGCTCCATTTGGCTTTGATGATGCTCGGGTTGAAACTCCGAAATAAAAAGGTTTTTAATTAATTATTATGTTCTACAGCGGAACGTCTAATGAATGTCCCAAACATAATAACTGTGCTTTTTGTACAGCAGAATATTTATTGCAGGTTAATTCCGGCCAGTATTCCGCCTCACAGCAGAAAATACATGTGTCTCATGCACGCACGCTTTTATAGAAAGTCATTGCTGAAGCTGTTAAGTAACCACCTACCTCCATGTTCATGCTGTTGGCAGAGGGCAGAATTGACAAGCACAGATCCTGCAGCAGCAGTGCCGTGAGCACAGGCTGTGCCGCGTGCACACAGACTTACACCCGACATCCACCGTCACACCGCCATAAAACATCCTGTTCCACCAACAATCTGTATTTGCGTACAACAAACACCAACTTTATTGCAGCTTCAAACTAAATATAAATGATTTGAAATCTTTCATTCGGTAGTTAACGTTAGATTATAAGCACATTTTCCATCCAATTCATCACGCTTTAAATGAGCGGATGACATTTAGCCTACTATCCTTCATTATGTCCAGCAAGATTAATCCCGTGATAATTCAAGCTCATAGAGGTTTGTTTATGCGTCCATCAACGCAGCCTCTCTGCCAGCTCCACTTTGTGATCACCCAGGCAGCACAGGAGCCAGACACAATTATCTCTCTGGCAGCATCCATCAAGAGCAGAGCTGTTGTGTGATTTACTTAACTGATTTGGTGATATATCAAACTTTATAGAGTGTATCTTTAATTTGCAACTGACGCACACACACGGTTGTGTTTACCCCAGCTTTCGGGTAAACACTTTCACCCTTCACTGTATCAGGTGCACTCAAAAGCACGAGCACGCAACAGGTATTACCTCCACCATGAAACCATGAACCGATCGCACATTTCACACGCCGCCATCGCACAAAACACACACCTGGGCACACAAACGGGCTTACGAAACGCACTGCCAACTTCCATTTAGACTCAATCATCCGTAGGTGGCAATACGGGAGCAGAGGTAAAAAAAATTTAAAAAAAGTTCTGAGGACGCTGACCGGCAGCGGCGTCTCCTCTTCGTCCAACGCCAACAAGCCAAACGCCCCCAAAAGGTTTTTTTTCCTTCCGTCGCCATCAGCAGCAGTTAGATCCCCACTGAGGGCTGGCCTTTCTGAAAGACTCCGTCCCCCCCAAAGTCCCCAAAGTCCAGTTCCCACGCGGCGGTGTGACGGGTGTCGCTGACAGATTGCGTGAGCCCCAACATGGATGCCACTTTGGCGCCGCGTTTGACCTTCAAAGGTTAGAATGACCTCCAGTGGTGTTGAGGGACGGGGCGACGGCGAGAGGCGCTCCCTCACTTGGTTTTAGGAAAGGTCACATTGCTTTGTGTCTTGCAGGAAAAAAAAGTCTAAATAGCCAAACTGAAAATCATCAACATCTACAATACGAAAGTCTTTTGCGTGGTCGTCTGAAGTCCACTTAGCCTTTTCTGAAACTTATAATTGTGTCTTACTCTCCATTAGCGGATCAGAGCGGCTGAGGAAAAGATGAGACCATGTAACTCTTGAAAGACAAAAGATTATATTCTTCCTTCTTACAAGTGAAACGTCTCTATATTTGTTTCGAAATTGCTTTTTTGAATCCCCCCCAAATGACCTGTCTACAGTAGGTAGTCATTCTGTAGGCAATAGCACAGAGGAATCCAGAGGCAGTTTGATGGTTTGGAGTCAGACTGGAGACATCTGTGTGGAAAATACGTACATTCATGCTCTCATTGGATAATCATCAACCAAACGCTAATTAACATAATCTAATTACTCTACTTACAAAGGGATGAGCATTAGTGCTCAAGGCAAGCAAACATCTTTTCAGAATGAGGTTCTGAGTACACAGGTTGATATAATCATATGACATCACCTGTGTACTCCACAGGTGTAATCAGGTCTCAAGTCAGGACCACAGCCAACTGAATCCAAACCCCAAACAAAAGTTAATTAAAAACACAACTATGCTGACCGTAGCTTGAATTGGTAGCCCTTTAGTAGCACTTAAAACGGCACTTACTTGCCCTTCTAAAAGCTTTCTTGATTCTTGTTGTTCTGGGTCTGTACCCTCATGGTGGAATAAACAAGTCGCTTTGGATAAAAGCGCCAGCTAAATTAGATTTAAAAAGTTCAGTACAACCTGACCTGGACAGATTGCCGTCACACACCTCATCTCTCCTTTGTTCGCCCGGGAGCCTCGTTTAGTAGACATGTCATACGCATTTCTAGGACTCGCCATTCTAACAGAACAGAGGTGCATCAACGAGACAGCGATGCCACTACAACGCCAAACATCGACAACCAAATTGTCTCCAGAATGCAGAAGAAGCACAAAACTTAACCACCGACATCGTAACATCAGGAAGGACAGTTGAGTAGTGAGCATGTCTGCCTGGACACCACACCCTCTGGATGTGAAGACATGGCTACACAACAAAGTTTCATTCAAAAACATGTCATGTGTATGTAGTGGCTCCGAGTATCCCGCTGCTACAGCTGGTTTCCTACCTGTGGGGAACTCTGCCGGCACTGCAATGGTGTCTCCGGCTACCAGCGAGGGTGCTATCCATGTGTAGCCGTAGCCCGTGATCCCGACAGAGTGGGCCACCTCGAAGATGGTGTTGGCCTCCTCTTTGGTGCAGTAGAGGAGAATGACGGGGCTCTGGAGCTTCTTCAGCTGGTTCTGGATCTTCGAGTCGCCGTCATCCACCGACATGTCCAGCAGTAAAACCTCCTCCAGTTCCCAGCCCACGAAGCTGTTCTCTATGGTGCTGCGGACCTGGATGGGACCGAGGGAGACGAGGCCCGATCAGGAGACAGGACGGGACTTTTTCATCGTATTGCAATCATAATCATTTGTTTAAGGATCGCTAACGTCAAAAATCTGCTAAATTAAGATAAAGAACAATGTCCAGAGGTTCATTATGGGATTCCACTGAATGCTCAGCAAATCAGCAAATGCGTGTCGTTACCTTGGTGACAAAGTCCTGGTACCCCGGGTAGTACGTGGTGACGATGGAGAAGATGTACCAGTCGTACTCCTCCATGATGTTCAGCATGACCGAAGCCTGCTGCTCGATGGAGGGGCCAAACTGGAAGAACATGGAGTCGTCATCCTGGACATGACAAGGGACAAGAGCAACGGAAGAGTGGGAACGGTTGCGTAACAGTATTGGCCCAAACTTTGATTTAGCCGTCTCTCCGCACAGAGGACAACTGACACGGTGGTGGGTTCTGTAACATTATTGGTGGGAACATTAATTTAGCTGCCTTTTATTCTCTGGCTCACAGAGGAGAGAGGCGAGAGGACAGCAGTGGGCTTGTAAAGATACCGGTCATGATTTTCATTAGTTGCTTTTATGACTCTTTTAATGGGTTTGCACACGGGGGGGTGACTGCAGCGAATTCTGAGGACTCAAAGCCGCCGTCCTTAACCTCATTGATCATTGTCATCATCTGGTTTTACGGCGTGCTGGAACAACGCTGCACTCCACTTGCCCCGGCGAAGGCGCTGGACATTAAGACGATGCATGCGGTTCACTCACTGAGGTAAAATCTAAACACGGGGCGCCAAAGAACGCACAGCAGTCCAAGCGGCAGTACAGGCGGGTCAGGGCGCGCTAATAAATACCACTCACCGACCGAAATGGAACATTGAGCCGGTCAGAAGAAGTGGGGGAGGTGAGAAATGGAGTCTAGACAAGACTCTTGTCTCACGAGTTCTGTGACGTGGGCTTGTTTATCGTCCCGTGCTAGATGAAGCACGTGCATCTAAGTTCAATTGGGGGGCCGGGTTACAAAATCATGAAATTATGATGGGAACACGCGGATGTCGCGCTTCAATCCATTTGTTTCCCAACTTTCTGTGCTTTCCTCTTCTGTCCCGCCCTCCATCCATCTCCATCCATCTCCTTCTCCCCGCTCTGCTGTCCCATTTCCAACCAGCGGAATTACTGCCTGGGCACAGTTATAATTGAATTTCCAGATTCGCGCTCTCCCGCTCCACCCTTTATCCTCTATACACCCCCCCACACACACACACACACACACCATTTCCTCTGCCTTCCGTGCTCTATCTCCGTCTTCTTAAGAGCAGTACTAATGCACTGTCCAACACACTCATTCAGAGCGCCAGAGGTCTGCAGAGTTTTCATTAGCCTTTGAGAAAAATACACGCCGAAAGGAGAGCAAGACAGAAGCCAGGAAAGAAGAGGTGAGTGCAGGGTTGAATAAGAGACCGTATGCAGAATTAAGTCCTGCAAAACACTCTTTATTTGCACATAATTAACAATAATTAGGCTCTGGGAACATTATCACCTGCGTTGGCACAAAGTGATCGATTAGTGAGTATTAAAGTCCCCGGAGGGGGGCAGCAGGTCGCTGCCTCCTCCGGGACGTCAGCGCTGGCTGCTGTACACGGACAACAATACGCCGCAGCGCACAATACGGCGGGATGAATGGGCGGTGGAGACGGGGTGTGTTTGTGTAGCGGGGTGGGGGCGAGGGGGGGGAGATACGGCGAGAGATGAGTAGAGGAGGGAGCAGATAAGAGAAAAACAGAGAGGGACTAAATGAGAGAGAGAGAGAATAAGCGAGCCAGGATAAAAGATAGAGATGCACAAAAAAAGGCAGCGAGTGTTCTGCCAAGACTTGAAGCCTGCGGGGGGACAGAGACAGAGGACAGTGTTGTGACAATAGGATGAATGGAGAGCGAGAGGGCAGGCTGGCAGACGGCTGTGATCCCGTATGTGGAGCGAGGTGACCAGTGATGGGGCAGGGAAACGGTGTGTGTGTGTCTGTGTGTGTGTGTGTGTGTGTGTGTCTCAGGCAGTCAGCCAGCCATTTAGGCAGGAGGAGGCTAAGCCTGACCTGTTCCACCACAGAGGGAGGAAGAGGAGCACGGGACACATGTGTGCCCTCCTCCAGGGGACGCGCGCGTGTGTGTGTGTGTGTGTGTGTCTGGATTGATGGAGACGTTTCTTGTGTTTGTCTGTATCAATGCGTTTGTGTGCCTCTAATTCCAACTGTATGCGCCTGCTTGTCCGTATTAGTGTAAGTTTAGGCTCAGTAGGACTCCCTGTTACATGTGTGTGTGTGTGTGTGGGGGGGGGGGGGGCGTTTTCCATGGCCGACAGGCCCTGTACGGCCCCAAAGCCCTCAAATGAGTGCACTCACACACTCCTGGAGCAGTTATTGGACTCGGTGGGGAGAGGGAGTCAGTAACTCAGTTATTTCAATTACACACACAGGGGCACATCAGTGACTGCAAAAGAAATAGACCCACTTTTAATCGCTTGAATATGCAGGACACACACACACACACACACACACACCAAGTAGAATGGCTTTAAATGCAGACGCTGACATCCTCACACAAACACACACACACACACACGTAATTGTACGCAAACACACACAATGCCAGGCACAAGATGACAAATCACGACCGCAATCAGAGACTAAAACTGATTACTAATACTGACACACACACACACACGCACACACACACTCACACACACGTAACAGACTGTGCTGAACTGCACTGATGTCATAGAGCGAGCCAACGGGTTCATGGGAACACACGCTCACAGACTGCACCTGAACACAATGAGACTTCCTACAATATAACAACAACATAATGTGTGTTCAACGGCTCGTGTAGGTGTTTAAATACCAAAATGTGTCTCTACAACTTGCATTTGAGTGAAAACTGGCCTCTCGTCAAACGATCCAGTCGCACACGACAAACTGAGCGGTGCACGGACGAGTCCTGGAGGCCAAAACGTCGTCAGCCAGAGAGCCGCTGGGTTCAAAGACCTTGTGTTATTGGAGGGCGACCGCTTGGACGCGCCTATAGGACCTATACGAACAATGTGGAATCCCATCTAACCGGCCCATAAAGAAAGGGACTAGTTGGCAGCATCGATGATACCGATTTGAACTTCATTTTTGATAAACCACTCAGGTCCGTCTCCTGTGAGAGGACGTGGCAGCGAGCCGAAGGCAGACGGAGACAGAGAGAGTGGAGATGGAGCTCGGTGGAGCAACGCAGAGAGAGATGATGGTGTCTGCTGCTGGGAGGTGTTTGGCAATGCATATTTCTATCCTGCCTATAAAGGATCCTTTGAACTTGAGGGGGGGGTGCTGCTGCTGCACTGCCTGATGGGGAGAGAGGGATGAATAGAAGAGCTGGAGTGGGAGGTGAGGCAGGAGGAAAGGAGAGAACAGCTGGCCTTCGCTTGGATTTAGCGAATTTAGAAGACAGTGGGCCTGAGATGCATACAGCAGAGCTACACACACACACACACACACACACACACACACACACAAGCCCTCAAGCGCGTCCATTTCAGATAAGGCTTGTGAGCACCGGCTGCCATCGCCACGTGAAAATTACGCATTGACGACAAGCCTGTCATTCGTCTTTGTCCCACACTTCTCATCTCTACCTAAATGGAACGTCTCTCTCTACCGCGCTCTTCTCCTGCCTCATCATCACATTTCTTATCATGGAAGCCTACTTATCTTTAATCAAACACACACCGGCCTAATTAGCTCACACATTTGTCAGACCACCATCTAATTAACAGTGACCTTATTCTAAGTACTTTTCGAACCTTCCCTTTCAAAAAGACTTTCGTTTTTTTTTTTTCAAGTGCAGCTCTCCATTAGTGCTTTTGACAGATTCTGTCCGTAACATGATTGTGATTGCAGGGCGCCCCTCCGCCAATTCACACGGCTCTCGAGGACTTGCGAGAAAGAGGCTGTAATCCCAAAAGAAACTGGAAGGGGGGAAACTGAAGTGGGAGAGAGTTTTTTTTGTTTGTTTCTTGACACAATCAGACAGTGTCTGAATGAAAGTTAATACAACTCAACACACGCAGACCGACAGTGCACAGATCGTGTGTCTCTGGCCCATTTCTGCTCTAAGTTTAGCAGCCGGCCCACCGAGGGGCCTCTGCACGATGCTGCAGATTGTCCCCCGGTCCTTGTGGACGTGCGTGTCTCGTGGAGTTATGCTAAGGCGGCTAAATACGGCAGCCGGAGGGAAGCGTGAACCTGCAGCACGTCACCGACTCGGCTCAGGCTTTTAGACCCGTGTTTTGTTGTCTCTGGAAATGTGTGGCTGAGGGTAAGTGATGAATAATGAGGTGGAAATAGAGTGACTACATTTTGTAGGACACGGTGGATACGCAGTGACAGAGACGGGCTGAGCAGACGGACGACTGTGGACACGCTCCGCTCTAAAAAGTGTGGAGGAAGGTGGCTCAGGAACCAAGCAGGACATTTTATGCGTTTTGTTTATCCTAACAAAAGTATTGAAATGATTCACTAGGATACGTTTCAACCGAATATATATATTTTTTAACTAACAAACATTTTTCAACCCAATATATCTTGACTTTATTTGAAACAATACCCGGTCCCACCCAACAAACACATTAGACCACATTCTGAAAGCATTTCCTCTAATGCTGAAGATACAAACACAACATCGGTTTCGCTTGTCCAAGAATGAGATAAGTAGCTAAACAGGATTTTAGTAAAAAGTAAAAATGCTCTGTTCTTATATTTTATTGCATTGTACTCAAAACACCAGGATCTACGCCGTAATACAAGAAACACTGATGTTTGATTCCATCAGTTCAGACTTCCGTGGCTTGAGAATGTTGGCTGGGTATCATGTCGTTATGCATCAAGTGCCCATTGAGCGTCACAAGACACCTGCAGGGCTCTTATCAGTAAGTGGATGGATGGGGGGGAAGGACCCTTCTGCAGAATAGCCATAAACGCACGCCCCTTGCTGCATACGCACCATCACCAATCTCCACATTTGCGAGTTGAATCAGAAAATATAGAAACAATGTAAACGCGGCGGCTCACAAAACGAACATGGTGCACCTGCCTGCAAATTACAATAACATTTCCAATTTAAGTTTTTTAAATGGAAAATGACAAAATCAATAGTGGTCAACAACAACTCAGCGACATTAGGAAAAGCTAAAGGGAATAGAGTAGTGAAATTAAATAGCTCAGTAGTTTATTTTATGCCAAGTTTTACCAAACCCAAGTTTGGTTCTAGACGCGTTCGGCCGCAGAATCTAATTACGCGTTGCGAGGCCGGAACGTTTGCTGGGAGAAGACTTCAGTCGCAGCATCCATTTGCATCTCAGTTTATCTCAGACGACAGAATGAAGCGACAGCTGCAGAGAAGGTTTGTGTCAATCGTCTGGTGCAGAGCCACCGCGATCCAACCGGGGACGGATGTGATAAGGGAAGAGGACGTTTCGGCGAGGACGGAGGGGGGGGTTAAGTTGTGCGGCGGGGAGTCCGACGTTGCAGCTCGGCGGAACCACAGAGCGTCCCAGGGCGGCTGTAAAGTGGCTTGGGGGGGAGGGGGGGGAGGGGGGGGTGAGCGTGCTTCTGTAGACTTCCTTCTTCCGGTGCCTTGTTCCGAGCACACGGGGGTGGAGGGTAAACGGGACAGTGGGTTGAAAAGAAGGGAGGGGGGAGGGTGGGAGGTACTCTTTCCTCCCATTTTGTCTCAGCCTCCCTCTCCCAGGTCTCTCCTTCTGCCGGCTCCTTCCCTCCCTTCCGTCCTCTCTCCCCTCCCCTCCCCTCCCCCCACATCAATCATGCATCCCAAGGTGCGCCTGGTCCGGGCTGTCAGTTGTAAGCCCAGAGCCATCGTCCTGCTGGGAGTGTTTCTTGCTACCATCACAATACGAAAAATGAATTCTCTCCCTCCCTCCCTCCCTCCCTCCCTCTCTCTCCTTCTCCCTCCCTCCCAAACACATCATCTCATCTCGCGTAAATCCACGGTCTTTGCTCCGCCTCACCTCCAGTTACACGGTTCATATAGGAAGCGCTGGCACGCGCAACACAGCAAGGTCAGAGGTCAACACTTACCCTGAATCATGCCGCCCGGCCGATCTTCAGAGGAGAGGAGAGCAAAGGGAAAGAGAGTGGGCACAGGTGATGTGCACTACTGTGGCAACACAATAAAGGCGGGTTCTCAGTCCCTGTCGGCTTCGAGACCTTCCTCTCCATCTCCACCCGCCCCCCTTCCTCCCCCTCCCTCCTCCCAAAGACTGCCCCCCCTCTTCTATCTCCACTGCTCAGTGGAACAGGAACGATGAGAGGGAGGAACCACCAGGAGGCCCTTGCTGAGCTGAGAAAAACTGAGAAAGGTATCCATGTGCTCTCACAATCTCCCCGTCCCCGACTCACACAGACCACCCCGTCTCCTTTTATTGGCTGAGATGATAATTCTAATTCAAATCTGCTTTATTGGCGTGACGAATTCCGTGCGCGGTGGCGGTAGGGGGGTTGGATTGTCTCCACAACAGAACATCTTAGAAGACGGGCTGAGACAATAAGCTGTATGCTCCTCGTCTCCCGCCTCACTCAGTCTTCCCTCCGTGACTAACTGAACCCTTTTTTTTATGCGTAAGCCGCCCACAAGCACCTATAACCACGCCCCCCCTTCTCCCACGACGGCAACACGGCCAGACATGTCCCCCGTTAGTCAGGTCGCACCCTTTCTTGTAGTTACCTGTTTCCTTGCGCGTACACCTGTTTGTGTGTGTGTGTGTCTGTCCTCATTAAAAGGAAGTGGAGTCGGTGGAGCAGAGAGTCAGCGTCGCGGGGACCAGAGATGTGAGATGCTTCGGGGCAGATGGACTCCGGAGCTCTACACAGTGTATCATTCATAATCCAAGGATCCATTCGCTTCCTCTGATTTCCTCCATTCCGCTCTCTGTTTTTCACTCACATTCGTTTCATCAGCACGTTTGTACGTCGCGCTACATCAAGTTTTTGTTTTTTTTCAACCACAGTCATTCCAGCGTTTAAACATCTGTCTTTATTCATGCTGCACTGTGTTCTGCAGTGCGCTCCCAGACACACACACACACTTGTGTCCATCTTCCCTCTGCCTCTCCGTGGCGGCCTGACAGGCGTCCTCTGTGGCTGCCAAAGCCTTTTAACCACAACAATATCTAAATGGCACACAATGGCCCATTAGAGTCATCAAGCCTTTTAACCAGCAACCTTCAGCCTGGCAATTAGGAATATTTCATTCAGCCTGCCGCCCCTTACACACACACACACACACACACACACACACACGCACACACACACGCACACACTCTTTCATCTCCACCTCCCCTCCGGCACGTGCACACTCTCACTCATGTGCACTACATCTCGCCCCTCCTCTCTTTCCCTCTGCCACATTCACCCTACAACAGCGGCCCACAATCAGTGTCATGATCGATTAACAGATTTCACACGGCATTTACAAAGAACCAGATGAAAATGAAGAGACGGAGCGGCCGAGATAACGGGGAGCCGATGGGAAGCGGTTCAGCGTGCGCCGTGTCAGTGGCGCCGGCCGCATCGGCCCGAGGCAGAACAAGACCGATAGGAAAGCACAGCGGCACGGCCGCTACGAGCAAAGCTCACCTTTGACCCTTTGACCTGGGGGGTGAGGAGAAAAATGGAGGGGGACAGTGGGACACAGGACACATTTTTAACTCCATTCTTTAATTCTGTAAAACCATGTGGTGCGCTCTTGTTACAGGCGTGGCATTATTATTAGGTGACAGAGAAAATAGAGACCAGGACAATCATTTCATGTTATGTCACTGGCAGCTCCTTTCTTTCTCCATGTATGTTGGATTGTATACATGCTGTCCGGCTGTACAACATTCTCTAGATTATTGGGCTTAAGACGCATAACTGCCTCTGGTTTAAGGTCCATATGGGGACTGACTTTCCACTGTCTTTAATAAAGACACATGTGCTTATAAATATCATACATACAGTACCAGTCCAGTGTGTCCAAACCTTTGACTGATACCATCCATACTTTTTCTTTTTAAATGACACCCTGTGTTGTTTAAGTACACATGTTCGGCCTGACTTCAGCCTTTTCTGCTCCTCTTTGGGTAACTATCAAGTTCAGCCCGAAAGTGTGTTTGAAATGTTATTCATGAAAACAGTTGGAAATAAAAGAGAGCGGGGAATAAAATACAAGCCAGGGACGTCTGAACCCGGTCCTGCAGCGGCGCATTAGAATACCGACCACCACTTTCGGGCATTCGATGAAACATTTAAGCAGGGTTTGATCCTCCTGAATGATGATGATGCTAAAAAAGAATCAATCCGAGCGCCCGTCTCCAGCTGCTGATTCACAGCTGGGTTCACGACGAGTGGAAACCGCCTATGAAGCCTTTACTGGACGATTAACCCCTTGGCGGTGCTTCCATTCGCATAAACACCTCTGATAGATGGTTTTCTTCATCCATAAGCATTGGTTATGATTTCACACCTAGTCAGTCTGCCCCCCCCCCCCCCCCCCCCCCCCACACGCTTCACCCCCCCTCCTGACAGCGGGGTGCGACGGCAGCCAAAGCACACGCTGTGGAGGCGCGAGACGTTCTTCCTTTCCCTCGCGCTGCCTCAGTGCACGTGCACACATGCATGAGTGCACGTGCTTTTCCGGTGTCGAGGCGCTCGGCAACACGCGCATTAGGAAGCACGTACACATGGAGGTGCACCTGTGTACATTCAGACACACCAGCTGAGGCACTGAAGCCAGCGTTTAGCTCTCGTCTCTCTCTCTGTCTCTCTGTCCTCACCCTCCCATGCAGGCTGGATGCGCACTGTACCGCTGAGCACGAGTTGGATCCCACATCTGGAAACTGCTGGTGACTCAATGACTCACTCACACACACACACACACACACACACACACACACAGACATGCACGCACACGATCCCTATGAATAGCAAAGCATTTGGGTGTAATGACAAGTATTTATTGGACATACAGGCTCTGGCGTATCATTCGCCGTTCATGTCAGATGGCGATAAGACGGATGGTGAGACATTTGTTTTTCTACACTGCGTACGGTTATTTCCCTTTCACCTCGTACCGCTCCTGTGCCACTTGCTTGTCTCTCCTGCGTATCTTTTGCCTAAACACTGTGGCAAAATGTATGCATTTTATCATTTTATCACTGTGGTGCATAAACACACACACACACACACACACACACACATATACACATACACACACACACACATACACATACACACTAGCCGCTGGGTTCGTTTTCAAACCATAGCGAGAAAGATCTGAATTCACAGTAAAAGAACGCGCATGTTGTTCCTCGCCTAAAGCGGCCGGCTATCGAGATAACACATGTGACTGAAATGCAGCGCGGTCACGTATGCAGCTGTAAAGCCCGGCAGCAACATGGACCCCAGAGAGGGGGGGCAGGCGGGCCACAGTAACCTGACTAACCCCTCTGCGGGTTGCGGAGGTGCGGTGCGGCACTGCGCTTTGCGTGATGAGCTCCGGCGCCTCCCAGAGCACTTTGAGGGCATGAGAGCAGAGCGTAACGCGTTGCACAATCAGCGGCTGAGGCCGAGTGGAGTGACGGTATTTGCGGAGCGAGGTAAGCTGGGCTTCTGTGAAATGAGGTGATGTAATAGTAATAACACACACACGCACGCACACACACGCACAAATACTGCTTAGTCTGTAAAGGACATAACTGGAGAACACGTCCAAGGACACGTGCCTACTGTCCCATTAAATGCAGTGTTTTATTGAACATGCATTTTGCTAATAGGGTCATAAAATATGTACACTAATGCCGAGCTGTTTTCTCACGTTGAAAGGCTAATTCATCTCTTTCCAAAGAAAGGGAGGATGTGGAAGCAGGCGACAGAAAGAAAATGAATTAATCACAAAACGAGAGTAAAATAATGACATTTTCCAAACACGGCTGGGAAGTTAGGTCGCATTACGTCCACCCCCCCCCTCCCTCCCTGTGGGCAGCTTTGATGTACGAGTTTTAAAGCAACTCGTGTAACTCAGAGCTTCAAAGAGGACAGCGCGTCTGTGTCCAAACTGCAGGTGCACTGACCAAAACAAAGAGTCTATTTAGGGCAGAATTCAACCAGACGGGGCGTGATGGGCGAACACGGGCTCCATCGTGAACAGCCACGAAAGTAGATCCAATAATGCCGCATCCGTCATTTTAAGTGCCTTTACTTTACTTATCAAGTGTCTTGCTGTAAGTTCTGTAACTCTTACGGGATTCAAACACTTTGGGGGACATAAAAGCTACATGACGTAAGACAGGAAGTCATACGGCATGTAGCTCCAAACCCGGTCTGAGTTTGCAGGACTTTATTTCCCTTTGCTCGTCACACGTTTTGTTCCTCCTTCCCATCCGTCTCCTTTCCTCCCATCTGCGCTTGTCCCGCACGTGCATCACTCGCATCCCTCGGATTCTATCAGCCTCTTTCTCTCTCTTTGTATGCGACGCCCCAACGCGCCCACACACACACACACACACACACACCTTCTTTTCCCACGCTCAACCGCCTTAACTGTCCTCTCCACCCCCCCTCCTCTCTGCCGGTGCTAGACAGACACTGTTCACCCCGTTTTTTTTTTGTTATTATCTGAACTTCACCCAAACCTAATCTGTCTCATTCTCTTTCAAGCTACGGCCCGTCTCTCACTCCCACTGTGTTATCTTTTCCTCCCGTTCCTGATTGGACCACTACTATTCCCCAAACGGATTTTTGTTCTCAAGATTCAGCATTTAGAATGAATATTTAAAGTGAAGTCATTATCCTCCAAATGGATTATCATGCACAGCGCCCAGCTGCAACGTATAAAGTGGAGTTTAGCGTGTTGATTCTTTTCAATTTAGCGAGTGTTCTCAACCCCGAATGCTCTTTCCCTCCCTGCGTCCTACTTTGGAACCCAGTTATTCGATCTCTCTCCAGACCCTCGGCCTTCCCGCCAGCCACCCCTTCGTCCCCTCGCGCTCTTCCCGTCCCCTTCTCTCCCTTGTCCCGCATCTCCATTTTTATCAGTCTCCCTGCAATGTTAATTCAAATTGCCTGGTTCGGGAGGACAGTACGGTTCCAATAATGCCGAAGGCACTTAGGAGAACATAATCAATCTCTCTCTCTCTCTCTCTTGTTTTCTCTCTGTTTTCTCTCCCTCCCTTCTTCTCTTCTCACCCTATTTTACATTCCCTCCAAATGCGGAACGGGACTCAAACTGCTTTAGTTCCCTCTCTATCGCCACGTTCTAATCGAGCCCTTTTGGTTTGAATATTTCATCCCTGCCCCTTGAATGTCCGTCTTCTTTTAACTTGAGCGCGGCGTTACGCGCTCCCCGGCCCCTCCACAGGAGCGGTGCAGCGTCCCAGTGCATTCGGCATTCTGTGTGCGCCCGAGGGTGCCCGAGCACACGGCGACTTAATACACATCACTGCTGCCGCTTTCACATTATCGCACTGACGGACAGAAGCCTGCGTGGCACCAAGCCAGCAAGAGTACGGTCGACAAAAAGGCCAGAGAGGAAACTCGGATGTAAAAAGGAAATAATCATTTCAGTTTTGTTCAATTCACTTGTTTCGTTTCGGTGAAAAAAAAGTATGCTTTAAGAATTTAATTGAATTTTCTCGATCCTGATTTCAAAACTCTGGGCACGGCCCCTGCAGACCCCTTTGTGATTAGCTTGTTGTTGCCTAGCAACGCAAAAAGGGGAAAGCATTCTGAGTTGCCGTAACCGAACATTTTTATTTTTATTTGAGGTGTGGATGATCCCCTCCACGTTTGTTGGGTTCATGGTTTCAGAGGACGAGCTAACAAACACCTGACATCTGGCCACTTGGTCTTTTATTTGTGCCTCGCCGCTTCGTGCTCTGTCACATTAACATTCGCCCCACTTTTCCCATACCCAAACATTTCCGTCTCACCCCTCCAGCCCCGTATCCCTCCCTCTCCAAGGGAGGTTTCACCTCGCACTCTATTCATCCTTCAACAGTTTTCCCTTGTCCGTCCGTCCGTCCCTCTCTCTTTTCATGTCCCCGCACACCTCTCTCTCTCTAGGCATCAGCTGCTGCCCTGTCAGGTTGAGGGCGGAGACAGGTGGAGAAGAGAGGCAGCGATGAAGAGACAGAGAGAGGCGAACGTGGAAAGAGGACACAAGAGGGTGACGAGGGGGAGAAAGAGTGAGAGAGAGAGAGAGAGAGAGAGAGAGAGGGTGATGGAGAGAGAGAGAGAGGTTGAGGGAGGCTAAGAGAGGGAGCGAAATACTTCTAATTCACGGAGACAGGCTGCGTTTCCGTGGCAACGTGGTTTCCATCGTAACAGCCGTGCTAAGGATGCCATTAGTGGGGAACAAAAAGAGAATGCCTCTCACTGCCGGTGTGGAGCACAAACACACACGCACACTAAGAAATACAACAGTGATGCATTTATACGGCCTACTACAGTAACAAACACACAAAAGCACTCAATATAAGACACACACACATATGCACCCACCCACACATCGCTCTGCCCCCCTCAACTCGTAACTCAACACACGTCCTGCTGCTGCTCCCCCACCGCCCACACAGCAACGCACTAACACAGACATGTAGGAGTCTGTCTCACACCTGCGATCAATCCCGCCGCGGCGCCTATATATTACGAAACAAAATCATTCCGCGCTCTGAGCCGAGCGCCGATCCCCCATCATGCCGCGGGGCACAGCAGCTCCCGGGAGCCGCGTCTGTATTCTATTCCAGCGCCGACGCTTTGATACACGTTCTGTACCGCTGACCGCCAACACGCATTTTCTTCTGAGGACTCGGGACGGGTCCTCTTATCGAAAGGGAAGCGCGCAGAAAAACGGGAAGGAAACATCCACGAGAGGGGGGGGGGAAGAGATTAAACGTGTAAATGTCCGGCCCCCCGACAGCGAGGAGCGTGAAGGTCAGAAGCAGCGCGCCCCGATTCAGACGCGTTTGGTGGCGGGATGCTGAGTGGAGGAGTGAGAGTCGAACGCGACCTGCTTCTCTTTTCCACGGGGCATCAGGTGCTCTCATAATCACGCAGTTACTGAAGGAATGTAATAATCTGGTGTATGTGGTGCAACGCTGCTCAACCCCCCCGACACTAGAGAGCATGTGGCTGTTACTATAGGCGGCGGACATGTGTCTCACCCTCTGCTTTGCTCCAGGGCGTTACTACAGGTTACTGAAGCATCGTGCTCGTGCTGCAAACCCCGCTATGGTATTTACGTTGATGCACGCCCTCCTCAAGCTCGCTGTGAAGCCTACACTTAGGGGCCGATGCGATGGGTCCAATGCTGCAAAGGCACGTGGTGTTGGCTCCAGTGCAGGAACACGCTGGACATATCGTTCAAACCCCGGTTTGAATGCAAAACAGGGAAGCCGAGCAGAAGCAACGCCAGTGATTGCGATCTTACCTATGAGGTGTTCGTTAGCATTTAAAGAGAATGAAATCAATATTGCAGCGGGTGAACGTTAGAGAAAAAAAAACATATCAAAGATGATCGTAAAAATACAGCTGCACAAAAGAATGGCATCAAATTAAAGGGCAATCAGTGGAGTGTGCATGATAATTAGCTGAGCGAGCTTAAAAAGACTTCTGACGGGGAACCTTTTCATTTAATGGCGTTCCTGAAATTGCGGCTGTAAAAATAGCCTCAGAGCGGACACCTGGTTGGCTGTACCTCGGTGCAAATTAGACAAAAACAACAAACTTGAGACCTCAACACACAGAGTCAAATGGAGGTTTAACAGCAAACACACATGTATACAGTATGTCAATATACATACTCTTAACAGATATGCGATATTGTATTGAATGACATTTTGTTCTGTGAACTACTACAGTCAAACAACACTACAATAGATATCTGAATAGGTTGAACCTGTGTGTTTTAAGAACTAATTTGGAGGTTTATCTTTGTCCCTTTGTACGGTGAAAGTGCAGCTCGATGCCCGGCGCGCTGCAGGAAGGTGCTGCTGTCAGCTCATCCAGAACCCGGGGAGGCACCTCAAAGGCTTCGTCTATTACTTTCACGTTCTTATCTCACAAAATAACCTTGGCGTAAGTCGGAGGAACTCTACAAAGAGTTTGCCGCCGTGTCTCCTTGACGACGCAAACCACAAATGTTGAACGCAATCATGTTTGATATGCATTTAAAACCAGGATGGATTATTGATGCATGCGAATGGATTGAGTGTTTGTAGCGGTTTTGTTGTTGTTCTGCACACAGCGTTCTGTTTATTAGCATACTGCATTGTCTAAGAAGCCCCCCCCCCCTCAGCGCCCAGCCGCCTCGTGCCAATAAAGGTCTATTAAGCCCGTTTGACTTTGCTAATGCAAATCAGTCTTTGACAAAGAACAGGCCGGCCAGAGCTCCAGTGTGCCCGACAAGGGCCCGATGTGAGGGGAACAAAAACAGGGTCTAATGCAAGTCCCTGAATGCCCAGTGGGGGTTGTTTGTATTGGTAATGTACGCATAGTAATGGTGGTGATGTACACAACATGGTAATGGTGGCAAAGATAATGGGACGACAAGCAAAAGGATGTCCAGAGGTGTGATAATAATGGTGATTATGAACTTTATGACCTCGTTAAACTGTTTAATGAGCTCTTGTCTCTATCTGATATCTGATATTATGTGTGTTTAATTGAAATAAATGAACTTTATTCTTTTTCTTTCGTCTTTCTGCTGCAGGTCAGCCAGTACACCTCTTTGGTCCGGACTCTAGTTGCTATACAAGGATCTCGCGGGTTGTCCTTCACTGTGAGGCAGACATTTAGAGTGTGCAGGGAACGCATCCTTCTGACGGCTTCCCTGACAAGCGCCAGCATGACGTTCGCATTTGTCATCAATGTCGCCATTAGTTGATGGATTGTCTGGAGATCGTGCACACATTCATCTCACCCACAGAATTCATCGCAGTGGCATAAGAGACCCTCTAAACTCATCATCTAGTCCTGGTTTAAGACTAAATACCTGCAAAACAGCCCCACCAGTGCTAATTAGCTAACATTAGCACGGTAAGATGATGGAACATACGCATACAAGCATCTTCATTGGGAGCACATATGTTGAACAGGCGTTTTATATGGTCTCATTTCTATCTATCATTCCTGAATTGAATTGAATTGTGTGTGCTGCCCCTTGCAGACAACACCGTGTGCTTCCTGTCTCGGGGTTGGTTTTAAACTCAACTCCTTCAGTGTGCCAGTGAGATGAACTCTTCCAAATGCTTTTACAGGCGTACATCACTTTTACTAAAGATTCTGCCCCTCCAAGGGGCAGTAAATCACAGTAGCAAATAAACTCCTGCTAATATTTAAAATCTACAAAAGTTATGTTCCTTCAAATGCACGGATGCAAACTCTGTCCTGTGTCCGACGGAGACCAGCGCTGATGTAGGCGCTCCCTCCTTCATACTGTAACAAAAGTGTATGCTTCATACATGCAGAAGGTGCATTACCCGTCTTGCAGTATTTTACCCGTCTGACTCTCGCGTCCGTGTACCGGATCCCTAAATGTGTTTGTACGGGTGCTGGCGGCTGTGCGTTTTGCCCGCCGGTGGACGTGCGAGGACAAACTGCGGGGATTGTGGGTAAATGCAGACGGAGAGACGGAGCGGAGACCAAAGACGAGGCGGTGTTTGCTGTAATTTAGGAGAACAAGAGAGGGGAGAGGGGAGGGGAAGCATTCATCACGAGAGCTCGACTGGCCTCAACTCACATGACGTGAGAACGCGAGAGGGAGAGCGGAGCGCCAGAGATAAAAAATAGAGAGGGAGGGACACAACAAGACAGAATGGGGTTGAGCAAAAAGATCTTTTCTGTGTTTGTGGTTTTCCTTTTCTTTTCTAACGCAACCCCAGGAATTCTTTTGTGCAGATGAATTCAAGATCACCAGTTTTTACGTTTTCAAAAGAAGGCAAACAGAACTTTCATGGGGTCGGTTTCCAGTTATCTGGTCTATAAGCTGCAGTGATACTAAAAATTAAAAATCCGCTTCAGACAACAGTTCACATTTTACTACAAAAAAGCTTAATCAAACTCTGCCATTTTTAAAGACAGAAAGAAAGAGAAGACCTCAAAGAGGTTCCCTCCTGCAGCTTCATTAAGAGGCATAAAGAGGAAAAACTCATTTCCTCACAAGCGTCCACCTATTGACTGTAACGATTAACCTGCATTTACGGCCCAGCTGTATTTCTACCTGTTAGATGACCATGTGGTGGCAGCGCACACACAGGCTGGCCTGTTTGCCCATCTGCCGTCCCTCAGGGGGAAAACCTCGTGCCTTAGCGTCTGATCGGCTCAGATAGAAGCAGCTTCTAACCCCTAAACAGGCCGACCGTTACCCACAAAGCCTACAATGACGGCGTCCCCGTATTTACCTGTGTGTTTGTGTGTCTTTGAACGCGCTCTAGGAAGACGAGTGGAGCTTACGAAAGCGTCCTTGTGTGTGTCTGGTTGAGCGGTTTTTATACTGTGGGTCAGCAGGAAAACGTCTGCACGCATTGGTCTGATGTATAGGCCGCTGTGTGCGTGCATGTGTGGGTCTCGCAGCATGTGGCTCTGACAAGCGCCAGCTTGGCCCGGCACTGGTGAGTAATTGAGCGATCACATTGTGTTCTTCGCGCGCGCCTTCCTCCTTCCACGTCCCTGCCTCCCTCTCGCTCCCCCTTTACTTAGTCTCCTTCGATCCTTCTCCCTCGCTCTCCTCAATTATTATTGTTTTCTCTGCTCGCTCCGTCCCCCCCCTTTGCTCCCTTCTTCCTTTCACACAAGGCTTATAGCGGCTGGACACAGCAAGGGCAATATATATATATATATATATATTTTAAAGATGAAATTAGAAATGCGTCTAAGAAGAGAAGAAGAAAGATCGAGAAATAAAAAGGCTAACGACAAGGAACGGTATTAATGACCTCATAATGATATCATGTTTAAATGTGTGTTTGCGCAGGTAAATGGGTGTTCTTCATGTATTTGCTTTTATATAATATATATATATATATATATATGTATTGTATCAAAAAAAGCTGGTGACTCACGCAGCCTGGTCCCCCTTTCTCGGACCCTCTTGACGCTTTGGGTCGAGCGACGCTGAACACACAGACAAGGGTTCAGTTTTCTCCCCCTCAGGGGCGAAAGATAATTGTGCCGCTGGGCACTTTAAGATAATGAGTGGAATGAGTGTCCCAATCAGGTATTCAAACTGTTGACATTTAAAAGTGCTACATGTAACGTGCTGCGGCATTTTGAAATCAACATATCACGACTGAATTAGCACGATGAGCCAGTGTGATTAAAGAAATCAGAGGCATGAGCAAGGCACGTGATTTCTGTCGTCTCTTGTGGAGGACACGAGGAGAAACGCGGGCCATTCAGTGTCACCAGTGACGGGCATTAAGGCTCCTGGGACGTCGTCAGTCCGTCCCAGTAGATCAGATGTAGCTCACCAGTTTGCATGTTTTTGCTTTTTGTCCTGCAGCATCAGACCGGCGGAGTACAGTAGTAGTGCATCCACGGTGAAGCCCCCCCTACCTCAAGGAACTCCTCACCCCACAGACCTCAACACGTACCCGGGACAAAGCTTCGTACAATGGGAGATCGGGCTTGCTGCTGGAATGCTCTCCCTGACCACCTGAGGACACCACAGACTGTTGATGCTTTTAAACGTGGCCTAAAAACCCACCTTTTTATCAGAGCTTTTTAGTGAACTCGCTTTGTTTTTGTTTTCAAACTCCGTGTGTTTTTATTGTTAGCACTTACCTGTTTTATCATGTAGCACTTTGGGATTTTCTTAGATATAAAGTGCATTACAAATTAAATGTATTACCACGTCACTCGTTTTAATCAGACTCTGGTTATGCCGTCGGGCCTCGGCTTTCCACAGCAGAACCCTGCTTTATCCGCCCCAGACCGCAAGACGTCGGTGGAGTTTCCCTCGCGACTCCAGTTGAGCCCGAGGAGCACTTTCTGTTCCCCTTCGGACTATTTGCCTCGTTTTGTTTTTTCTCTTGTTCACTTCCCAGGCTGTAAATAAATGAATATATATATAATAAATAAAATCATTGGCTACAAATCAAACTGCTGTGGGTGTGCATTTGGGTCCACCAACTACACCCCTTAACAGGCCAAATGTGACCAAGTATCCAAACAACTAAATCCATTAAAGCTGCTGCTGAGCATATGCTGCTTTTGTCACCTGTGGACCGACTCCCAGTGAAGACAACACAAAGATGTGTTCTCACAGGAGCGCCGTAAAAGGAGGCACCTGGGACTCCTTGTGTTGTGGGACAGACGGAACCGGCTGGAGGGGAAACGGTCGTGTTGACGGGTTAAAATGAAGCGGGTGTCCGCGTGAAGCAGCGCGGCGTTTGATCCTTCCACGGGGCAGGAATTAAGTCTTAAACTAGTACTTTCCCCTCCATATCTCCTCTCCATGCGCTCCACAGACAAGCTGTGACTCATCTCAGCCTATGAATAGATAGAGGTCCATTCCCTCCTCACCTCTGGATGGGGGCGGAGGCAGCCAGCGATAAGGCTAATAAGGGTCCCGGCAAAGGGCTGGTGTAAGGCTCACGGGGGGACGAGAGGGGAAGATGGTTGTCTGAGGAAGGGAGGAATGGGAGGAGGAGTTGCTTGTAGGTCGAGTGGTGGGGGTGCAGGGGGGTGGGGGTGCAGGGAGGAGTGGGAAAATGGGAGGGCCAGACTATTTACGTTGAGAGGGAGAAGAGGTGGAACTGGGAACCGTAAAGGAGAGAAGATAGGGATGGTGCTAGTTGCAATGAAGAGGAGGGGTGGAGGAGGGGGGGGGGGGTATAGGGGCATGTCCGGGGGGAGTGAGGAGACGAGGTGTGGGACTGGGATGAAGAGGAAGGCGTGGCTAGTGGCGAACCCAGAGGGGACCAAGAGTGTGAATGAAGGAAACGAGGCCAAGCAGGAGGAGAAGAGAGGCGGCGATGGGAGTGTGAAGATGACAGGACGAAGTGGGTTTGGGGGGGAGGGGGGGGGTCGTGCCAGAGGGAGGGGTGAACTTTTGGATGGAATAAAAAGGCATCAACCGATCACATCGTGCAGAGCAGAGACACATTAGGAACTTGCACGATCACTGAGCAACCACACAAATGCTCAAACGGAAAACTTTATCATTCCTTTCAAACTTGACAAAGGCAGTGCGGACCCGATCCACTCTCCGTTCTCACGGTACAATTTCACCATTTTTACTGTTTCACAGAGCATCACCTGTTGGCTGCCTGTTCACAGTTATGTACTTGTCCCGCCCATCAAGGCCACTCGGTGTGCGGCTGTTACGTGTTCGGTTCTATTCTGCTGGAATCCGGGCACGGAGGCGGATGCGGTCGGTGAGAAGGAAAGTGAAGGCGGAGGCTTTGTCCACAGCGGGAACCACAACTGGGAGGGAAAAGTATAGAGCGACGGGGCAAATTACAGACAGCATTTAAAACAGGGGGAATGCGAGAGTCGAAGGGTGCAGAGGTTGAAGGCCCGGGATGGAGGGATGGACCAAATGGAGACAGGCCACTTCCAGTCCATCATGCCGCATCTTTAAATCACAGCTATCTCATCTCATTTCAAATTATCTCCCTCTCTAAGTACACATCCATTCCGACTGTCTGCGTTAATCGGGTGTGCGGGAGCAATCCGTCCATGATGTAAAGCGATAGAGCAGAGGGCAGAGGCCCAGCTCCAGATGGAGAGAGCTATAGCAGAAAGTTAAGGAGTTTAAAAAGGGCCACGTTCTAAATGGCTGCTGTAAATTGAGACCAACAGGGTTGGAAACGAGGACACATAAAATTAGGATTTTACTCACTTCCTCTTCCTGAGCCCCCAGTCGCCCCCCTCTCCTCTCCTCTCCTCTCCCTCCGTAGAGAGGGAACACACACAATGGGTTGTCACATTTTCTAAACCAGGACAATGAGGCAGTAAGAAGAGGCCAGTAGTGGGACGTCTCGGTCAAAGTGAACGGGGCATCACGAGCCGAGCTGCAGCAACCAACCTCGCTTTCAATACACATGAATTTATCTTTTTCAACTTACAGTATTTTTTATTTATTTACATTTACTAAACAGACATTTGTTAATCTCATTACATCACAGCTGCATACTCGATTCTGATTGGTTGTTGGGCACCGATTAATTCATGATAATGGAAATCCTTTTTGTGTATTATCTCTTACATATGCTAGTTCCAATTATGTATTCTGATGAAAATTGAATATTTCTCACTTCTGCTCCCCATTTTGTGAATAAGCACAAGGAAACGAATGCGACATCAGGACTGCACTCGTCCATCAAAATGCTTCTACAAAACAAGAAGTTACAAAACGGTCGCTTTCTGTCAGTTTGACATATTTCCAGGTCTGATGGACAAAAGAGAAGCAGCAACGACGAGCTCGTTAGTAAAAGGCTGCACACCTCAAACTGATTGGTAGTTCGGGTCAATAGGCCTGGTGACTTATTATTCTTTCATATCTGTGAACTCATTTGGGATGATGATGATGATGATGAAGCGCTGCTTGGATGGAGACGCAGAGGACCGCCGGCGTGCGTCACACAGCATCGCAGCGAAGAAGAGCACAAAATAAAGCGTCCACGGGGACGTCGCGTTTCCATCGCTGGTTGAATCAGAGCCAATAAACACCGGCTTCCGTCTTCTGTCCCGGGGACAAAAGGTAACTGTAACCGTTTCCACGTGGTGGGTTTTTTTGTAGGGTGGAACGTGGGGGGGGGAGGCGTATTTCAGCCACCAGTAAAGAGGGGAATGGTTCATCTTATCTTGATTAAGTGGGAGTGTTGTCCATCGAGACACTCCACATGAGGAGGTACTGTTTTAGCCCACATTTTGGAAAAAGAAAGAGGGACAGAAAAACAGACATAAAAAGGCTATAAATGTATTTGTGCCTCGAACACAATTTCCAAGTCGTTTTTCAAGTTTTTTTACAATTGAAAACAGCCAGATATGAGAAGGTGCTCCTAGCCGGAGAGAACACCAACAGAGGAACACCGGGGAACAGAGCCGGACAAAGGGAGCGGGATGAAAGGACGGATCAGAACGCCGTTAAAGGGTTTTACGGCGCTTTGCTGGACACGACGAAATCCATGACTGAACCGAACAATTAGGGGAGCGAGCGAGAGAAAAGCCACGGGAACAGAGAGAGGCGGGAAGAAGCGAGGCACCGAGAGAGACGTCAGGCACAGGAACACTCGCTTTTAATTCCCTTATCGCTAACAAATGCTCCTAATTGTGTCTGTGTTTTAGCGAGGACGCCGCGCCGCCGCCAAGCCGAGCTGCGCCGTACATTATTAAGAGTACAGGACCTCAGTGATTACTACAACAATGGGTGCTACTGTAGGACATTAATTGGGATTATGAATGCAGGGACAGGTCAAAGAAAATACAACGTCACAAAACAGGAAGTGACGAGCGATTAACGTCATTTTTCGTCCTGAAGGTAGGACGACAACGACGATAGAAGGGAACCAAAAAAAACATTTCCACCAAATTCACCCTGGCTGTGATCGGGTTTTTCAACTGGCGCGCACACACACCCACACACACACACACACACACGCACGCACACATGCACACACACACGCACACCCTCTACACCAGAATTATCCCTGGACACAGTTCAACTACAATTTGACTATCAACGGGGCTCTGAAGAATTAGCACAAGTCTAACCACACACACACACACACACACACACACACACACACAAAGACGCTTGTGCTGGGACACAAAATTGCTCTATCGCTTCTTACAAAAGGCTCGAACACCCGCGGGTAAAAACGGCCACATTGCAAACGATGAAAAGCCTCAATTACTTGAGCCCAAGTTAATTGATCACATCCCGCTGGTTTCTTCCTGGAGACGGCTGCCAGTTACACAAAAGGGTTGCGGTGTGTGTGAGAGCGATCTCTCCACGTTGTGTGTGTGTGTGTGTGCGTGATGATGGCGGTGCAGCAGCAGCAGTCCGAATCTAGCCTAGCATTTCTTACGCTGCGTACTTAATATTCCTACACCAGGGTGCAGGGTTCGCCCTTGTAACACGCGTCTTCCAGTGAATTTGTAGATAAAAAAGAAGAGGAAAAAACCACCTTTGGGGCGTTCGTTGTGCGTCTGTGTGTCTTTGTATGTTTGTGACATTCATACGCCTTTGTCCCTCAGGTACTGGCGTTGGCTGAGTTCGATTTTCCCATTAATTTGCTGACGCTCCAACGGCTGAAACCCTGCGAGTGCGAGTGGATGCTATCCCTCTGCTGATCTACAGCACCAGCATCCTCAGCTGCTAGACAAGCTCGCTGCTGGTATTGTGTACTGGCCCCGGGGTGATCAGCGCCGGCTCCAGCTATTTGTGCTGCCACAAGGCCATACCTTCTAGACAGGCGGAGGGAAGCGGCTCGCCGTGTCCTGATAAAGTGAGCATTAGCCAAAGCTTCAGATCACACTGAGGTCCAACGGACGCTGTGGAGGGACGGCGAGCGCGGCGGCGCTGGGAACCGCCACACACACAAGGATACATGCACACACACGCACACACCCTTAGATTTGGGAAGCTTTCCCTCCTCCTCCTCCTCTTCCTCCTCCTCTATCTTGTCCTGTCTTTCACAGATGTGGCTACAGCTGCACTCTCCATCTTTCCCTCCCTCCTCCTCCTCCATCTCCATCCAGGCAGCTATTACTCGTGCAAAGAGGCAGCTTCTCTTTCTCGGCCGGCCCGGCGACACACCTGCTGCAGCACTCTGCAGAGCGCGCCCGCCTCTCGCCTTCCCTCTCCCCCGTCTCTTTCCTCGGCCGCCGCCGCGCACTCGGTGCAGGCGTCCTCTTACTCACCGCTCCAAGCTCCCCCCCCTCCCTCCCTCCCCGCTGGTCTCACTCATTGATATAGATGTGAGTGCCCTTTGCCTCCATCCGTCTCCCTCATTCCAGTTTCCTTCCTTCCGCCTTGGTCTTCATTCCTTGTTAACTCTGGAGCCGCTTGGCTTCCTCTTTCCTCCCCTCCATCCATTTTAACTCTCTTACTTCAAGCTGCTGAGGTTCACCTGTCCCTGCTCCGGCAGTAGTACAGACAGCACACATGGGCCACCTACCACTGGCAAGCTGCATGCACCGATGCAAGGCCGGCAGCGTGCAGAGCCTCCATCCCCGAGAGGAACGGCTGTAAAATATCTAGTTGTGCTCTCGTTACAGATGTCGGAAGACTCGGCGAGCACCAAGGCCGACTGAGGGGCGGATACTGCAAGCGTTTAAGTCGGGATTCATGATGCTTGACTGGGTGGAGGACTTCATCTCCACTACATAATGCCGCGCTTAGCTTCGAGTTTCACCTACTCAAAAATCAAGTCATTAAGTAAGTTAAAGTGTCACTGCGCCTCCATCCCCTCCACTCCGGAGGGGATGTTTTATGGAATTATCTTGTTCCCCCAGAATTATTTTCCTCCTCATGAAAAATCTAAATGCTGCATTCTCCGGCGTCTGTGTCGCTGCGTGTTACCACGCTCCTCTCGGATGTGCAGTGAAAAAGGGGGGGCTCTCTCGCCGACTGCAGGAGCGGCATTCGGCTTCGGCTTTAACGGTGCACGGTGTGTTTGTGTGTAGGTGTGTGGGAGCCCGGAGATAAACACCTCATATAGCAATCCCTCTTCCCAATCTTTGCCTGCCCTTCATACACCCTCACTCCCCAATAACAGAGACGGAGAGAGCCTCTCCTTTCTCTCTTCATTTCCCTTCATCTGTCCCAATGTCCCGCTTACTTTCAGAGCCATTTTCTCTTCGACTCAGTCTCCTCTTCTGCCGTTGACTCACCCCTTGTCCTCTCCACTTATCTTTCCATCACCTCTTCAGGCAGACGGCGTCCCGAACCCCTCTGCTCCCCTGCACGCCTTCACTCACAGCAGAATTTCTTCCCCCCAATCTCATGTTGACTATCTCAACGTCTCCACTTTCCACCTTCTCTCTCTCGCTCTCTCTGTGTCTTTCTCTTCCCCTGATCCCTGGCAATCGTATTTTTGTCCCCTCCATTGTCTCAGCCCATTAGGCAGACACAAATCCGTTTGGAGACTGAGCCTAAGCGGGGCCCCGTCCTCGCTCTCCTGGGCCCCAGAGCAGCCGGGAGGACGCTCTCAGGAGAGAGCCGACTCTGGCTGGTGGCCGGGGGAATCCAATTAAACCGCTGCCCGAAACGCTGCTCTTTTTTTCCTGCTTCCTGGTGCCACTGAGTGCACGCGCGCCCAATGAATGATACTGTGCCTGCACACACACACACACACACACACACACACAGTCCCGTGCATTCCTTAACCACCTGCCCCACTGCGTCCGGGTTAACGTTGTCCAGCATGCCCACAGGACGTTTCTCACATGCAACCCTCCACGCACAAGGCGGGACCTTTATGTTTTGTAGAAATAGGGTTAGTGTGGTTAGGGGTCAACGGATATTTCCACCCCGGTGGGAGGACGGTTCCCTCCTCCTTCTCCTTAACGCTCTAATGAGAAGCAACAGGGAGGCGAGCTACAGTGGTGGCCGCTGGCCTCGCCGCGTCACTGCTGCTCGCTTCTCCGCGGGGACAAAGACCCGCTGACACCAGAGGGTCAGCAGAGCAACTGGGGTGGGGGGGGGGGGCGCCGGGAGGGACGAGGACGGCCAAGACCGGATGCCGGGTCAAAACGGCGTCCAGCATGTTCCCAAACAGCAGAAGCTAATGTAAGCGTTTTCATAAAGCGCTCCGCTTGCCCTCCGTGAAAGACACATTTAAATTCCGCTCCTCCATTTTCATCCAGTAGAGCTGCGTCTCTGCGCCGCGCACTAAATGAAAGGGGTGATTTTGTGGAATAGGGGTCCAAGTGTGGATCCCAGGCGGGAGCAGATAAAGCAGCAGCAGATTGCTTCATCCCATTAGGCAAGGCCTGGTAAATAGGCAGAGATCTAGCTCTCTGGTCTGGTGAAATCTCCAGCTGATCCTGGCACTGACATCGGCGCTGTTGGCAGTTTGTCTTTCAAGTCAGACACCCGGCTTACTGTCTGTCTGTCTGTCTGTCTGTCTGCACCCCGAGTTTATACGGACGCAGGAGGGGAGGAGAGGAGGAATCTAAATGAGTCTGCCTCGCTGTCGATTTTAGGAGGACAATGAGTTGAAGTTCTGAAGGGCACATCAAGAGCACATTGTCTCCCTTTCCCGCACGTGGGAGTGTCTCTCAACCGGTAACAGGGTTTCGGGTTATTTTGGCTGTCAGCACAAAGCAGAGCCCTGTGGAGACCCATAAAAACACTCAGACAAAATGAGGGAGTAAATAAAAGATGGAAAATAACAAAACACCATATGGAAGATGAAACACTGATAACATTTAGAAGAAAACAAACAGCAGCAGTTTAGGCAGCGCAGTCACGGTTGGAGTCTTTAAAAATATCATTCTTCTGCAGGGTGACGTAATCTGTCCGAGACAAGCTTTCACAGCGAGTGACAGACAGCGTGTCCAAGATTGACAGCGGAGGGCAGCCAATCGAAATGAAAGCGTGCAGAGATCCAAGTAGCGCTTGGATCAAACTATTCAGAGTTGTACTTTGTCGTCATTCTAGAAGTTTTAACGTGAATCATTTATTCCACCGTTTCCAAGGTGAGCTCCTCTATGCAGTTGAACCGTCAAACCGACCCACACACTTTTTTTCCCCGCACATTTACAGCGAAGAAGCCCTCTGGGGGGGGGGGGGGGTTCCTACCTTGGCGGCCATGATCATGGAGGAGCCCCCGCGCACTCCGAGGATGGGGATGTGGGTCTGGGCCGAAATGAAGTCGAGGATCTGGGCGATGGCCTCCTGGTCGGTGTCGTCCCCGAACACCACCCCCTGCAGCCAGTGGTCCGTCATGAGGTCACAGATGCTCTTGATGATGCTCTTGGGGTCCGTCTCATTCATGGTCAGCACCTCCACGTTAGGCGCCATGTGGAGGAAGTCCTCCTTCTCGCGGGCTCCGGCCAGCGCCACCTCGCTGGAGTTGCCCACCAGGACGACGGCGATGCTGAGGCCGTGCAGGAGGTTGGGCAGGGCCATGTGGTGGGGCGGGAGTTGAGGGATGGGGACGTAGTGGCCGCCGGCGCCGCCCCCGCCGCCCCCGCCCGGGCCGCCCTCTCTCCGGGAGTGGCAGGCCGGGGGCAGGTGGAGGAGGCAGAGCAGCAGGAGGAGAAGGGAGAGGCGGTGAGAGGCGTCGGCGTAGCGGCGGAGCGACAGAGGCGGGGGAGGGTGCCGGGGTCGGACCCCCCTCTCTTGCTCCTGGGCAAACGACGGGGCCGGGGAGGCGGAGGCCCCCGCTTGGCCGCGAGGCAAAGAGGGGCTGCAGCCGCCGCAGGCAGGCATTGTGGAGCAGGGGGAGAGTAATACCTGGAGAGGCGGAGGAAGAGGAGGAGATGGAGACAGAAAGGAAGGGCAGGGAAGAAGAAAAAGAGAGAAGAGAGGTTAACACAGCACCATTGATCCATCAAAGAGAACCGCCGAGAGGCTACAAGCAACATCTGAATCAGTGCATGTCAATGTCATTCCAAAGAAATGGGGCACTGAGGGTGGAGAAGGCCACACCAGGAGGGAGGAGAGACGACTTGACGCGCATAAACGCTGCATGAACACGCACACACGCTGAGATGGCACATACGTGTAATCTCACACGGATCAATAATGCATGTGGAATGTTCTGTAGCGGCGTTACGGTATATTTTATGGAGGAAATAAACTCTCCCTAAGAAGGGGCGGAGGGGCGATCGGTCCCACTGGGAACTCAAACTGGAGAGAAAGGACGGCGCCGCGTCGAACTCAAGTGACAAAGAGATGAGTGACGCGCCCAGACGTGGACAAAATGACGGGCGGCGAAATTGATTCATTGATTCCGCTCGGAGGGGCTCGCAACACTTTCGATATGATACTCGCCCTCCTCCCTCACCCCTGCTGGCCTAGTTTAGCGCTCGCTGTCCATCCCTTCCACCCTTCCACCTCCCTCCCACGCTCTACTTGACCACGTCTGTGTCTCTCTCTCCCTCCTCTCGGTGCTTATTTATAGAGCTTTTCATTAATGGGGATGCGGTGGAAGGGCCGCGTGGGGCGATGAAGGAGGCAGAGGGGAAATTAGCCAGATCCAGAGATGACGGCAGCAAGGTGGGACGGCAACAGCGGCTGCTGGAGACAAAATAAAAAACACGGACGTGTGTGTGTTCTCTGTATGTTGCCATCCGATTGTGTGGGAGAGCACGTGTCCAATTGTCTCTGCATATAGTCGGTGTAGGTCTACAGTCGGCTTTCCGTGGGCAGAGACGCTCAGGGCGTTGGGGGAGGGTGGGGGTGGGGGTGTAGCTGCTGGCGGAGTCGTTCTGAGTGGTGTATTGTGTGTGCATGTCGTTAACAAGGCAGATGGAAGGTACAAAAGAACAAAAAAGAAAACACTAAAACAATAACCGCCCCGCGAAGCTGACAGCTAATAAGACAGGAAGTGACAGAGAGGGACGATAGAGCGAGAAAAGAAGATGGAGGGAGGGATAAAGGGACGTATGCACATGACAGAACAACTCCAGTGAAAAACTAATTGCTGGAGGTTCGTCAGCTCTAATTACAGGTCCCTGTGTTAATAGTCAATTGCACAGCAATCTCCAGGAAGGATGCAGGAGTGGGAGGGAGGATAAGAGGTACGGGGCGATAGCGAGGGGAGGAGGGAGGGGAGGAGGGAGGCAGTGGGAGGAAACCATGGAAGGCCTTGGTGAGACGCCAGGAAGATGAGAAAGGCGAAGGGAGAGAGAGCGAGGAAGGACAGAGAGGAGGAGAGAGAGTCACAGAGTGAGACAGATGCCCTCTTTGAATCTGGACTTCTCTGGCAGCACTCTGTTTCCATGGCAACAATTAAAATAAGCCTACACAGTTGATGGGCACCGAGATAGACGCGCCGGCGCGGACGCAGGTTTTTTTTTTTCTTTTCTTTTTTTCCCCCGCAAAATAAGCATTGATCATGTAAATGTTGTGATGCAGTCCTCTGATGCAGGGATCAGCACACAGGGGTCCGCCTCGTTTAACATGTGAACACGCACACAAAATGCATATTAACACCTGCATATTGTCCCCTCACTCAGCTTTGTTTAAGTGTGTGTGTGTCTTTTGATGTATTTGTAGTTTTCGTTGCTGTTACAATTGTTTATTCTATTTATTGTATTTTGTGACGTTTTGTATTTTCTCTCCTTTTGTTTATTTTATATCTGCGAAATAAATAAGTAGAACCATAATTAAAATAATAATAGAATACATATTAGGCATTGAAAATGTTATCGGAGTATATTTGGGATTTGTTCTGTCCCTCTCACTCACTGGTCTGGCAACATAAACAACCTAATGGTCATCAGATTGAAATATTGTGACATCGTCTTTCTGCAGCCTTAATTTAGTGTAAAGAGCTCAGATATAGAACAAAAAAAAACTTCAGTAAAAACCAAAGTGTTTCAACCGTGGTAACATTTTGCCTCGGACAGCGTCCCTCATTGTCACACTGTGATTTCGTGGCCTTCGCCGCGGCTCTGGGACCCTGTGATGGGAATTCCATAACATTTACTGATATTTCATTCACCAAACACTTAATCAAGTTAGATGTACAAGTAACTGCACTGATCCAGAGCCTTTCGTTTCAGATTTTTTTGCAAAAATAAATACTGTACCCCTTGAAGAATCTGAATCCACATTTGTTTCCGGATGCAGAAAACAATCTCACAAATTAAACCGGTCACGTTTTGTACTCGCGTCGCCTGGTTGGAATTAGGAAAGAACACAGTGTTACTCACCCCGACCAAACCAAAACCCGGCGCTAAGTGGGCCCCGGATGGACAATAACCGGAGTGATGGTCATTAATAAACGTCTAGGTTAACGGGGCTCACGTCGCTGGGGTGGAGAGTTGACGAAGCAGTTATACGAGGCACGACGCACAGATTACCGCCCGGAAACTCTCTTCTGTTCTGTTTCTGTTTCTTTGTCAGCTACAAATCAAAGAATTCAAACCAGAGTGTCTTTGGCCGACCAGCTCATGGAGCGCTTGTGTATGAAAAAAAAACCCTGGCTGTAAAAAAACCCTGTACACACACACACACACACACACACACACACACACACACACACACACACACACACACACACACACACACACACACACACACACACACACTGATAATGAGGAAAACTGTCTTTCCACTCAATCAAAATGTCTTAACAAAATAGGGACTGAATTTTTCAAGTTTTTATTATTAATATTGTGTTTAAAAGCCTTTTAACCACAACATATTCTGCTCTCGCAGTGATAAATCCACAGAGACGTACTTATTAAAGCCTACCGCATTGTGTGTGCTTGTGGACAGAATGAACGCGCGCGCGTGTGTGTGTGTGTGTGTGTGTGTGTGTGTGTGTGTGTGTGTGTGTGTGTGTGTGTGTGTGCGCGCGCCTCCTGATGAATCTGTTTTGAAAGGTGGAGAGCCGCGCGAGCAGTCGCTTGCTCTCCCTAATGCACTTTCACAAGTGACATTTATGCTTTTTGTTCCACTGAACGCCAGCAGATAAAACGGAACCAAGGCGTTAATCTTTGGCGAATGAGCTCTTTGATTTTGAAATCGATTCCCGCGAGCGGAACGGACCCTGACAATGTTTAAAAACATCTGTCAGCATGGTTGCATTTTGAGGAGGCGAGCCCCGGCCACCCCCAGATAGGATGTGACCCCCCCCGCACCCTCCAAGGTGGCTGCCCGTGGCAGGAGGAGGCAGCTGGAGGCTGAAGTTGGCCGCTGAAACATCCGACGTGCGAGAATATGAAAGAAGAGCTCCGTCGGCTGTGTGAAGTCATTACCAAAGCACTCCGATAAATATTCATGCCGCCTGTCTGCACAGCCTGCTGTGGAGGTGGAAGGTGCCGTGTGAGTGTGTGTGATTATGTGTTTGGACCGGAGTCTGTACACGGCGTTCTGAAGCAGACACTTAGCAGCCCCCCCCACGGCAGACCGAGGCCGGGCGCTGACCGAGCGTAGACCACAGTGGGGCGCATCTCCAGAAAAGAGGGACGGCTGCAGATTCCCCCCTTCCTTTCATATTTTGACGCTATTTATCTCTTCCTGCCTAGTTTTTCTTATGATTTGGTCTCTTCGAACAACCCCCCCGACCCCCCACTATCAATTCTCCCACTTATCGCCCCCGTGCACTCGGCGCTCTCGTCGGCCTCCTCTCATTACGTGGTGAGTGTCGGCTTCGTCGATGGTGTTATTTGCATGAAAAGCAGAGGACAAAAGGCGACCGGCAACTTTTCACATCTCTGTCCTGGTTTGATGAATAAGGACAGAGGAAGACAACCTCTCTTTGTCTCTACGTTGACTGGACAACGGAGACAAAGTACCAAAATGGGGGGGTGGGAGGGGCTTAAACTGAAAGACTTCTTGGTGCCTATTTCTCTTTTAGTAGTTTAGATAAATAAGGTAATGAATGTAATTTAAATCCGGGGAAAGTGGCCCGAGAGCTGTAGACTAGACACGCATACCGTTGCTATATCAGGAATAATTACGCCAGGAGGAAAGCAGTGGGGGGGGGCAGTCATAAGGTCTATGATTACGCCTCTGCACACTTTATTTATGTTGCGGCTCTGTGGAGACCTGAGTGAGCCGCGTCACGCTGAAGCCATTTTGTCCTTGACAAGTTGTTCGGGACTGTAAAAGAAGTGCAACTGCGCTCGGCCTTCGGCTGGCGGCCCCGGGGAGAGACGCAAACACCCGCCAATACCATCCGCAGGTCTTAGAAGTCTCAGTCGGGCAGAAGAACAAAATACGCTCCAGGCGTCATCATCTGGAACCAACCGTTGATCTAAAATGATTCTTCCCCTGTATTCATGCACATATGTACAATTCTATCAATTTTACAAGGGTTTAAATGTACTTCTATGAACACACATACACATATGTGTGTTTACGTGTACACATGCACATATTGAAGCGCATTAGTATTCGCGTTGGCTTGAAATCATGAAGCTTGAGTGAAAAAAATGTTGCATACTTGCAACATCCATCAGCTTTAATGCACCCAGATGTCAGGAGGTGAACAGTTTAGCGTCTGAACTAGTGAACTCTCCTGAAAGCTGCAGCCGACACACGTGATATGTGATTGAGAGTATGTTACACGCGTGTCCCGGTATCAGCAAAACCTTGTGCTCGTCTCAACACCTGTGTATTTTTCAAACAATGCCTTTGCACTAAATTACTAGTTAATACTAGTGTGCAGTGCGCTTCGGGTGTTTTAAAATAGCAAGCAAAGATTAATAAAAGCGAATGCTTTTCATTAAGCGCCATGTGCGGGAGTCCAGGCAGCGAGTGTATTATAAACCCACAATGAAATGCATCATAATAAATAATTTACAAGAAATGGATTAGGAATGGACTTATTATGGCAGGTTGAGTTTCATCCATACTCCTTGGCATGAAGCCCAAGTGTTAACAATCTGAACGCAACGGAACGTAAGCCCTCACACAAAGACACGGCGCCGAGCGTCCGTCCTTAATTCATTAATCAAATTATCAGGACCATAAAATTCCAGCTGGCCTGCGGCCAAAGCTTCTGGGTGACACCGTTGTCAACGTTACACCAAAAGGCGTAAATTAACAAGGACAGATGCTGGAAGTTGTGACGCGACGCCGAGCGTCAGGCTCAAATATCACACAGCGCCGCGCCGACCCGCCATCCACGGCGCCGAGCTCCCATCAAACGCACCACAGCACAGCATGGAACCCCCCCCGTCCCCCGTCCCCCGTCGCCTCATCGTCTCGTGGGAGGCGGCAGCTGTTTGAGGGCGCGCTCGTCGGCACGGGGATGATGCACCTGCATCGGGCCGGGGCCGAAACAGCGTCCGGTCCGGCCTCCGGTGGTGTGTGTGTGTGTGTGTTTTACCCGGTTGTCTGCAGACATGTGCTCCATTTCCCTCCGTCAGCTGTTTGTTTTTGCATATCAAGTCCACGGACGAAAAGCCCGTCACACACCTCAGACTGTCAAATGTGTTTTGACGACATTGGGGCAGATAAAGACTCCAGGATCTCTCCCGGGGACCCGCTTCCATTTACACCTACTCCGCCTCGCAGAGGAGACGCTTAATCTTCCTCATGATTTGTGGCTCCCGCTCAAAAATCCCCCCCTCCCCTCTGTTCCCTTTCCTCATCCTCTTTCTGCCCCGCGCCGGCATTAGTGCCTCAGGCCAGGCGTCATTGTGAAGGACCTCTGGCCGGGCGTTACGCAGCAGACTCCATTGTCTGCTGAGAGGTAACGCTCGGGCCGGGAGGAGCACGCCGCATCGAGTGACCCTCATGCCAATAACAGCGCTGTAATCACTTTAAATGTGTTTTATTGTCAGCTTTTCACAGATTAGAGCCGCAGTAATCTGTCCTCCTCCACCCATCTCATTCCAAGCTGTTATTTTTGGCACCGGGAATCTGCCTTTTTGGATTAGTAGGTGTGGACGTGTTTTTTTGTGGGACTGGGTGTACTAGTGAGAAACAATAAGGTTGTTCAATGAGTGTATCTCCAGCGCTCCACTGTTGGCTGTAGAAATAAGTGGATGTTGCGTGTAGAAGAAGATGCTGAAGTACGGAGTGGACACGTGCTGGTGGAGATCATCATTTCTTCCATCCATCAGAACCCAAGCCCTGAGATATGCTTGAGCAGGAACGTGTCCTAATGCGCTACTGTCCACCGGTCCAACGAGCACACTGCGTGCACACAGCAGAAGAAGCTCAAGTGTTTCCAGTGCATCACAAGTAGAAAGAAGAAGCGTTGCGTAACTCACCCACCCGTAATCTCCCAAAGACCCCTCTAATTCACACCACCTCAAACCGCAAACACACTACATCTCCACCCTCTGCCTGAATATTGACTGATGACTTTCATTTTCAGCCATCATCTGTGCTGCTAATTTTACACATTTCAATTAATTCCAGGTATTCTTGCGAGGCACCTGCTATGATTAGACGCTGCTGGTGCATGGATTCGCAGCGCTGCCATTGTCCCTACGAGAGCCCATAATGCACACTGAGAAAGAGGCTGCCAGCCGGCTTTTTCGGGTGTTGTTTTTTTTTTCTGCATGATCATCACAATTTTCTTGCAGACGTAAGGCTGTTGGTTCTCTCTCTCTCGCTCTCTGCCGTCCCGGGTTGGCGTGCCAAGCGGCTCTCTGCGCCGCGGGATGATGATGAGGCTCCCCACGGGGATAACGACATCTACGGATGTCCCCCGGATTTAATCCCACCCGACGCTCAGCCCCCGGAGAGAGGAAGCGAGAGACACAGGCAGCGAGCGGATAAATGGGCGGCCACACCTGCAGACGGCCGGGGAGACGCACAAGGCGGGAGACCTGCAGGAGACCAGGCGAACACCCTGAGCGTGGGTGGCAGCGGGGTAAAACAGGTCTTCTAATCTAAACCTGCGTTTGCTCCCTTTGAGCTGATTATATCATATTATCGAGAAGCATCTGTGAAAAGAAGTTCCATTATCTCGCCGCCTCTCTGTGACAAGCTCAGCGCCGGTGGTCGGCCGCGCAGTGACAACCCTGCAGCTGGTAGTATCTCAATGTCTCAAGGACACCTCTGCAGGTCAGACGACAGGGCGGGGGCCGGCTTGGAGCATCACGGCTCCCCGCTGCGCCAGCCTTCTGTCGCGTCACGTGGCGTTTAGGATGCTGGTGAAACGTAGCGTAGGACACATCAGTGCAGAGAAGGCGACAGTGAGGCGGACAAATAGGCAGAGACTTCTCTCATCACAAAACGACGGTTGTGGAGTCTTTCGAATATATCGACCCGGTCCTTGAACCCCTCGCACTCAAAACGTCGCATGGCAACTAAAACCATCAGAACATTTGCATCCGGAATGCAGACGTAGAAATGAAAGCCTGCACTTGAACTAACTTTCAAACAGTTCAGCGGTGAGCCAACTCATAAATATTCATGGCAGCACATATAACCCAACGGTGGCACCCGACTACGGGGAGCACGTGTACAAGGCTCAGGTCAGGGGGCCTCTGGAGCCTCGCCCGTCGCCATGACTACCCGGGGGACTCCACTGGCGCCGACGCCGTCAGGCGGCGGGGGGCCGCTCTGGTGCCTTCAATTAGCAACCCGTTATCATTCATGAGCGTGTTGGTTGGAAGCTGGAAGATTGCGTTGCGGGCGGGCGGGCGGGCCCCTCCCCCCTGCTCCACGGCCAATTCCTGCCCCGCCGAGGCCCGGCTCATCCCCGCAGCGGAGTCGGTTGCGCTTGCGAGACGCGCGCAGAGGTCATAGAAATTAGCAAGGCGGCCCGTTGGAGGGGAGATGCTGATGGGCTTCAACCGGGCGGCTCCTCGAGAGGGGCTTTTAACACCATAGAAATAATTCCCAAATCTGGTTCATTTATTCAATTTGACAGTAGGGCGCCGGCGCTGTCGCTGCCCTTTGGCAGGCAACGGCTGTCGCTGCTCCCGCTCGCGCACAAGCTGCTGCCTCTTGCAGGTCGCCATTTTTTTTTTCAGTGTTCATCTCGTGTGCATCCGACAGGACCAGCGGACAGCGGCTTCCTCTTGTTCCCACCGTAACGCCGACTGGCCTCCGTTCTCTGGAGCATCCGACCCGACTACAGCACATTCCACTTGACGTGACGTAATCACAGGAGTGCTCGTGTGTGTGCGTGTGTGTGTGTGTGTGTGGTGAACAGCGCCCACTGGCCAAGCGGCTCTGCGTTTCGGTCCTTCTGGCGCTGTGGTGTGATATAATGGTGTTAACCCCAGCGGCGCCGGGTCTTCTGTATTGAGTTGTTACGTTTACGCAACCAAAAGCGAGCGGCGAGGAGGGACGCGGAGGAGGAGTCAGAGGTGGAGGAGAAGCGCGGCGCCTATATTTTATTCAGCGGTAGCAGGGTACGATTCATAATCACCGCAGACTGATTTACCGGTTTAATTAAAAAAGTAGTCTCACAGCGCCTGTGGTGAGATCTTGATTTATGGAGACCCGACCACATCCCCCAGAGAGAGTGAGTCCGCCGGCGGGGGGGCAGGGGGGGAGGATGCGAGGAGCCGCGGAGGGGATGCTGACACTCCCGAGGAGGGGGAGTTGACGCTGCGTGTCGGCGGGTGTGAGAGTGACGCGCACACGCGCCCTTCTGTCTACGCTCAAAGCGCTTTCACAGGTGGGTCTCAGTCCCAGAGGTT
The DNA here is from genome assembly GCF_964276395.1 of Gasterosteus aculeatus. Taxonomy (NCBI): domain Eukaryota; kingdom Metazoa; phylum Chordata; class Actinopteri; order Perciformes; family Gasterosteidae; genus Gasterosteus; species Gasterosteus aculeatus. Next base: position 5,785,065 of record NC_135699.1, read on the forward strand.
AGGACACCATTGCTGTAATATTAATTCAGACTTTACATCCGTGTTGCTTGTGCAGTGAGCCATACAGCTCCTTCATTAAACACCAGCCTGGGAATAGAAAGGTAACGCTTTGGGTCCAGCTGATACGGAGCGAACCATTCGCCTCCTTCAAAAAAGATTTTAAGAGTCAAAGTATTTATTTATTCAACTGTAACGGGTAACGATGTGAAATTCAGCTTTTCCCCCATCGACCTCAGCATCGGCCTCAAACCTCCGGTCCAGTCTGCATCTCAGTGAGCAGCACTTTTTCTGATGTATGCCTCTGAACTGATATACTAAAAACCCCACCCGAAAACAAATACAAAAAAAAAAAAAGAGTATCTGAAAAACAGAAGATGGATGGGTTGTGGTGTAGATATTGGCTCTGGAATAAAAAGCCTTTTGGGAAATGGCCAGCGCAGCAAATTTAAGCATGGCTGATGGAATTTGCTTTGGTCTGACAGTAATGTTAAGTTTATGTCAGCCCCTCCACTTAAATCACCGCTGTAACGGAATCACTGGATACGGACAGATTTTAATTAAAAAACTGTTTGTGAGAGAGGGGAGATAAAGGCAGAGAGAGCATGACAGGAAAAAGAGAGAGAGAGAGAGAGTTGGGACAAGGAAAGAAACTGAAAAGCAGTGATCACAGGAGCGAGATGAGTAGAAAGTAAGAGCTCATTTGATATTGAAGTGAAAACAGAAAAGCACAGTCTGGACTGTCTGGACTTTCTTCATGCCGGTGTTTACCGTCAGTGGCTGCTGCTGTTAGGACTTTACTCGCGTGTGTGTGTGTGTGTGTGTGTTCCTGCTTCCTTCTGCGCTCTCTCCCATTCTTCGTCACTCTCCGTGATTGTTTTTTTAAGGCCCGGCTCACTCGCAATCATGACACCACAGAGACAGCACACACACACACACACACACGGTGACTGACATGCGCACTGACCCATCACCTAGCGAGCGCACGCACAGCACACAGAGAGAGAGCGGCATCAATTTGAATGATGCACACACACACACACACGATCACATAATCCAGTTATGCAGAAGGCACACAAGGCCTCGGTGTTAAGTAATGAACATGCGGACGGCGTCTCTCTACACGAGTCGTTCCAGCGCGGCCGCGCCGCCTCGTCAATTACCCCGCCGTCACACGGGTCGGGTCGCCACAAGAGACGCTCGCTTGTAGATGCTGCTGAGAGAACAGGAAGCAGGAAGAGCGCAACCGCCTCGGTAACGTCGTTTCTTCCCCTGCGATGATAAAATCTTTATTCTTTTATCGTTTTTCAAGTGCATCCTCCCACTGTCGGCACGCCTCGTGAGTAAAAAAAAAAAATTAAAGAAAGAAAAAGGTTATCATAAAGGCAGTTCTCTGTCTACGCCATACCGTGGTCGTGCAGATAACGCACAACACACACACACACAGACGATCGCATGTCGCCTTTCTGCTCCTCTCCGCACTCCTCCTCCATTCCAGTGCGCACTGAATCACACTAACGCACTAACACACTAACGCACACGCGCTGGAGCGACCGAGGCGGCGGTGTCCCATGTCTCCCTCCGGCCTCCCCTGCTTCATAATAGATATCAAACACTTGGGAAGCAGTTGCAGATAATGTCAGGGGGGTCATTTTGTTGTGACAGATAATATAATTCCGGCGGACTTGAAATGAAATATAGAACCACTCCGGTGTCGAGACCGAGCTCGCCCTCCACCAGTGCCGCTTCCCCCCCATCTGATCGTTGGCTCATGAGCCTTTAACTCTGCACGTAAGTCGCATCGCTTCGTTGTAAAAAAAATGCTTTTTTACAGTGAAAGTGTGGAGGTGCCGGTTGCACGTTTCCTTACGCCGGCGTATGTTCGTTGCCTCCGGTGATCGCCTTCGTACCTTCCTCCTCGCGGAGTTGTACAATGACACCTGTCAATCATCATCCTCCATACACGCAACCTTTATCCACAACACGATCAAGAGTGAGCCACTCAGGCCGGCGAAGACAAACCCTTTAAAAGGATTTATAGTTGACAATTACAACGCGGGAGAGCGCGATGTCCTAAAAAGGGCTCAAGTCTTCTGTTGAGTGCTCAGTTCTGACAACTAATGCGACGTCCTTTAGGTCTGATTGCCTCTCCCCCCCTTCACCGGCGACCAGACTAACAAGTACGTGTTTAATGGAGCCTCGTGGACATCATTTTCATTTCCCCAGATCTCCCAGAAGTTTTTTTTTATCTCTCCGTCCAATGAGGTAGTACAGGTTTGATTTTCGTTTTTCATGTGTTATTTAAAAACCTTCCCTGGTTTGATGAAATCCACTGAGTTTGAAGGCGTTGGAGCGCTAGTAAATCCTCCATCATCAGTTCTCTCCCTTTCTGCCATCGGGGTCTGACTGTGTGTGCGTGTTGTCTTATCTTTTGATGTGGCACATTCTTGGGCTGACACATAATTTACCACCCAGTTCCCCTCAAACGCAACCCGCCCCACACACACACACACACACACACACACACACACACACACACACACACACACACACACAGGCGCTTGCACTGCCCTCCTAAGCTGCTCTGTCACACCCACGTCATTGCTCTCTCTGTTCTCCTCTTTCATCCGATTGTCCCGTCGTCACCCACCGACAACCCATCTCTCCCTTGTGGCAAATTAATTGGCAACCTGTTGTCATGACGCACCCGTCTGTATTGGACACATGCGCTCTGATCCCCCTGTTTTTCTGTTTTTGTTCACTATGCAAAGAGCAGGAACAAGGGTTTAGCCCCGTCCAAAAGGTTAGCGCGCTGAAATACTGGAACATAATAAATATCATTGGATCAAGGCGCTAATACGGATGTTAGCTGAAATCACACAGTGTATATTTAGAACATATGTACCGTGCATCCGGAAAGTATTCACAGCGCTTCACTTTTTCCACATTTTGTTATGTTACAGCTTTATTCCAAAATTGATTAAATTCATTATTTTCCTCAACATTCTACACACAACAACCCATAATGACAAAGTAAAAACAGTTTTTTGGTAATTTTTGGAAATCTGTTAAAAATAAAGAACGAATTGTATTGTATTGTATTGTATGCAACACTGGGACAAGCAGGGTTTTCTCTTAAAGCGCTTTTCGTAAGGTAGAAAGCCGCTTGTTAGATGCATTGTGGGTGGCGTCATCGAGCAGCACACTTAAAGTGTGTGTGTGTGTGTGTGTGATTGAATCGATCCATAACATATGCATGACTATGGAGACTCTTTTCACAAGCGAACAGTCGGTGCGCTTACAGCGGTTTCAATAATTCTCTGACTCCGGGCCTGGCCTCCAGGAATCAAACAGCAACAATCAACTGGATAAAGAGAAGGGGGGGGGGCTGCACGAGGAATGCGTCGTATTCAGGTGCTCCGGGTTGAATCAGTCAGACTTTGATAATAATGTTGTTATGTTAACAATAACAGGGAACAATAGACCCCGCCGCAGCGCCGCTTGTTGTCTGGCACGGTTCCTTTCAGAAATCGGAAAGAAGGGCCGAGTTTATTAAGCAGAGATGAAGAAAAAAAAGGTTTAAACAGCATTACGTTCTGCACAACGAGACATTGATAATATTCAGAGGGTGTAACATTAATTAATTATTAATGACACGGGAGGATCTGTGCTAAAATAAAATAATGGCGAAAGACGCGGAGCTAGTCGAAGCGTTTTCCTATTAGCTGGTGGCAGACGGGATGTAGGTTCTACTCTACTCTCTGCAAGTTCTGCAAGTGAAAGTTTTTCTGTTTTCTTCTGAGACCCAGTGTTATGGATTTCCCCGTCTCACCGCCCCTCCGACCCCTCTGCTGCAGTAAAAATGAACAATCTGTTCATCACAGCGGCAATCATCACTCCACTCAACAGAACAGCAAACCTGGCTTTAAGGCAAATAGGAAAGTGTATGTGTGTGTGTATATATATATATATATCACATATACACACACACACACACACACACACACACAGACTTATTAGATGCACCTGTTCAATTGTTGATTAACACAAATTGCACAAATCAGCCAATCACATGACAGCTCAATGATGAATGAAAGCTCAGTTCGAGGTGATAGAAGAGCAGCAACTCGATTAACTCCTCGTCACAACCAATGAATGCAGAACAGCATCTCTGAACGCACAACACGTGGAACCTTGAAGACGACGGGCTACAGCGGGCTGTCTGCTGAGAACAGGAAACAGAATTACAATTTCTACAATTCTGTTTGGACAAAATTGGACAACAGATTTTAATTGTGTCCAAACCTCTGGCTTGTACTGTGTATATCTTTGTATAGACATACGTGTGACATGCTAGGCGCTAATCCTGACGGTTACTGAGGGGCGGCTGTCTGTGAGGAAAAGAAAAGATGCCATTGGCATTGGTCTCCAGCATGAAAGGAGCCGGTGGTGGTCCGTACATCTTTGGGTAGCTTGCAAACAGGACGTGCTTATGGCTAATTCAGCATACGTTTCATGCTGCCAATGTGAACAGATAAAAGCTAAAAGCAACTTATTGCCTAAATATGCAGCAACATCATCCTTTGCAAGTCAAGGTGACGCCGTCTTCAGGTTGCTTTTCTTAAAACAACCACCACTCTAAATCAACTACAAAAGATTTAAATCAGAAAATAAATTGAGAGGCAGGAACCACTAATGCACCAAAAGTAATTAACGACATACGGTGGTTAGTGACTAAAACAGCAACTGAGTGATCACAACTTGCCAACAACTGGAGCGCGAACCCTGACGGCACCTGCCGCCCCGTCCCGGCAGCACCGGCAGGACGTGCCAGAAGATAACAACAGATGGCACCGAAGCAAATGGCGCAAGTGCAGCGCTGAGCTACGCGGGTCGCTTCGCAGGCGACGTGCGTAGCTGCTGCAGGTTGAGTGAGGCACAATCGATCGGCTGTTTTGCAACCTCCGATCGGTCGATGCCCTCGCACGGAGCTCAGCCGTGTCCTCAGGTCAGGCGGGAAAAAAAAGAGAAAAAAACACGTCATCCCACGACCCGAATTCAATTAATATGAAATGATAACTCCGGGATAAATGACCCACCAGAGACTCGCTGTACAAGCGTATTCAATGGCGAGATAATTGAACATCGGCGAGGCCTAGGTGTAACAATGTGATTGGAATTCATTACAAAGACAAATGTGCCGCGGCGAGTTTGCCGTGCCTGAAAAGTTTCTTTGAATAAGACCAAGTTATTGAATTAACGAGATGTGCCGGCACACTGCACTGCCATTTTTTTTGTGGTGACAAAACCAAAAAGCTGGCAGCACATGAACGTGACAAGCCATTGTCTCCCCGAGAAAACCCTCCGCTGCACTCTCTCTGTCCTCTCCTTCACCTCGCAGAAACAAATACCTCTTCTTTCTCTTTTCCTCATCAAAAGCCTCTTAACTCACGACTCTTGAATTTAAATTTAGAAAAACACAGACAACAAACGAGAAAGAAGAAAAAAAAACAATGTTCCACACCCATTTCACAGCAAACAAAAGGCAAGAAAAGAATGATGTCAGTTATGAATGTTCTCCTAAAACAAGCACACAAGCACACTCACCTATTGAGCCGAAGAATGCAGCACCAGACTAAAAACAGACAACTATAGGAGGCGCGAGGGGCTCTTTTCGCTCTGTGCTCGGATACAGAAATCTGCAGGCGGCACAACGACGATCCAAAAATGTTTCTCACATTATTTGGCACATCGCAGACTGGTGGGGTGGTTTTTTTCTTCCTGCTCTTACACTTTATGTCACAGCAGGAGGCCCGCTGGACTCGAACAACAGGCCTAACAGACCAATAACCTGTAACCCCCGCGTAGGATTGCGTCGCCGAGAAGGTGGGGCGGCGCCGCTAACGAGACTCCCCGCCTCTCTTAATTCATCTATATGGTAATGTTTTATGACGCGAGGCTATAGTGGGCAAAAGAGCAGCGTCAGCGTTGCCCGAGGCGGCCGCTGTGACTTTCAGCTAACGGCGGAAGGCCGGGACACTCCATTAGGAAGCCGCGCCGGCGCCCTGCTGCCGGCTGGAGTAGAGGCAGTCACTGCGTAATGGCGGCATTTGCAGCGTGTTCACCAGTCCGTCACCCCCCGCACCGCGCAACAACCAGCGCCTCGCATAAATAAATATAAAAAAAAGTGGAAAGTTTCTCAATTTTTTGCTCCTCTGCACCGACGCTCAGTCTCTTAAACGCCACGGCTGATTAATAGTGCATGGGGAGGGAGGAAAACAGAAGAAAAGGGAGAGACAGATAGAGGGGGAGAGCTGGTGGAAAAAAATAATGCAAAAAAAACAAACAAAGAAAGAGGCTGGCAGGGAGGAGGCAGTAGATGGGTTAATGGCCTCACGTGGGCCCCCGTGGCAAACACATCGGCCCGGGACAGAGAGACAACAATTTATCACAATCCTTTTATCTCGTCAAACGATTCCGCCCTCCGTCCTGCAGGAAGGGCGCATCCGAACGGTGGCGCTCCTGCCACAAAAGAAATCTCACTCAGCAAATCCTTTAATTGCCTGATCAACGCCTGTAAGGCCATGCAAATTAAGCCGATAGTCGATGAGGGGGCGCGGCGGACGTCCACGCTTTGACGCGTGCCACCGAAGTGCACACTGTGCTAAAAGAACAGGATTAAACCATTCATCTGTGGGCCCCACCTCGAACCATTACCCTGACCCTCGAGCAAAGGGATACGGAGCATCCTCTCCGAGCTGTAGACCATCCATCACTGAGCTCTTGGAGGAAGGCGCGCACTTAGGAACGACGCGAGATAAGGCGGCGACGGAAAAGCGGTCTTTCTGGAGGCCGTGCAGCGGCGGCGTGTTACCTTGTGTTTCGCCAGCCAAAGTCTCATCGCGGCGTCTCAGAAGTGGCATGGTGGTGCGGCCTGGGACTCCTCTCTCCCTCTCATAGCCTCAGACTGAGGGAGGCTGAACTGCAAGCAAAGCACGGGAGGGAAGACGGCATGAGCATCGATCGTCAGCAGCTGTTGGGTCTTATAGAATATTTAGATCTCGGTGTTCAGCCGCTCGTCTCTCCTGCTGTGCACTCGTTAAACAGGCTGGAAAGAGCCTCGTCTTTACTTCTGAATGCAGAAAAGGGTCTCAGATCTTATTTTAAATATTTGCAAAAACACAGTGGAACCAATAAACCTCGCCAGGTGTATTTGCTCCGACCAGCTGCCCTTTGTGAGATGACTGGACCCTCATCTGGTCTCATCTGGATTCTCTCTCAGAGGCAACTCATTAGGTGCGTGGGGCTCGGTGAAGCAAATACAGATGTTGATTGGGAACAAGAGGCTTTCAGGGACTCACAGCAGTTTTAGGTAAAATCCTTGACGGGTCAAGAGGGTAAAGCAGCAATCTGGAAGGTAATTGTGCTCCACGGGAGCAGCTTCGCCTCCGCTCCGTTCTGCCCTCCCGCTCCTCCGGAGACCGGTTGGGCGCCGCTTCTTTTTCTGACGTCCGCCAGTCTGTTTATTGCAAAGGGAGCAAGCGGCACAGGAGGGTTAGAAGCAGGTCGCAGTCTGTTAGACTCCAATCAAACCGCACACGCCCTTTGAGTTAATAAGCTCACTACAGAGCGGGTCATTTCAAAAACAGATTCTAAACACAGAAATGTGTACAAGCACAAATGCATTTTGGGCAATATTTATCCCCTTCATTTCTTTAGTGAGCCGCGAGTGTGTGTGTGTGTGTGTCTGATTTTAAGGGGAATCCAGTCGAGTATGATTAATTACACATTACCCCCAAAAATTGGACCATAGTACTTAATGTCTCTGCCTTCATCCCCAACAATCGGCCAACGACGCCGACCAGACGAATAATAAATAGCTCCTATTAATCCAGATTATCACTCACTGCCCACGAGGAGCCTGTATAGCGTCGCAATCGGAGGGGGGGGGGACGGGGCTGTTTAGGTAAATCAATGATTAATTGAAATGTGTCAATGAATAATAAACCAGTTTCTGCGGGGTAACAGATTGTACTTTTCATATTTAATAGATTGATGGGACCTCACACAAACTCACAGGACGCGCATGAACACACGAACAAACACAAACACACACACACGTAAATAGAGGCTGGTCACGTGTGCTCGGTTTGACACATGAAACAGAAGGGGGGGAACGTACTGTAGATTAAAACATCAAAGAAGGCCTACGCTGCTCCCTGGAAGCGCCCAGGCAGTTCTAGCTTGTTTCCCAGCTTCCACTAATCCCGCAAAAGGGACCTAAATGTTGCTTTTTTCCCCCCCTGTACACTGTGTGTGTGTGTGAGAGAGAGTGTGCGCTCCCATCCCCTCTCATGGACAGCGACTGCGTCGATACAAGTCCTCTTAATCAGCTCCGATGAATTATTGAATAGCCTTTTTATACCAGATCATGACCCATATTCCACTCGCTTGAAGTGAATACGCTGCCAATAGGAAATCAAATAAAGACTATGGAGATGTACTTTTTAAGTCGCCCCACATGGGCCCCCTCCTGCTCGCTCTCTAATGGTGGAACAGGATTCAGACGCACAAAGTTACGAGCTTTGGATGGAGCTCCGCGCCGCCGACTGGCTCGTTTAACAAGATGATGGATGAGGTTGTCACGCAGCATCGCGCACACGCACACACACGCACGCACACACACGCGCACACGGAATCTGAGGCGGTTTAACTCCTCGCAGACTTCAGATCATCTTTGCGTGTTTTGTGTTTGACTTGCGGGAGTGTTCTGATTTCAGAGGGAGTGTTGCTGCTGGTTTCATCGGGGCACATGCAGTGCTCACACACACACACACACACACACACACACACACAGGAGCGGCATCGGGGCACATGGCGAGGAGGAAGAGAGGAGCCGGTGAGGAAGAGGGGATGGGATTATGCATCTCCTCAGCCCCTGCTGTCTCCTCTCCTGGCCTGTTTATCAATGACGACTGCAAACACGGCGCCTGTGAAAATCTCTTAAGCTCTGTTTGGAGACTTTTGGCAGACTTCTGTCTCCACGTAAGCTTCTGGCGTCCAGCGCCTTTTCTCCCAAACACAAAGGAAATTTGGCAAGTAGGCTTGAAATATGTGGCGGTGCCCCGGTCACCGAACACAACTGATTTATTGTTGGATGAGAATCTGGTGGCCATGTGTACACAAACACTTCATTTAGGGCGAGGGGGGCGCTTTAACTCTTAGAAGCACGCTGGAAAAGGAGCATGAAGTACGCTGTCACTTTGTGGCAGAGATGGTAAAGCAGCAATGCGCAAAATATACGATGCTTCTTTCCTCGTACGAAGGCGGAACGCACGTTCCCGTCTTTCTCCTCAGACACAAGACGGGTGTGTGACCCTAAATGGGGTCGTGAACTTGGACCAAAAGCTGAGTGCCGACTCCGAATCCCCCCCCCCCCCCTCTACCTCTACACACCGCATCCACCTTCCAAACGCAAGTCAAAAGTTTGGACGCACTCTCGAATGAGAAATTCACTCTCTGCTTTGAGCACCACAGACTGAGCCCCATAACGTCCCATTACAGCCCCAACTAGCTAAACAGGGAGGGGGGCTTCAAAACTTAAATCAGCAATCCTCCACTTAAGCACAGTCCAACCAGCCGTACCGCGCGCTGAACCACATGACGGCAAAGCGCCGGTGGGAGCTGCAGCATTTCTTTGGCCCTCACGGAAGAAAGACAGCGGCGGGCCATGTGTCAGGGGCGTGCGCTTTGCACCCGGGACGTCCCTTTTGCAGCGTGGCAGCTGTGACAGCTTTGACACACCGGCTGGGCTTAAGTGCCCATCTGCAGATAAGCTGCAGGCGTCACAAGCAGAATGGGTAACGGTCACGGGTTACGGGGGCGGGTCCCAGGTGGGTTTTCGCAGGTACGCAGCGTTAACCTTGACACACACACACACACACACACACACACACGTCGTTTATGGATCCAAGCAGCTGCCAACCAAATGATGGGAAAGTTAATCAGAGAAAAGGGGTCAACCTTCGATGCACCCATGATGGATGGATGGACAAAGTGTGTGTGTGTGTGTGTGTGTGTGTGTGTCACATTTTGCTGCAGACATACTCAAGGTTTGAGTCCGACACACTTCCCTCAGAGATCTACTGTCATTCTGCGGCTGTGAAGCACTTTGGGATCTTTGAAATAACGGCAGATAAAAATAATTGCATCGAGAAAAGGCAGATGAAGTCTGTCCCTTCATGTGGATGACTTTATTGATCTGCCTATATATTCTGATAATGGAAGCGCTTAAAAACACACACTCACTCGCTCACTCAAGTATAAAAAGGAGTGTGAAGCAGAAGTGAACAGAACAAGTGGCTCCTCCATCAGGTGGAGAGCAGCTAATTAGAAACAGAACCAAGCATGAACAGCGGAGATTTATTTCCGAATGTGAGAGACTCTTTTTTTTACGCCATCAGATGAGAGTACACGCGTGTGGATTCATTTCACGTGGATAAAATGTGTCAGAAAGAGACTAATAGACTGTAGGTTCACTACAAAAGGATAAATGGTGTGAGGGGAAATGACTGATCTCCAATGATCCCACAATATCCATTCATCGCACATACAGTACAGAGACACACACACAGATGGAACGCACACCCCCTCACACACACATGCAAAAACAGTGACTAAATGACAGACATGGAGATGAATATTTACATCAATTAACCATCATCCCGAACATGAAACAGCAATAGCGTGTGTGGATTCAAGGCGCCGTACTCACCTACTTAACCCTTAGCATTAGGAAACATTACATGTAATGGATTTTGTAGGCCGGAGATATTGTAAGAAGCATGGCGGTTACATCAACTAATACACAAAGATGTGGCTTGAGTCTTTAATCCGCGTTAGTGAAATCCCATTAAGATTCATGGCTGAAAAAAGGAATATTGCAATCAGCTTCAGTCCATTACAAAAAGTCAAAAAGAGAGTCACAGATTTAGGACAGTTATAATTACTGTTAATTTCTCTTTTTTTGTTTTGCTTGGAATGAAATCCAGGATTTAAGGGGTAATTCCTCAGGAAAACGGCTCAATCCAGAATGCCTTCTATCGTGGTGACGGCCGCTCAAAAGTCCCACTTCCCATTATCTGCATGTGATGAAGAGGAGAGGCGTTAGACCTCCTTCAGGAAGAAAAAGACCATGGAAATATAAAAGTAAAATAGGAATAAAGAGAGGGTGGATAAGAAAATGAGTCGTGTGGTTTGCTTTAATTTGCTATGTATCGGTCTACTCTCTGTAGTTCTTACACACACGCTCCAAATTATTCAGTTACTTTGCAATCAGCTCAATTATTTTGAGCCTTCTTGTCGTCTGTTTTTCTTTACTGCTAAAAGCTTATTCGTGAATAATCCCTTATATTTCAAAACATGGAAGAAGTCGATGTGAGGTATTGCAAAAATTACGTCACCAGAACGCAAAATAAACAGCAACTCTGATGCGAGGAAGTCGATGACGTGCGAGTGCTCGGATATGACATTTTCTCAGATGGCAAATAAAAAGGACAAAACGAGACAACACATAAACCAATAGATGGATAATTCACAGGAGGTGAGAGGGAGGAATTGATGGTGAAAAAGAGATGCAGAGGGAAAAAGAGGTGATTTGAAGAGATTAAAGCTCGACGCAAAGTGAAAATTATTGTGGAGGAAGAAAAAAAAAAAAGGGAAAAAATCCTCTGGATGATAAAGCCCGTTTTTGCTTTTAGTCCATTCTCTTTGAGTGCTTGTGTGTGTCTGTCTGCGAGAATAAGTCCGTTCACAAAGATGAGGGAGGGAGGGAGAGAAGAGAGAGAGGAAGGGAGGGAGGGAGGGCAGAGAAAAAGGGAGGCAGAGGAGTGCATGAACACCGATGACACCCCGACAGAACGGAGCGAGCGCCGGATCACAATGGCGCTCTGACGCCACGCCGCCCGTGGGCCCGGGCCTCGGCTCGCTTTCACCTCCACCCGGCAAACATGTGGCGAGGGAACTCGAACGCACCACCGTTTGATCCTAATGTACACTCACTTTCCAAATGAGGAATTCGGACGTCACTCAACGTGTGTGACGGCAACGGTGTGAGACAAAAGGGAGGGAGGGGGGGGGGGGGGGGGGGGGGCGGGGACATTTCAGAGGCTTTAATGGAAAAACGGATTTTTGTGCAACATAGAGATGAGGGCTGGAGACGCCGTGGTCTTGGTCTGAGGAGATCAGTCAGAAAACACTGACGCGACAGTATGAAAGGGCAGAGTGACGTGAGGATGACACGGCATGAGGAACCAGCTGAGCGCCGGATGGGAAGGGAGCGTGGTTATACCACAGCACGGTTACGGGCCAGTGTATTTGTGTGTATTTGTGTGTGTGTGTGTGTGTGTGTGTGTCTGTAACTAATATATGTGCGCCCCACAAAAAACACCTTGCATACACAGACAAGGAACAAAGACTTTGAGACAGACACTAAACACTAAAGAGACCTACCTATGGTTCGAATTAAGAATCGCCCAAAAAAGATGCATAGGACGGTAGGAGGAAAAAAGAGAAGGGGGAAAAAGGAAATATGAAAAGGTACAAAAGTGAAAATGGCATAAATAGAAAACACATGCAAGCCAATTAAAATGTCTCTGTGAAGAGGGGGGTTGGGCGGGCTTTTTTAAAGCAAGGAAATTAAAACACCGGTGGACTCAAAAAAGTAGTCAAAGTTACTGGTGGACAGTGAGCAGAGTGGTGATTGGGGGGGGAAGGCGGAGAGGGCTCGGGGGGGAGGAGGGAGGCGGTGAAGGGAGGAGGGAGCGGGGATAGAAAGGGCTGCCAGGGACGGCAATGGCGAGGGGCGGCAGAATGAATGGAAGAAACAAAAAAAAGAGAATTTAGGGGGCAAAAAAATAAACAAATCCCCCTCCTCTTTTTCTCTTTCTCTGTCTCTCTGCCTCTCTCTCTCTCTCCTTCCTTGTCTGGCTCATAAATGGCAGAAATTGTTGACCAGGTAAATGGCGAAATAGATGAGAAGACAGAGGACCGAGAGAGCAAGCAAATGAAAGGGTAAAGCACCTCCCAGCAGCGCGATGAGGAAAAAAAAGAACAAAAAACGAAAGATAAAAGCAAATACTCCAGTGGCCTCCGTTGTCTCCAGTCTAAATGTGGAAGGGGGGATTGGCTGTTGCCAGTTGTTCCCCTTCCCTGGCTTCCTTCTGCTTTCTTCTGTCTCGCCTCCCAAAAAACACTTCCCATCCAGATGACAAAAAAAAAAAAAAAGCAGGCACAGATGTCCTTTTCCTCCTCCCTCAACTCTGGTCTGATGTCACGTGCCACTCGCACAGGTTGGACATTGTTGCGGCAGCAACACACACACACACACAGTATCGCCAATATTGCTCAGTGGGAGAGGAAGAAAAAAAAAAAGCATCAGCGGCCGCTGCTAGTCAAGCGCTGCCCGCATCATGAGGAAGGATACTGAGCTGGAATATTGCTACGCCGCCCCTCTCCCGCCCATCCCTGCGAAAAAGATGGGAGGAAGGGAGGTGGGCCCACTCACTGCATTAGTATTCATTGAAAGAGTGTGAGAGAGAGAGAGATGAGGAGGAGGAGGAAGGAGAGAGGGGTGCCTCTTCCAACAAATGTCGAGGAACCAAACCGGTGTGTTAAACTGATAAGAGACTGGCTCCCCCTAGAGTCGGCCATCAATACATGAGCGGGAAAGAACTGGAAACACTGGGAACGTGCCGTGGCGTTGGACTAACCGGTCTGATGACCTGTGACCTGCATTCGAGTTGCGACGTCGTCTCTGAGGGCAAAGTTGCCGCTGCGGAGTCCCGCCGGCTGCACGACCGGTCCGATGCGGAAGCTGAGCTGCGTTTCGCTCTCTGAATGAGGTGTTTTGATCGTCTTTGTGGCACGAAGCGCCGTCACCTTTTGACCCTGTGCGCTCTCCCTCCGAGCGCCTTACAAACCGGAAAAAGTACAAAAAAGGGAATTTTGGTTTGAAGTACGTGGAGTTGTGAAAAGCAGAGTGGCCCTTTTTCTCTGCATTTCGCCCTCAGCTAAACTCAGTGTTGCTATGGTGACAGATGACTGCTCTCAAGTGTCCAAATCAAAGCCAGCAGCACAAGGAGAGAGGTGGTCAAAAGCACCACTCTTTACCTCCCGAAGGAGGTAAGCGGAGTGGATCTAACCTTTAGTTAGGCCTCTGTCTAAATGTTTTGACCTTGTTTATGCAGCCAGGAACGCGATCACTGAATTATAAAAAAAAAAACATTACATTCGACTCCATCGTGCGCCTTTGGCTTGATAGATGGCTCATACTCAAAAAGAGAGTGAGGTCAATTGCACTTTCATTTTCAATGTATTCCCTTTATTGTTATTTATAGTAAAGAGGCAGAGGGAGACAGAGAGAAAAGAGATATGATCACAAGCCTCCACGGTCCCCTCCGTCTCCTCAGCTGACTCGTTTATCAGACAGTAATCGCTTGACTCAAAATCAAACTCAAGCCCAAACGTACTCCCAGCGACACGGCGGCGTGTGTGAGGCCGAGTAAGCCGCAGCTTTTCAGGCCGGCTCTGTTCACCATCATGCATCAAAACCTAAACACATTACCTTAGATGAAGTTGAAAGAGGAGTCCATTTGTCCTCGGATGTGACAAGAGGACAAAGTGCATCTCTCCCCCCTCTTAGCCAGTCTTGGATGCACCTCCCAAAGCAGTCTGCTATGTGGCGCCTTGAAGCATTCAGCAGATTTGGCTTGACCTTTGCTCTGACATTTGAAAACCCAATACTCTGTCACTATATGTATCTAGAACTGCTGTAAAGGTGCTGGAACATTCTGTTAACATGCTCTTACCGTGGGCTCCTGAAGCGGGATTACGACACAGAGGTGGTGGAGGAGGTGACAAGGGAGGTGGAATTAGTTTGGTGAACACCGGACGAGGAATACAGGCCCGAACAGCTGAAGATTCCGTTACGCAACACGTGTTTTTACACAAATTATGTGTGTTGACTTTCAATTAAATGCAGGTTACTGGATGTTTCCTACTTACTGTCCAAAGTAGGGAATATTTGCCGTGGAAAAAGCACGTGTCGCCAAAGCGTCAGTGGGACACATCGCCATCTTGTGGCCGGCGCGTGGTACCTCGATCGACCGTGCGGTGATCGATTGAGCGTCCCTGGCCGCACAAGCCGCACGACCACAACACCGTGCAGAGATGGCAGCGCTGTCATCCCCTCTACGAGTCTGCCGAGGAATACTGAAAGAACTACGTGCCATCCAAGGTCCAGATTATAAACGGTCACTGGCTTACAACTATATAATGGAACAGTTTCGGAAGAATAAGGTGATTTTCCGAAGAAAAAAAATCGTTTCAGCTAACGTTAGCCGAGTGAGCTAACGAGCATAACAAACTGGTTGGAAGTGCAGGGATAGCGTCAGCTAACCGTATGGCTCTAAAAGGAGAACGTTACTGTTTTGCTAGTTTAGTGGAAATGTAACGTTCACCCGCATGGGCATAGCGTGAACCCCCAACATGACACCACAGAGTGTTTTTGCTTACTCTGTAGTCATAGAAGCAAAAGTTCAGCCCAGGGTGAATTGGAAGTAGAAGGGCATGCTAACATTAGCAGCTAATGAGAGTTAGCATAGCTCGCAGCTAACAACATACGCAGGTGATAAAATGTCTGGTAATTGTTTCACTAACGTTAACTTTATTAAGTTCCTACGCATTGCAGAGTGCGGCCTGCTGTCCTGGGTATATTTGTTCATTATGTGTACATTTCTGTTATTTAGAGGTGTCAATGTGAACAAAAACTGATTAAAATGTACGGGACCACGCACTATAATATGGCGTTAAATCATTAAGGCGGCTTCAATAGATTTTGGGTAATCAAGGGAAGTTGTACTGTATCCGCAGGATCATATAGACACTTGCAGCGACGTTTAAAGCCCTATGGAGTTTGCAGGATTGTTCAGAAGTCATTTTGAATGACCACATTCATCCTCACAGCTGTCAAAAGAAGCCCTAAGCAGAACTGGGTTTCTTTAAATCCTTCCAACCACTCTCTGTGCACCCAGTATAGCTGCTTCAACATATAGGCTTACAGCTTGCATTATTCATGCTCAGGAGAGCATGGCTCACGAGGCTCATCTAATGCATGAGCAGGCACTGAAGCAAAATGGCTTGGAGCAACTCTTGCTTGTCAGGGTGTATCTGTCCCGGCTCTGGAAAGACCCCGCGGCGCTGTAATGCATACGGGGAACGCTATAGGAACCGCATCCACGCTTGCTGCTCTTGTGGTTGTGGCTGGAGTCACTGCGAGCTCCCTGTTGGCCACCAGCTAGACTTGAAGACTTTTATCTGAAGTGAAGAAACATGCACGTCGTCAAGTGTTGCATCTGCGTTAGTTTTTTACTCATATTTTCTTTCTTTGCCCCCCCCCCCTAAGGTAACAGGAGAAAGGTACTGCCGAGCCCAGCATGAGTCAAACCACGACTCGCACACATACCTGTGTTTGCTGGCATCCACCCGGACCCACATGGCCCTGCACGAGCTGTACCACAGCAAAGGGGAGCACAGCACCAAGTCAGCGGCTGCCATGGTGGGCCTCAGGTTGCCCACTCAGCCAGGAGGTAAAGGCTGGGAGAAGTGAGGACACCGGAGAGAGAGCGCCACTTTGGAAGAAACACCTGACACTGTCCCTCTGTGGCCGATTGGTCTCGTCTCACACAGTTCCTCTCATGACAAGCGACGCATGTTTGACTGTAGTCTGGCCCATTGGAGGGAACCTCGACTTAATCTTGTTGTGTTTGTCTACCAGTGTTCAATACGAGGATAATCCGATGGGATGGTATTTGAAGCAACTGTGAAAATGTATACTATGATTGCAATAAATCTCTTGTTTAGCTGTAAATCTACTGCTTGTCCACACCTGCGTTTGTTTTTGTTCATGCATTTTACCAACAGTAAAAAGGCAAAAGCAACCATTCAAATAGATTCTAAGCAAGTTTTTATTGTGATTCACATTGGTCACCGTTGCGTACACTTTTTAAGAACTTATTTGCCCTTTTTAACCCATTAACTAATACCCTGCCCGCATATCGAT
The DNA here is from genome assembly GCF_964276395.1 of Gasterosteus aculeatus. NCBI lineage: Eukaryota > Metazoa > Chordata > Actinopteri > Perciformes > Gasterosteidae > Gasterosteus > Gasterosteus aculeatus. The sequence goes on from NC_135699.1 coordinate 5,802,181, forward strand.
TCAACTATAACTTATGTGCACAGGACTAACCAACCAGATGTTCATAAGCAGAACTAATTGAGAGTATGAGACATATATTGTCTGTTTGAATGTAATACTGTGTTTGGCCTGGGGAATGCACGTCTTTTTTTTCACAGCAAACCGCAAAGTTGTTTTCTTGTTTTGTCCTCTGAAGGATTAACGGCCTTTCTGGCAGTTGGTTTCTACCCATATTTTCCAAAGAAATAGACCAAAATATGCATTTTCATCACAGTATTAAAGCCTCCTCCATTACCTTTTCCCTCTTGTCCACATCTCCCTCATACAGCGGTCCTCCCCCACTGTTATTATTTTACTTCATTAAATCTTCCCTTCCGTTACCTCGTTCTCTCCAGTGGTGACTAACGTTGCCTTCAGTCTGAATTTAAATAGACTGACCCTAAAGCAAGCGACGCAGGGAGTAAGACCCAAGCCCTGCTTGCACACGCACACGCCCTGGAAACAAAGTCCATGCGTCCTGACAAACTTAACAGCTTGAGTCAACATTTGTATCACACAAAAAGCTGGCTGTAAATGTGCCCCTCGCCTCCCCGCTGTCTCAGCCAGCCCTCACAAACACAACGAGAGTGCCACTGGAGGTTATTCTAATTATAGGAGGAGGTGATGTGTGGAGGAGGTGAGGATGTGAGGATGCATTATGATGCAGCAGCTGGTGATGTAAGTAAGCGTCGGGCTGGTTGTAGAGAGAGAGAGAGAGAGGGAAGAACCGAAGGCGGAGGAGGGTGGAGAAACCCCGCCCGCCACGGTGAAGGCTGGTTGGTTTGAGGAGTCAGCAGCATCATCGACTTGCGCCTCCGAGAGGGAGACGACATCTGTTGAGAAGTCCGTGGAGGAACGAGGCGCGCGCTCCCTCCTCCGGAGGACAATCCGAGCATCTGGATTCTGTTACTTTCTCTTATTTATACAGGGCGTTTGGGTGGGACGCTGTATTATTTGTTTTGTTTTGGGGAGTCGAGCACACAAGAAGGGGCAGCGGGGGGGGGGGCTGCAGGGAGAAAGTTGCCTTGCAAAAGAAGAAAAAAAAAAAAAAACAGGACTAAGACGAAGGACGCAGAAAAGGATCGAAGGAGCGGCGAGAGGAGAGGAGATGTTCGGCATGCTCAAGAACTCGCTGTTCGGAAACACCGAGGAGACGGAATACAAACTGCTCAGCAGCGAGACGAAGGTAAGTTAAGCAGCGCGCGGACACCTGTCGCAAACCCCCCCCCACACACACACACACACCCCTCCTCCCCCCCGACACACCTGAAGAAAAGCCTCGCTGCGGAGATTCTGCGCTCTCCGCAAACAGTGATGCGCACTTAGAAACACGGGGATGGAGGTTAGCGGAGTTCTTCTCGTCGTCGCGACCTCCGTAACCTTGACTGACTGCCCGCGCGGTGAACTGCTTGTGACCTTTGAAGAGGCCCAGCTGGGCCGCAGGTGGGCGAGGGGGAAGGGGGGGGGGGGGGCAGCCGGAGGTCCGCAGCCCGTCAGCAGCCTGCAGCCATGAACGCACGCGGGTAGCGGGCGGGTTTTGTGCAACCTTAAGATAACGTGAGGAGAAACGTGTGTTTTTTTTTGTTCATCCACCCCGTCGTGGCATTACGTAGCGGGCGCGTGAGACCTCAGGGGGTCACGCTCACTGCCCCCTGCCCCCATACCTGCCCCTGGCGGAGCGCGCAGGTCAGAAGTGATTGCGGTAAACCCGTGAGCACGAATAAGGACCGACAGTGTGCGCCGATACAGGGACCATCCACGGCTGACGTCATCGAGGAGGAAGGGCACGCCCCCCGCGCCCCACCTCCCTGTTATGTTATTGTAATATGATAATGGTCATAAAAACTAACATTCAACTGAGGCTGTGCCTAGGAGCCATTTCCAGGTCCTTCTCCTGTGTCCTGTTTGATGAGCTGCACTGCTCTTCTGTGCATGTATGTGTGCGTGTGCATGTACATGTACATGTGCATGTAGCCGTGTAATGTCATGGTTGGGACAGGGTTGGAAATCAGCTTTGAATAGCAGCTCCTGTTTGACTGGGGGACACACACAGGCCGAGACAAAGAGGACTTCTTGACAGGCAGGGAATCAAGTGACCCAAAGTGACACACACACACACACACACACACACACACACACACTCATGCTGGAAGTCTGAGCTGTTCTGACAACGACCACAACCAAATAATTATTTTTTTCTACAGAAAACTGAGTTTCAATGATTTCAAGGAGAGACAAAGGTGATTATAATGAATGATCTATCATTTCTATCTCTGATCCACATGCAGCCGGATGCCAAAGGTCACTGGCGTGTCTGCGCGTCTTCTCGGCGTTCATTTAACAGCCTTTAGCTCAAGTCTCATCAAATCTCTGGATCTGACTGACTTGCCTGAGCAGCCGGAATCGAAATCAGAGCTTTCCACCTGATCCGTGCGGCAGCCGCCTGCCTCTGACAGCCTACACTCTTAATTAAAACAGACACAGAATACAGACCAGTTGGAGGGGCCCACGCACACGCACACATGCACGGCAGGAAGACGTCGACGTATAGGGGGAGTTCAGTAAGGAGCTCGCTAACGAATGTAGATTATTTAAGCAGAGCATGAAATGGCCATTTAACCGTCACAGTGTTGATAATGGCTTTGGTGCGCGCTCCTCCGGCACGGAGTCATTATTACTGTAGAAGATGGCAGAAGGCAGCAGCTAAACACACCCAATCTCACACACATACACAGCAGCAACACATTAATTGCACTGCTTAGCTGAAGTCAGGCTCTTCTGTCTGGGTATGTCATCCGTACACAATGTTAATAACGGTGCAGTAACCCCCGTGCTAACGATGCAGGAGCCGGGGGAACCTGTCACAAGTAAGAGCTCCCCGATTACATAGTGCCATCTTGTATGAGCCCGGAAAGGAATACTGCCACAGCATCAGAGTGAAGATGAGTACGATTTGTAAAAGCTAACATGTGTACAAGCACAGAAATGGGAAAACATTTAAATGAGCGTATGCACTGGAAACAAAGCCCCGGGGCGAATTTCCATAACTGTCTTTTTTACTGCTTCCACTTAGGAAGAACAACAGCCCAACGTCGTCTGCAAATCAATGATTTATATATTTGACAGCAGCTTTCCATGAATCCACGTTAAAGACTAGAAGGAGAACGTATTACGGGGCAAATGCCCGAAGACGTCCAACAAACACACAGGGAGCTACAAACGCACAATAATCACATTAGTGGGATGAGGAGCTGATCTTGAAACCTGCATCACAGTCTCTGCTTTGGCCAGATTCCGTCAAAACGTATTAAAGTTATCGCTCAGCTGAGCGGCACAGCTGAGTGGCCGTGCTCCACATTCGCCTCACTCAAATCATATTTAATGCAAAACTGTTGCATCTGTTGGAGCCGTGTGTCTGGGGGCGGGGGGATGTGTGTGTGTGTGTTATGTAAGACATCTCTTGCCCATTATTATCTGCAGGCTGACTGAACCGTGCAGAGCAGAAGAAGAAACTAAATCAAATCAGTGTAAATGCGTTTCATCTGCATTTTTTTTTTGGCGGCCCCACGTTGGTTCCCCACACACGCGTGTTCCGTCACACAAACACACACTGAGTTATTGCCCCGCCAGTTCAAGGCTTTTGTCCTTCGGAGGAGTTTGTCAACATCAGTGTGTCAGAGGTGAATCACATCCGAGCTTAACCTCTCCTGTGGACCCGACCCCCCCCGGGAAGAGAACGACCGCCTGGGTGTGCGTGCGTGAAAGAAATGTCTGCATTCGTGCATGCAACAATGTGTAGCTGTGACTGACCTGCTGATGCCCCCCTCCCCCCCAGGATGGAGTGAGCTTTGAGGTGCGGCGGTACGATGGGGCCAAATACGCTGTGGTCTCGTCTGAGGGCCGATCCTTTGACCAAGTCACAGGGGAGCTGGTGAGGAAGCTGCTCATGTACATCGGGGGGAGCAACGAACAAGGTAGGCCCCATGGGGGAAAACACGACTTTGCTGAGGTCACCGAGTTAATCCGCATCAGAGATGGGATTGACTTATGTCTCCATTCTCATTTTGCAGTACAAACTATTGCTGCAGTCGAAGCTGTCAGACTTAGCAGACAAACTGAAACTAAACTAAACTAAAAGTGCAGTCTGACATCTGGGCCTCTGTGCAGGATCAGCATTTCTTCTGTTGCTATTTATCTTAATCATATCATGTTTGCTACACAGAAATGCGACCTTTAGATCCTATCCGCGTTCCCCGTTTATAAACTCCCCCCCACCTGTCTCACACGAAGGCGAGGCCATGGGCACGGCAGCGCCCATCATCATCACAGTGTACCCGCGCAACGACGGCGTTCTGTCCCGCCGCCTGGTGGTCGCCATCCGCATCCCCTCCGGCTACCAGATGATGCCCCCGACCCCCTCCGACAGTGCCGTCAAGATCGAGGAGCGCTCCGGCATGACGGTCTACACGCTGTAGGTGTCTTTGAGGGCAATGCGCTTTAAGTTACCCCCCATGTGTGAGGGAGCCTGCGCATGACTTTCACAACGTGGCTAAATTTGCTGAAATCTTGGACACCCAAGTAAACACATTTGTTCTCATTGGGGCCGTCTTCCAGCCCGATGAGACGGCAGTGAAACACAAAACCACCAAGTTGCTCTTCTTTTTTTTTCTGTTGGCAGGCAGTTTGGAGGCTTCGCCGCAGAGAGCGAGTTCCGGGCCGAGGCCTTGCGTCTGACGCGCACCCTGGGTGAGACGGCCCCCTTCCAGCGCAAGCAGTACTTCTGCTGCAGCTACGACCCGCCGCTCAAGCCTTACGGACGCCGCAACGAGGTGTGGTTCCTGCAGGAAGAGCCGTAGGAGCCCTCGAATCCCACGCGGAGCCCTTTGTTCAGCCTGAATTTTGTCCCTTCACGACAATCCTGTAGCTCAAACAGCGCTCGGTTGATTGGTAAGAGCAATATGGTGACTTGATAGACATTTAAACCCAAAATGGAAAGACATTACCCATGTTGCCTTTACCCATCAGATCTTCTTGCTTGTCGCGCGTACAGTAGCCACACTGACTGCGGCGTTGCAGCGGTGGGAGCTTTAGAGTTCATCATTATCGCGCCTGCTGTCGTTTCTGATTTAAACCCTTTGTAGAAACAAGGAGCAACGAGAAGGTGTTGAAGAGCAATGTAGTGTAAAGAAGCGAAGGTATTGTTGCGAGCTTTCAATCCGGACGCGTTGCCACGGCGATGGAAAATAGATCTCAAGAAGAAGCGACCTCGGGAGTAACTCAGTGAATCATTTAATGTGGTCTGTGCAAATAAAACGTCATTGACTTTTCCCTTCCTTTTAGAATTAAATGTTTGTCCCAAAGGTAAAGTCTCTGTAAGAACAAACAGTAGGGTTTTGTACATCCTAATCTAGTTTAATATTTAGTGACAGAAATATGTATTATTAAGATTATATATACAGTAGTAAAACGCGCCCTTCCTTCCCCTCCCGAGTAAAGAACCGGAAAGAAACAGGAGTCGAGCCATAAAGTTGAACTGGTCTTTAGGAATTAACGAGGGGACAGCTGGGGAGGAGCTAGAGAGTTTAGGATTATGTGTTGATCTATGAAGCGTTCGTGTGCAGTGAATATTTTGTGTTGTGGTGAATGGCGATGCCACTTTATTTATTCTGACTGTTGAAACGTTGTTATGGGACGTCTGTACTGTGAGAGTTTCTGTGATGAGTGAATAAAATGTTGAGGTTCAATAGTGTTTCACCACTTAATAAATATATACCTTCAGTGAGTGGAGACAATTGTAGTTGTCTTATTTTTGTCAGGGACGTTAGTCCAAAATATACAACAGGTAATTCCGCGAGAACTCAGATATTTACTCCAGGATTAGATTAATTAAAAATGAAAGAACAGACCAATCATATTTCCATAAATGATTAATTTATTAGATTTGACAGACAAAATTCAGCAAAAGGAATGGGAACAGCAAAAGAGATATTAATATACAGACATCTTATTAATTCAAGCAAACCGAGAACAAAATAAAAGATTCTATATCCACGTCCGCTGTGTGCAAATAGTCCTTCAAAACAGTTGTAAACTGCTGCGATTCCCCGGCCCCCTTTAATCAGGAATGAATGCTTTGTTTCAACAGCAGGTCAAACACTAAGGGCCCTTAGCAGAATGCCGTGGCCCTGTAACCCCACACCAACGTAATTATCAGAGGGTGGAGTTCTGGTTTCAGCTCGCCGTTGCATACATGAATATACTAGAGGCTGCTGTAGCATGCGAGCACGGGTCACCCGGGTGAGCCCCAGCGTGACTCCTTTAACCATGTTACTAGAGGTTCAATTATTCCACATACATCATCCTGATCCCCTTTTTCAAACAATGCACAGCTCCTTTTTTCATTACAAGAACCTCGACTATATAATGTGTTGTGATGCGGATTCGGGTCACACGATGAATGGAATCACTTGGACTGTAATGTAAGTGATGCAGTTTAGGGTCACACTGGCCTCATGTCAGGGAAACCTGAACTGGCCATTCCTGTTCGTCCTAGTATGAGATCAGTCAGATACTGTATCACTAAACACAATTCAACCCAGTCTGCTTCTCTTTTTAATTTTTTTGTTTGTTTGTTTGTTTTAAATACGGACCTGCTCGCCTCTTGTATAGCTGTATAGGAAACACACACACACACGGCACCTTCAACAATACTGCAAAAATACTGAACCTTTTATAGTAAGAGTGGCTATTGTTAAGAACTACAGGAACTGCAATCAAGAAATGGTCAGAATATGTTTTGGTATTTAATCGGTCAGAAATACATTCCGCATAGTGCCTTCTCCTGTCAGCTCTCCACAAGGACAGTTTAGGTGTCCTTACCTACGTGCTAGAGAATTAGACAGAAATAAATCATTGAGAATATTAATTATGATGAGTCTAGCTAGAGTTACAAGTTGTCCACCCTCTTAAATGAACTTAAGTATAAGCAAAAAACAGAATTTAAAAGATGAAACTGCCGGGTATGTTATTCCTGTCTCCAAAAGATCATTAATTCAGTGGCGAATTATCACGGACATCTTTGAACCCTCCGTAACATTTTCCTTTTCTGTACTTACTACGGAATAAGTACTGTATCCTCCGACATTACTCTACTTTAGAATTCATTGAAGACACAGAGGAAGAGGGAGGAGTGTTGTTGAAGTGACGGTGGGCGAGCTTCAGTTACTTTTCTTCTCAGGAGAGTTTGGAAAAGGTGCATATGGTGGAGGCCGCTCCTGCACAGCACAAACGATTAAAGTTAAACATGGCACACGAGCCATTGGGTTTGTCACTTCCACTAAAACTTGAAATGTGGGGCGGATGAAGTGACGCAGCTTACCATGGGCATGTAGACATTGTGTGGATTGCTGGGATTGTAATACGCATTGCCAGCTGCTTCGGCCGCCTTGGAGTTACCTGCTCACAGAAACGAGACGTGACAGAGACAGAGAGGGAACATATTTAGAAACAGACGCCAGAGCTCCGAACACTGCAAGGGGGAAATGATGCAACGAGCACGCTATTAGTAATACGGGGCACAACAACTGACGGCTCCAGGAATTGTCGAGACGAAATCTCCAAGCACGGCCGGAGGACGCACAGAAGGCTAAACGTCCTACTCAAGCTCCTTTTAGAAAAGCAACGTTCAAAATGAACATTTGTACACAGCGCTCAGGGTGAGGCTGCTTTCGCCGAAATCCACAACGTGTTAGGAACAAAAATATATGTACAGGGAGGAGGAGAGGTTGGTTTATCCTTTGGAATTTTGATGTGTAGCGGATGAGACATCGGCCCACTTTTTTCGGTGGCGCGCTACGAAGTGATTCACTTTGAGGCGATGGATTGAATCTGACGGGTGCAGTGACACAGACATACTGAGAGGAAAAATTAAAAAGGAGAGAGAAAGAGGGATCAAAAGACCTGGAGGTGGTGTTGGTGTTGCTGTCCAGTTCTGGGGAGGTGCAGCCCAATTTTGGGGGGGCCCTGGGTAGGGGGGAGGTGGCGCCATGTAGTCAAATCCGGATGGGTACATTCCTGGAACAAAGAAAGAGGGAGATTGAGTTGCAAGTTCTTAGGAGGTTACAGTCTGTGTGGGCTTTTTTTTTTTTACTTGAGGACAACTTAAATATCAAAATGTGTGCGCACCACGTACAGGCTAAAGCTATAAACTAGGAGAGTATGTACACATCTTTTGAGTGTATACCTGCTTTTTATTTTAAGGATTATGGAATTAAGTCACACATACTGTTTGACCAATTCATGTACAATAATCATATTACAAAGTACTGCATGCTGTACCTGCAGCAGCTGTTGGATGGGGGTAGCCCACGTTTCCAGCAGCAGGGGTAGGGCCCGGGTAGAACCCATTCTGCTGGGGGGATGGGTAAGGATATGCAGGAGGAGCCGATTGAGGTGGGCCGTACCCATTCATCATCCCAGGAGAAGGGTAGCCGTAAGAGGCAGCCCCGTTTTGTGCAGGAGTAGTGCGAGAAGCTAAAATACAGCAAGAAAAGGAAAAATAAACAGGACTTTCTAAGCATAATTTGAGCAGTGCTTCCCCTTCCATTATATCAGGGGGGCAAAAAGTGTCGGTGTCTGTCTGTCCCCAACTCCCTCAAAGCTTTAAACCCAGAAGGTTTGCTTTGACCCATTTAGGCTCCCCTTCAGTACATCTATAGCTTCTCTACTGTTAGATTTTCTACAATGTGGTTCATGATTTAAATGCTATTGAGGAGCAAACATGGCCTTTTGGCACCATAAAACAGTGATTTAGGAAAGTAGCCTACAGACCATTTGTGGCCAGTTTGAAGAGATGCTGTCCCACTTCTATGGCTCCTCCACTGGGGAAGGACATCTTGAAATGGGCCTGGCCATCCCAGCCACCTGATGAGAGAAACAACTACATTTAGTTCGAAAAACAAGATTTACCTGTGTGTTTTATAGTGCCCTTTGTGTCGACCAAACAAATGCACTTTAAATCTTGTATACGTTACAATATGATTATCATCAAAGAAAAGACAGAGAGTCCACCCACCATCAGGCTCAGCTGACACGCTCCCTTTAATGTAGTTTGCTGCAAAGACAGGCTGCTCAATGCTGCAGCCCTTCATCAGGTAATAGGGGAACATGGCTGAACCCAAGCAGTCCTTGGTGTTACTTGACACAAACAACAACTAAGCCAGAGAATCAGGGAGGGGAGAGAGAGAGAGAATTAGGGCGGGATGGATAGGAATGTGAACACTGACGGCTTTATTTATTATAATGTTGATTGGAGTTTGTGCGTTTGTGGTTGTACCCTGTATGGTGTGAGGTAAATGGTGCCCTTCTTCGTCCCCCTGAGCAGTTCCGTCTTGCCGGTGACATCGCTGAATGACAGCTCCACGTTCTTACATTCCCGTAGAACACTGGGGAAAGAAGCAGCAGGTTAAAATGAAGTCGCCCGTTAAAGCCGTTATGTTAGAGTCCTCGTGTGACACGTGATCAGGTGACTGTTATGTCAACATTCAGCGGAAAGCTAGCGCTACTTCCTGTTTGGGTTACGTTAGCTACCGTTACGAGTTAGCCACATCGCCGTACAGCTAGCTAAAGCGAATACCCGGAGGCCATTAAGCCAGATATTAGAAATATAAAATAACGTAACCGTTAAACAGGAAACAAGACAGTTGAATGAGCCTAAACCAAGTCCGACGTAAACAATGGAACAGACGCGTTAGCTAAGAATGCTAACCAGGCCAGCTAGCGGGAGGCTAGCTGACGGATAGCATTGTGTTGACTACGCACTGGGCAGTAGAAGGTAAACAAGCCAAACGAGAGGCGACAGCCGGCCGCTCCACACGATAAACAACCCGGCCTGGATATTATACACGTGCCTTTCTCCGTTGCTGACCAGAACGCCACCGTTCTGCGAATGATTCCGGTTCAAAGCCATGTTTGGGAGACCGCTTGTTGTCGCCTGCTTTCCGTGCCGAAGTGTGATCGTCAGCCCGACTGGGACGCCTCAATGACGTCACGGGCGCGTTACGTCATGACGACCCGTGACTCGGCAACGGTCAACGCGCTTCTGTGCCCGGTTGAAGAGTGACTATTATTATTGTCTATTGTGTATATTAATTACTATTACTATTATTATTATTATTAATAATTGTTCGACTTCGCCGTGCTTTATGAAGTACAAGAACACCCGTACAAGCAGATTGAAAGGCCACTAATTGGTTTCATTTCCAACAACAGGCCGTCATGAATAAAGGTTTCAAGCTGTGCAGTTAGCAGCTATTATGGGTACAAGCTTTGCCACAGGGAGAGGGGGGAGAGGTTGACGAGACCTTTATGTTACGCAATGATTTCATTTCACGGCTTCCCCGAGGACACATGTGCTCATCATATGTATTATTCAAACAACGACCTTTCTATCAATTCCCAGCTCAGTCTGACCCTCTTTTCAACGCAACTTTTAACCGGCAGCCCGCAGGTTGCAAGTGTTGGTGGAGGAGGACGCGGGCGTCGAACTAATTAACTCCAATTAACACAAGTCACGTGACGCCTTCCTAGCGTCAAATGAAGCACGTGATTTATTTCCGATCGCAAAACCGTGAAATGATTTCTCGTTGTGCAAACCGTTTTTTGACTTCTCTCGTTGTAGCCCTCGTGGCTCAGCACTGCTGCTGCTTCTCAGCAGTCCAGGTGGAGACAACACCTGCGCAGCCCGCCATGCCCAAAGTCTCGTGCTTCAATCGAAGGATAAGAGCCGTGTTCGGCCCGCTGGTCAAAAGTAACATACATGTTAAAGGTGAGATCGCGTCCTCTATTGCAATTTATATGTTTCCAAACCCACCCGAGGGGACCAACAGTGGCGGCTGGTGGAAAAGGTTAGAGGGCAAAACCAATGTTGCCCCCAAGCTGAGTCTATTTAAGGCATCAGCAACTGGCTAAAGTGCTTCTTAGACCCGCCTTCGGCGAGCAATTGCCCCAAGCACAGCTAAAATGCACATGACCGACAGGGACGTGCATGAAAAGCATATGTTTTGCACAGATATCCTATTTAAAAAATATTACTGGGTACATTCCATATTTCAAAAACACAAATATTTGCATTTTTTATAATTCAATATTCTCTTTTTTCTGGGCTCAAGGAGGGGCAGTCCAGGTGGGGCCAGCCGCCACTGGTGACGAACGTGGTTGGAAATAGTTTCAGCAAGCGCTCATCCAATTGTTTAATTCACAAATAGATCCAATGCCAATATTGAGAACCTACCAATATTCTATTGATAATACTATACTTTGTGGTTTTTTTAGACCGGACAGGGGCCATGATACCAGTGCTTCAGTCTGATGAGTCGTGTGGAGTGAGACTGGCCAGAGACAAAAAACAGAACCTCTCCTTCTTCAGCGGATATGACAGCTGCTATGCACGGATTGAGGTGAAATGGGAGACTGTGACATTTAGGGGGATGCGGTAGGGGGGTCGGGGACATTGTGTTTCTGCTTGCAGCATCTTCCCCATAATATCTGTAAGAATTAATATCTCTAAAAGGTGAGTCCTCGGCCGGGCTGAGGGGCTTTGGTGGCAATGTGCCTCCTATTTTATGTCCCTTTTGTGTTTTTCTGCACAGATTTAAAAGCACAATAATGTTTGTCGTTTCTGAACATGCACAATGTGACGACCTTTTGATCCACAGGGCAGCAAAGTGATCGTCCCTCTGCAGATCCAGCTGACGGGAGAGGATCGCTGGCTGAGGGTAAACATCAGCTGTCCTCTAATAAAGAGACAAAGGGTGAGGACTCCCCCCATCCCAACACGTGAGTGGAGAGAGCCGATGAGCACAGCAGGCCTATTGACACTGTTATGTCCTCTATACACTGTCTGTGCCCATTTTCCTTTTGGCGCCTAGTCAGGATTTCTGAATGATACATTTTGGCCCAAGTGAGGGGTGGTGTAATACTGAGACTGAGTGGGAACAACTCACTGCGTCACTTTGGGACACTCACAACATGGCTCTTCTCCAGCGTTACCTGGAAATTGTGATACGGAAAGAGCTCTGCGACTGGACTGCGGCCCCCGAAGCATCTCTGGTGACGCCTGCGACAAACTGGGATGCTGTTACGACGCCCAGGAATCCACCTGCTACTACAGGCTCGATGGTGAGGGGAGCGTGTGAAGCGCTAGAAGGTTCTGCATTTCCTCCAAATACGACAACATGGCGAACATGCTTGTTTTGAAGCGTAACATGTTTTTGGCGCGTTAACTCTCTGCAGCCTGCTCTGTGGATGGACACTTTGTGTTCTCGGTGAAGTCCACGGACACGGACCCGCCCATCGATCCCAGCAGCCTCACAGTCAAGGGTCAGCCGCTCTGCTCCCCTGCGGCCACCACCACTGACACGGCTGTCTTTAAGATCGGCATTATGGACTGTGGTGCCAAGATGACGGTAATGCCGCTCGTCATGAAGATCCCTACCCAAGATGATCTAGTACTTCGATGAAAGAATGAGCGATTGCCCTGATTGTCCTACTGAATTATATCCACGTCACCAGGAAGTAGCTCATGCATGTCTGAATCCCGGCTTTTAGGTGAAAGGAGACATGAAGATCTTCGAGCTGGAAGTGGAGGAGCTGCAGACCAAAGGAGTAACCAAACATTCTCCATTTAAGTGAGTTCTTTTTGTAGCATAAAGCCGGTGGTCCGGTTGGTTGCATGTTAGAGTACACTGGTGATGACATTATCAAGGGTGGGGTCTTCAGTGTCCAGGTCCAGTGTGAATACAACGCGCTTCATGTAAAGCGTGCCGCAGACTTGCGGCCCTTCTCTCCGGTGACCAAACCACCACCTGCTGTTGCGCTGGGAACTATGGTCGTGCAAATGAGAATTGCCCAAGGTAAAAGTGTGTGGGTTCACTCATTGCACTGCGCCGAGTCCTCCAAACTAAGCCTTAGCCATCACCTGTGTGATTTACTCGTTCCTCCTAGATGCGTCCTTCACCTCCTTCTTTCCCGAGGAGCAGCTTCCAATCACCTTTCCGTTGCGCAAGGTTGTCTACGTGGAGGTCTCCATCGCCCAGCCGTCCCCGGACCCCTCGCTTTCCCTGCGTGTACGGGACTGCTTTGCCTACCCTGCGTCTGGGCACTCTGTGTGGACGCTTCTCCACGACGGGTAAGGTGGAGAACCAGGACAGCGGCGACTTGGGGCGACGTTGAACTTGCGTGCGCAGACTACTGAACAACTCACGAGTGTCTCTCCGCTCCTGGGTAGATGCCCCAACCCTTTGGATAACATGAGGAGCTCAGTCCCTGTGAGCAGCGGGGGGAAGATCGACAGCCACTCCCAATTCAGGCGGTTCGACGTCAAGACCTTTGCCTTCTTGGACCCTCACACGGGCCACCCGAGCGGGGAGGAGGTAATGTTTTCAATTACCTCTGCATGTTTTCAATGAGATCAAAAAAGGGTGTCCTTTTGCAAATGTGCTCAATCCCTCGCTCAGATGTACTTCTACTGTTGGGTGGAAATCTGCACTAACGCCGCCGACTGTGCCCAGCCTTGTGCTATCGTTTGTGAGTAGTAAAGAGTTTTTTTTTTCTTCTTGTCCACTTGGTATGATTTTTAACTCTTGCCTCTCCTCCTCTCACAGCGGCTGATGGTGAGCGGCGGAGGAGAGGGGCCACGTCTCAGTACAACCTGGTCTCTCTGGGACCGCTGCTGCTGGGACACAACGTCACCGAACTGGAGGACAACCGATGCGTTAAACAGAAGACGAGTGAGTCCTGATCTGCACACGGGGACTGCAGTTGGCATGTGACTGTTGAATTTAATGGCGGTCCTTCTTCCCCCTCAGTGTTCCAGGTGACTGCGTGTGTTCTCTCTGGCGTCGGCGCCGCCCTGGTGTTGATCCTGATGGTTGCTCTGTGGTCGAGCATCCGGAAGCATCAGAGGCCAGAAGCTCCGCAAGTTATTGAGGCACAAGTTGAGGATCGATTTCAATAAAACTTTTCACTGCATTAAAGAATTTTTGTAGTTTGTCATTTTGATTAAGGGGGGGAAAAAGGCTGTTGTCATTCATCGTGGCTGCTTTAATGTTTTGTTAATTCTTCCAGGACATTTCTCTTTAATTAAAAAAAAAAAATGTAACACTTTATTCTGCCAACATCAATGATTTAGCAAATACCTTTTAGTCAGAATAATGGTTTATTGACACACAATCTCAAAACAAAAAGCAGTGAAATGAGGGACAGAAGTTCAGAGCAGGTCATCAGTACGGTCTGAACTTTCTCTGTGCCCTCAGCAGGGCTATTCTCTGCTTATCCTCCTCAAACTTTTTCCTTAGGTCGGCAATTTCTGGAAAAAAGACAATGTGTATGAGCCATAAGAGTCTAACAAAGCTTGACTGCTTCCATCTCCTTCACTCGACACCAAGGACACATGTCTGGCCTGCAGATGGAAAACCTTCATGGGGAACTTACGGTCTTTCTGCATGTTCTTGTGCTGCCAGGTGTAGAAGTTCATCAGCTCCTTCCTCTTCCTATTCCTGCTCTCTTTCGCTAGAGTCCTCTTGTTGGCCGCCTCGCTGTGGGGTCGGGCCTTGGTGCCCTTTGGTCCCCTTGAGACTTTCACCCAGCCCTCTTCTTCCTCTTCCTGCTGCTTGGCCTCCTCTTTCTGCCTGTCCGCTTCCTGTGACGAAGAATACAAACCAAAAAAACGAATGAAGCCACTCTGACTGGACAGGCGGCGTGACGCTAGGGAAGAGCTGCGCGGGCCTCACCTCCGCTTTCCGCTTGTCGTAGTCTTCCATGAAGGAGTCGACTACTTGCTGCAGTTTGTCCGGGGCGCAAAACGACTGCGTGTATTGCTCGATCCATTCTGGAGGGGGAGAAAAGAAAAGGCCGAAGCCCTGATTTGTTCCATGTTTGAATTTGATCAACAAGGATGGGGGATCTCATTGGCACTGTAATACTAATAATTCTTATTCAGTCACAAAATGTTAAGCCACACTCACTCTGTACTCCCGTCTTCACTGTACGCTGCTCTGTGCACACCAGCAAAGGCGTGTCGTGCGGGTGCGATTTAGCCGCGGATACACTGGCGGCGTTTTGGAACACAACGTAGCCCACTTTGAAACCCTGCAGGGAGGCGGCAGAGACACAAGAGGTAAAGAAAGCCACCCGGAGCAGAGTGCACGGAGCGTTTGGCTCAGCAGCGCATGCCAACCTGTTTCTCGGCCGGTTTAAAGAACCGGGACAGTTTGGGACCAGACTCCGGAGAGGAGCCCGGATGGTCCCTCAGGTCCACCCACTGAACGCTGCCGAACTGGGAGAACAGCTCTTTGATAACAACCTGAAACACAAAACGACAGGGAGGATGACGACGATGCGGAGGACTCTCCTCGCGGACGGATCGCGCAGCGCAGACGGCGCGGTACCTCCGAGCAGTACGGGGGCACGTTGAGCAGAAACAAGGTCCGGTCCATCGGTCGGTGGGAGGTCTGCGCTCGGACTTTGTGCTCTTTCACGTAGAGCTTGTGGGTAGCAACGCTGTCGGAGGTGAACTTTAGGGAGATCTCTGCGAGGAGACACGGAGGGTGGAAGCATAACGTGTTACTTTAACCCAAAACACAGTCGGTTTGATCGGCGAGCGAGTCCTCCGCGGCAGCCCGTTCAATGGCCACCCGGGACCCGCAGAACCACACGGCAAAGTTCAGTGCGACGAGTGTACTTTATAAATATGAATAGGATGGTCTTCATTTAGTCAGTTAATACCTGTAAATCCTCCAGGAACAACACAAGCGCGGCCACTAGCATGTTTCTTCGTGGACGGCGCCATCTTGATGTGACCTTTCACACCGGAAGTACAACAAACAACGTACAGGATTTATTTATAAAAACAAATGAGGTTTTTAGCGATGATATATAAATATTCATTTCATTACCAGAGACGAAATTCCCAGCAGCCATTTAAAATAAGTTATTTTTAGTGTAAAACATTACTAAACAAACATACATACTAAATAAACGTAGATAGACTGCACCAAGTAAAATCCAAAATAATTCTACCAAAGACCTTTTAATTGGATTTTATTATAAAATATATATTTCTACGGATGTTTCTGAACAGTATTCAAGACTGATAAAAGTTTTGGCTGTTTAGTTTTAAATTTGTCTTCAATGTCCAAAGGTGACGTTATAGGAATAAGTGATAGGTAATTATGCCGGACGTGAAATTACTATTGTAACTCGCTTTGGATAAATGGATAATCGGATAAATGATAAATTCAAATATAAATTTAGAAAGACCAGAACTTTGTCTGCCTAGTTAAAAAAAGATGCAGCATCATGATCACATGGTAGGCAGGAAAGAAGAGACAGACAACGTCTACAAAGCTAAATATTTAATGGCGACATTTCACACACAGATCTGACCCCTCGAGCCTCTTCACCGATACCAAGAAAGCAACAAAGTCATTTACAGTCTTTCAACATAAATCAGGTGTAATGTATACTAGGGAAGAATTACACATACTGTAAATCCAGTCGCACACAAGAATCTGGTCGCCACAAGGATTATAAAACTAAATATCAACGTACGGCGGTTTGAAAACTGGTTTAATGAAAATTGTGGTATTATAGTTTGTTAATACCTGATTTACTCCAAGTGTTTTCAGCCACATCTGCTAGGAAGACCTTCTTTCAGGTTGATGGTACGTAGACTTGTGGAAAGGAATTGCTAAAGACAACCAAATGGCTCTGCCTCGTCTCAGATAATATTAACTGAATGGCATCTCTTCTACTTTTAGTTTGGTCTATGTTCCGCTCTCTCTCTCAATGGAGAACATGCAAAAAGAGGCATGGCAATACAACGGCACACATCTGTGTGGAGATACGAAGCCTCAAACTTAACGTTTCTCTCAACAATGGATGAATTGGTATCTTTCAATTCCTTTTATAAAGTATCTTTTCCATGCCCAAATTTGGACAGGCAGGTAGGGAGGGGGGGAGGGGGGGGTGAAGCACTGCATTATTAAAATATAAAAAAAACTATCCACATGGGCGGTTACCGAGTTGACATCAAAATAAAAGAAAATTCTAAACATCCAGTTTGATTTGGCGTCGGCCAACATGTTGGATTAAAACAAATCACATCACATTTCCTTCCACTAGTCCCCATCAGGAACAGACCGCCTACATTTTGCATTTCCACAAATATCCCGTGGAGAGATGCTGTGTATATCAAATGTGTACAATCTGTTTCATGTGAGAGAATGTGGGCCGCGCTGCTGCCAAGATGAAAACCGCGGTTTGTACGTGAACACTGAACGTAGCACTATGTTGCAGAGAAAAGGACATTCACACAGGCTATATCTTGATGCGAAAGGCAGTGGCCTGAGAGCTGGGGGGCTCCGTGGTGGAGGTGGACTGTGCGGTGGACTTGAACAAAGCTTTGAGGATGGTCTGAGGATCCACCTCCGGGGTGGGCTGAGAGGAGGCCCGCTGACCCCCGGGGCGAGACAGGGAGGGGGGCAGACCATCTTTCTTTGAGCCGCTGCTCGCGCCTGGAGTGTCGCTGAGTCTCCTGAGTGGGGCAGGGGGGCAAAGATGTCTCAGTGACAAAAAGGTACTAAACAATATACAGGGTTTCATGTCTATCAGAACTTCTGCAGGTCCTATTTTTCGTGTATTCAATGTTGATGTGCAGCAAAACTTTGTCTTCAGATAGTGAATTCCGTCACTTTGTATCTTTACGCAGTCGGAGTGATTATTCTGAAACACTATATTCATTACTTGGACTAAAAATGAGAAAATGTCTCATCTGAGTTAAGTGGTTCATCAAGAGGCAGCTCAATGCAACACTGCAGTTACCAAACACCCAAATGTTGTTTTAGGTCAGACACTGATCAAAAGACTCCATTATACTTCTTACTTAAAAAGCAAATGGTCTGCAAACATTTCAGTCAGTCAGTCTCAGGTGAAATAAGAGCTCATAAGTGTACACACACACACACACACACACACACAGCCAACAACAGATTCACTTGAAATGAAATCACTTACAATAGAATGGGCTGATCCGAAGTGATGACGTTTCCCTGAATATGAAGGTTACACTTCATGGGTTGTCCTGTGGGAGGACAAGAAGACGCAATGAGAACAAACAAAAAAAACACCCAAACTCCACTAACCTGCGAAACTATTGTAAAATGCAGGTTATAAGCAGATCCCTTTTACTCATCTATTTCCTCAACTCTTGACCCGGGCGGCAGCGACTTGTTTAAGATTTAATACTTCACTTTTTATTCTAGTGCAGCGTATAAAAGGCTGATTTTTTTAGCCCACGTTTTACGGTAAGTACATCTAACCTGTCCATCCATCAGTTTGACAAAAGCATCTTTTTCTGATCCCCAACAAACGTACACAGGATTGGCTCTAACCAGCAATGTCATCGTAGTCATTGACCTGCATGCACAACACAAGCAAAGAGCCTCAGACTCAGAGCTGATGTTGATGTTTGCTCCTGGCACTCACCGTCCAGGCAGCGGTTGTTGTACTTCCTGTAAGCGCTAACGGCGTCTTCTTTGCGCACAAAAACCACTTCGGCCACGCCCACCTTTGCCAGCCGAGCTCGCTTCAATGCCCCGCACACACAGAACAGTTCCTGTGGACAAATAGGCGTGGAGCACAAGTCCACACACAGCCGAATGAGTCATCACGGCACTTCAGCAAATGTCTTTGAATATCAAATATTGCAAAAAAGTTGTTACTTACAACTATGTCCTCCTCGGTGACTCGGGGGTGCAGGTTGTTCACTGTTATTTTTGTCCCCTCCAAGGGACTGAAGGCAGGCTGAAAAAGGAAAAACACCACATGATCAGATATGTGGAATGAAAGCCATTAAAAAAAGTGTGCAAGCATCATGGTGTGGTTAACCCGGTTGTTAATCCAAGTTTCATTCATTGGTACACGTCATCATTGAAGTTACAGTTATGGTCCTATATGGTTTTAAACATAGTTAAGCCAGCCAGGAGGTTATCCTAAAATGTTTTCTATAACTAGTTCAACCATCCAAAAGCCAACAAGGCAATTTCTAATGAACTAGCTTTATAAATTAGCAATCAATCCTAACTTGGTTGTTTTCTGCCAACTACCTAAATTTGCCGAATTACTGATTCATTACATCTAGGATAAATGCTAAACACAGCTTAAACATTAGGTGGAGCCAGCTGAGAAAGCAGGGAACGTTTGCACACTTTGCTACATTACTGATAGAGGGAGGAAAAGGTCGTACCTGTGGGGGAGCAGGAGCTGCTGTGCTGGTTTCCGCTGCGCTTTGCTGGAGAGTCCTGGAGACCGCCTGCATGGCGGCAGCAGAGGACCGGGTGGCAGCCATGCTGGCGTTGGGCCGGGTTGGTGCCACGGGGACGGGAGGGCGTGGAGCTGTGTAGGCATCATTTTTAACCACCTTGGTGATTGGGGCGGACATAGAAAAGGTGGAGCCCACTGGACCAGACTGGGGGAAAAATGGATTTAACGTGGTAAATACTTATGCCTTTCAGTCGCTATGCTGATCATGAATATATACAAAGTTGCTTCAGCTGTGGTGTAGCAGCACTTACCCGTGATTGCAGCATATTATGAGCTGTAGTGATCTTCATTTGTTTACTGTGGCCGCCATCATGCTCGTTAGAGAGACGCTGCAGGAGACAAAAGGGAGTCTACTATGTTGGACGAACTTAAACAAGGGAAACATTGTTTTTTTCTTTTAAAGATAGTTTGGTCAACACACAAAACAGCAGCTTTACCTGTGGGGCCGTCCGGATTCCCGCAGACATTCCTACTGCTACTGGATTTTGCTGTAAAAATATATTTGAAAAGAAACCAAACATTAGAGTACAGTACACAGGTCAATGTGCTTTTAGGCTTCAGCGAGCAAATGTACAGCACATGCACTGATCTGCTAGGAACAAAGTAACTTATTTAACGTCACCTGGATGGTCTTGGTTATTTTTAGAGGCGGTACAAAACCTGCCTGTGTCTGTGTCCCTCCAATGCTCCTCTTCAGGCTCAGTCGATCACGAGCATCAATCATTCTCTTATTATTGCTCAGCTGTGGCGTGACGCTGGCCCTCGCACTCAGTCCTTGTATATTAGGGTTATACTGCCTGCTGTTCACACCGGCAAGATTGTTGTTGGTTTGTATCTGTATCTGTGGCACGATTGTCGGACTCTGCAGATGGTGT
This sequence comes from Gasterosteus aculeatus, assembly GCF_964276395.1. NCBI lineage: Eukaryota > Metazoa > Chordata > Actinopteri > Perciformes > Gasterosteidae > Gasterosteus > Gasterosteus aculeatus. The sequence continues at coordinate 5,822,454 of NC_135699.1, forward strand.
GCTACTGCCATCTTTGGCGAGGTCTGTGCTGGGAGGCCGAACTGCTTCTGCCCCTGCTTGCGTGAGTTGATCATCTGCCGAGCATCCTGCACCCCGCCTGCTCCTCCCCTGCCACGGATTTTAAAGCGAGCATCCTTCTGAACCAGCTTCTCTCTGGCATCTTTCACTTGAAAACCTGAGGGAGATCGAGGTGTATGTTTAGCACTAATCCCCAGCAGTTGGTTTTTACTCTTTGGCAATAATGTTTTACCTGCTCCAAGCCGCTGTCTGACATCATTGGCCCCAATCTTTTGGCGAGCATCAAAACTCTTGCCAACTCCTCCTGCTCCCCGTCCGAACATGGGTCTGAAAGAAGAAATCGTTTCTTCATGTTTAGCAAAGGAAGTTGTCCAGCTCACAATTTAAAGTTCACACTTTACACGGGCGTGTTTGACCACATTCACCATACAATACTTTTTTTCAACTGTGACTGACTTACAGTGAGACATAAAACATGTTAATGGCTGTCGTGCTCGGCCCTTCTATTTACACAGACAATACGCGTATAATTTCTTCGGCGCCTTTTCACATTACGGCGGTGGAGGAACAACATAAATACATTTGGACTTGGGTTGAAATAGTCACCCCATAGTTCACTGCATAAAGCGAGCACGTCTGTTCAATATGTGCGACAATAAACGAACATAAATACTAGCTTGCAAGCTATAAGCTAACTAAGCCCGACGTGTGTAGCTACGAACAAAAATCGACTGGTCACTTCGGACTTACGCGTTATCGAAATGTTTGCTTGTAAAATGTGTGTCTGGTTGACTATCTAGCCGCAGCTCTCCAAATGCAACGTCGAATGGCTTCACACATAAAGGCCTACAGCTAATACACACAGCCTAGCTAGCTGACGCTGCAATGAGCTAACGTTAGCTCACGTTAAGGAATACACTTTAACGTTAGGTATAACCGGCTCTCAATGTACGTTATGCTTTTAGAAATATTGTTATTAGTGGCTACATTCTCAATACGTAAATATTAGTCTCTGCGTTGATAGCTTTAATACCGTTTTGCTGGTGCCTTGAGGTTAATACCGCGCTGTCGTATCACTTCATCCAAAGAGACGTCTGCCATTTTCTCACACGGGCTCACTGCGCATGCGTGAAGGAGAATATTTTTAGTTGAGGCTACGGAAGCCGATTTGGGTCAGAATGCAAACTATCAATGGTTAATTTAAGTTAATAGAGATAATTGTACTACCACCATAAGTTGACTTTAGACTTTACGTTAGTGGAGTATGACAAACTATCGTAAAAAATACCGACTCTACTCCTTAAGACTGTTAGAGTGAAAGTGTCTGCGATCGATTACTTTTGCCAAAATACAAGGGACATACATTCTCGGCCCATGATCCTTTGCGCGAAATTGCCACAAATATAATGCGGTTGTGGGCAATATATACACAGTTTACCTCATTCAAAGCACTGCTTGCCGTTTATTTTACGTAGGTTATTACCCTACATAGTGGCATCTGTTGAAGTAAATGAAAATAAACCAATTTCACGCCACTAGAGTCAGCACTCTGACCAAGAACACCTGGACACTGAGACTAGACCATTCTTCGATAGTTGACTGGTCATGCCTTAAACTGATGAGTAAGGAAAATAACGACGCGGGGTGACGCCCGTGTCCTCGTAAACATAACGAGAAGAATTTTTGAAAGGGCACAGGTCTGTCTGCTGAGGTGACTCGCCTACTTTGTGAGATGCCTCGTGGAGCCAGGACCTTCCCCGATCCCTCTACCTGTAAAAACAAAACCATACGCTGAAGAACTGGTTCGTTTCTCGAAGCTTCATGTGCACACGAAACCACCTACTGGCCAAGTGTATAATCACAGGGAGCTGCATTTGAATATTTGTGGTTGTTGTGAATGACTATGAATTACAAACATGTATGACCAAATAATTTCTGTACATTATTTATCACATATGTGCATAATATATATATTATTTGAATGTATTCTGTGTGTAAATTTTCCCCAAATAGTAGGATCATATGATATGGCAGGTTGTGTAATGCTATTCTGTCACAGGAAAACGGTATCGGCTTAAGCAGGCAGAGGACAGTGAAATGATTACAGGGAAAACCTTAACTTCAGAACCTTGAGGATTCGAATGAAGAGAATGTGCATTTCAGTCAAAGGTGTGAAGGTCTGGAATAAACTTCAAAAAGAGCTGAAGCAAAGTCCAAGCAAGACTCTATAAAAAAAGACTCAAACTGGTGATTCTCAACGGGTACTGTGAATCTACGAAGAGGTGATTGGTATAACCACTCAGCACTATATATATGTTATATTGTATTTAGTATATATAATGTATATTGTATATCATTATTATTAAATAAATACATATTATTATTAGTGTATATACATATATATATACATATAAATATACATGTTATAGGTATGTTTGCAGGGATATGGATGTGGTGTATGTTTCTTTTTGTGATTGGATATTTGTGAAGTGTATGCATGGTATGTAGGTGTATTATGTAGTATTCTGTGTGGGTACAGGCTGGAGAGCAGTTGAAAAGGGGTGGGACATCAAATAAGTGTCATGCTTCTTCCCACTCCTTTTTTTCCGTTGTGCCTAAGCTCATTGTTGTTATATCTATATATTTTTTAATAATTTGTATTTTCCTTGTGTGTACAAGTAGTAACATTTGTTTCCCTTTTTATACAAAAAAAACAATTCAAATTCAAAGGTCTTGTGGAACTAGGACGAGGGGACTGAATATGCTTGTGGAACTTGGACAATGATGTACAGGACAGGGGACATTTTATTCATTTTTATTCAGAAATAAGTTTCTCAACAGTTTTTGGTTTTAAACAATTCCTTTTTTTGACACAACCTCTCCGGCCATTGAAAACACCCTTTCACGGGGTACAGAAGATGCTGGCGTGCACAAAAAAAACGCAGTCTATATAAAAGCAAGTCTATAGAAATTTTGACACCAGAGGGTTTTCCAGCCTGCTTATATTTGGCTCTGAGAGGCAGCGCTGGGCCTCCACAGTGGCATCTGCCTTTACATTTTGAGTCTTCTGTGCCTCCATGGTTTCTAAACGATGCCACAGTTTGCTACCTAGGAGGAAACCACAGATCATGTTACATGTAAGTGTTCTCATTGGAATAATTGATCTCAAAATGTAAAACAATAGATTACCTCCTGTGACATCATGAGAGGTGGAAGCCTGGGGGATTTCCTCTCTGCTTTGTTTTGACCGTATAATGGCGGCACACTCGGAGGTCAGTCGTTTTATTGCTTCGGTGGCTTTTGTTTGGCTGAAAAATCCTAGAACTTTAAATCGGGGGTAAATCCAGGAGGGTCGCAAGAGACATGATGCTCATCAACTGCAAAGTGTACAGCTTCTCCCAGAGTTGCCTTATGAGCTGGTCTCCCATTCCCAACGCTGCTGCAGGTGCCGGTTTTGTTATTTCCTCCTGAAGGTTTTGATCCAGCATCTTCACGAGGGGGACAACTTTGGAGGCAGACACATTTTCCTCTGCCGACAGCTCTACAGTGGCATCATAGAAGGGAGACAGCAAAGAAAGGCACCGGCCAACAATGTTGAACTCTTCTGCTGTTAGGAAGGTCATGTTGTAACGCAACACTGCTCCTACTGGCTCCCTTTGCTCCACCAAACAATGCAGCATCAAATATGTGCTGTTCCATCTGGTCTCCACTTCTTGCATTAGCTTCATGTTTGCCATCCCCAGATGAAGTTGCACTTGTGTAAGCTTCTCCTTTAAAGATACAGATGAGTAGGCCATTAAATCACTGCAGTAGGAGCACAGACAAACTATTAGCGTTATTAGAAGTTGGAATAAAGGCAAAGAGCAGTGGTGCTGCTTCTAAAGAAGCCAACCAGCTTCCGTGCTTTGGCCCGGAGGCCAAAGAGCACAGGCTGCTGGTCAAGTGCCTTCTTCACCGTCAGATTCAGTGTGTGTGCAATGCAAATATGGTGCCGAAGCTTCAGCGCTCTCACACAGGCAAGCATATTGGGAGCACCATCAGTGAGCATACATGTCACCTTATTAGCATTTCCCCATTCCTCCATCAGGTAAGCTTTCACATGAGCTATATTTTCAGCAGTGTGCGGTTGGGGGAAGGCCTGCACTGCTAGCAGCACTGAACTGAGGGTGGTTCTCTCACCCACAAAATGGCACGTTACAGCTAGGTAGGAATACGTATTGATGGATGTCCACATGTTTGTTTCATGCATGCACCCATACATACCTGCCTTGTGGGGAGAATATAATGTTATGGGTCAGCTGCTGTTTTCTCCCCATCCTGTGTGTTTGTACCTTCCTTTCCCCCGGTGTGTCTGTCTGTGCTGTTTGTCTCCACCTACAAGAGGCGTGGCCAGTCATCCTGAACCGTCCCCACACAGCTGATCTCCATTCCACGATTCAGCCCTCCAGTATTTAAACCGGGGCCGTCTGCTTCTCCAGCGCCAGATCGTTACACACCCCCCTGCGTGGTAACTTGACTTCGTATCCTGGCTCCCCAAGACTTTGAGTATTCATACGGTTCTTGTGTCTAAGCCTGATTCCTTTGTCCAGATTCTGCGGTCCCCGCTCTGACCTGCCGTGCCACCTGCCTCCGTCCCTCTGGCGTCCTCACCCGGCTAAAATCCCTTTTACAGATTATCAGTCCTGTGTGATCTCTGTGTGTTGGGTAAAATCTCCCTCCTAACACATAATTAGGATCCAGTTTGGACACAAATGCCCTGAATCCAACATCATCCACAATATTGAAGGGCTGTGTGTCCTTCACTATCATGAGACGAGGGCGTCATCCAGCTCTTGTTTTCTGATGGCTGGTTAAAAGAGAATAAATACAGTGTCTGTTACCGGCCTTTATTTGCACAATAAACAAAAGCGAACAGGGAAAAATGGTCTTGATGCATTTGTAATATTGTGATGACTTACCGTGGCTGGGTGAAGCTCCAGTTTCCTCCTTATCATCATGCAAGGCACGGTGATGCCTCAGCATGGAAGAGGTGTTGTTACTGTACCCCAACTCTTTGGAGAACAATCAACACCTCACCTTTGAATACAATAAGAAACTGAAAAATACAGTTCTTAATAAGCAAACCTAGTGTGTCTGAAAGAGTTAGATTTCGTTCACCTTATTAGGAGTTATCAAATCAAAGTGTTCCCACACAGGGGATACCGTCCTCTTCCTAGCTGGCTCCATCTTATCACCTATTCTTCTCTGCTCGCTCTCCAAACTATCTCTCTCACTCTCTCAACTCTCCAAACTACCCAAACTCTCAACTGACCATAACTCTCCACCAACAACCCACATTTTGAATGGAGCCTGAGGGGTTTATATTGCTGTCAAACCTCCCAGCAAAATCTGAACCACTTCCCGAAGCAGTCACGTGGTACAGCCGGGCAGCGAGGCTTCGGACGTCATCATTTTCAATAGATGTCCATCAATACTCACAAGCTTTAACAGATCATCATCATCTGCACCTCACACACTGCCAAAGGCCTTGTTTGAACCTGACTACCTCACCTCTAGTCTGCTTTTGAGTCCAGAGTCTGAGCTAAAAGCACTAAAACCATTAGATTCAACTTTATTGTCATTACACATGTACAAGTAGCGAGCAGCGAAATGCAGTTTGGCATCAAACCAGTGCAACAGAAAGTATTTTAATAGATAACAGTATATACAGATCATAGATACATTAAACACTATACAGAGGTTGGCTTATGGCCTATGGTACTATTTGGTAATAAATTAGGCAAAACAGACAGATTCACATTAAATAATGTGGAGATATAAACAGAAACCATCAGGGGTTGCTAAACTAGTGCAAATATTCAGTGCATATTGAATTGAGAGTAAACAAATGGTATAAAGTGTCTTCAGTGCAGATAGAGTAGTGTAATGGGGACCAGAGGGGGGGGAAAGAGTTCAAAAGGGTGACCTGTAATGTAATGTAACAGCTCTGGGAAAAAGCTAGTTCCTCAGACGGCCGGTCTGACCAGTTGCACAACAACACAATTAAATTGTAACGTCCACTTTACAAGATCCAAGATGTCCAAGATACAGATGTGGTTCGTTTGTTGTGTTGATCTCTAATATTTTTTGCCATGCAGAGATAAAATAAATAAAAACCCAGTACAGCGGTCAGTCCCAGTGCAGAGTAGAGGCCGATCATTCCCCGAGGACTTCTTCTCAGACTCGTATCACTTGTTGTCTCAGGCCGATCCTTCACTGCTGCAAAGAGACCTGACAAACCTGTTTTATTAATGTAAAGAAAAAAAAAAGTATCTGAATGAAGTTGCTGAACGTGTTAGTAAATTTAACTTTATGAACCTACCAGTGACGTTGAGGTGACATTCCTTAAAGTTCCTCCCATAACTTGTGTCCACTTCACACCAGTACAGCCCCGAGTCATTAGTCTGGAGTCTGGAGATGTGAAGTCTGAGTCGTCCTTCTCTGAGGACGTCTTTGTCCCACTGGACTCGTCCTGCAAAGCGTTTGTCCTGCAACCCTGGAACTTCAACACCTTTATGTAGATGAAACATGAGTAATGGTATCATATCAACTAACATCTCGCATGAGACATAAAGGGAGTTGGTGGAGTGGTCCGTGCTGGTGGGGAACATCCATTCCAGTGAGACGTTGTGGTTCTCCTCTGCATGATACCAGCTCTGTGTCACATTGACTACATATGACCCTGCTGAGGAGACAGAACGAGAGGAGGAGGTGACAAACTGACAGCTTTAACATGGAGCCTTTAGACTCCATCTCCAGATGTTTCTGGGGAGTGTGTGCTGATGCTTCACAAACACAAAAGTGAACTCACCACAGACACAGGAGGTCAGGATGAAGATCACCAGGATCCTGCAGATCATCTCCTCCCTGTGAGAGGAGACAGAGGAGAAGAGGCTCAAATATCACACCATCATCACACCAGCAATCTACAGTGTGTCTTTACATCATACTGCTCTTTTGTATTTATCATCATACCTGGTAAGTTTAGTGTGAGAGTCTTTGAGGGCTTTAAATGGTGTAAATGTACTTTACTGCAACATGTCATTCAAGGAGATGTACAGGCCACGTCCTCATTGTCCCTGTCGACGCGAGCGTAAAAGCTGCTCAGCTCGTCAGGGAAGGAGGCGTCACTGTTTCGGGGGGTAGAGTTGGTTGCCTTGTGGTCATGATGGCCTGGATGCCTGGCCACATGCGTTGGGGGTCGGAGCCGCTCTCCTAACACTCTCTCATGTTTCCTCCAACACATACTGTCGTCAATAAAGCACAGTGTGTACCTTTTATAATAAATAAATGTTTATTTATTATAAATAACACACAGGGAACACACAACCTCAAGCTGTCGTTGACAATGATTCTTTACTCAATAATACAGCTGTTTTTTTTCTTCGATGGACTGGGGTCCATTTCAATAGGAGGTTTAACAAACCCTGAGTTGATTTACCCTGAGATGGGAACTCTAAGTTTTGGGCTTCAGAACAGCTTTTTAGAGTTGGTTCAATCAACTCGGTTGACCCAGAGTTGAGCTCGTGCACCACCCAGTGGCAGATTTAAGAAATTTGATAGAATACTTACGATGGATCACATACATCAAATTATTTTTTTTTGCCCAAAGACACTACGAAGTGAGAGACTGTGATTCGAACCGCCAAACCATTGATTATTGGACGACCCGCTCCACTTCCTGAGCCACTGCTGCCTACAGATTTCACTAGATAAGTCGTAATTGCATGACTGTGTATGTGAGAGATGATTTACCTTTACACAGCTCAGGTGGCAGAGGTGGGTAGCAGCAAGCCAGTAGAAGCTGTCCTCTATGTTGTGGCGCTGACATGAGAAGACAACACACAATACAGGTCAATTATACAGATACATTTTAAACATAAGACACATGTATTATTTGTTTTACCTGTTGTCCCTCTCTTCCTGCCCCTTTTTCACATCATCTCTCTCCCTTTTTCTCTTCTGTCCCTTTTACACATCTTCCTGTCCCTTTTTCTTTGTATTTTCTCCCTTTTGTCCTTAAAATCTTATTTTGCGAGCCTTGGTTTCAGCAAATCTTGCAATGAGGATCCATATCCACTGACTTCCTGCTCAATGGAGAGAACAGCGAGTGCAGACAGCCTCTCCTGTGACATTGTTGATCTCAAATATGTTTTAATCAGCTTTTAGTTTTGACAAACTTCTCTCTACTCATATTTGGATACAAGTCTAAGATATTCTACTTATAAATATAATCAAGTTGAGATCTTTGGGGGGAAGGATGTAATTGCTCCCTTTAAGTTTCAGGTCCTCGGCATTAACATCATCAAATCTCTGCTCCAGTCTGTCAGCATTCATCCAGAAGAAATCCATAAATCTCATAGAAGGTTTCCAAGTGTGAAAATCTCTCCTTTAAAGTAATAAGAGCTATATCAATAAGAGGGGGAAAAAAATCTCTTCCGTAGATCTCTTCTGCAGTTGACTGAGTTTGCTCTTTGCCTTCATACTCAAACTGTCGGGTTGTTCTTTTCTGACGCACCTCTAGCCAGCTCAACTTACATAGTTTATGTTTTTAATGCATAACTTTACACATTCAGGACTAAATCACCCTTGTTTTGATACAAACCTAGTTTTGATACTCATGTTCATTTGCACACGACGGACCCTGCTCAACAGATGTCGCTATCGGTTGAGCTGGTTGTGGGTTGCTGCTGATGGCCGCTGCCGCAGGAGCAGTGAAGAGGAACACACTAGTCGGTTCTTCTTCTGTGGTGCATAGCGGCAGCTATACCGCCATCTTCTGGCTCCCACCGCTTATACTAATATATATATATATATATATATATAAATATATATATATATATATATATATTTCTAATAGTTATGGTAGTGACTTTTTTAATACATGTTAAATATTTAACTGCTAATAATGCATGTTTGATACCCCTTTTTGCATTGAATCATACTGCGATGTTTACTGAAACTGATAAGCTGGCCCTACCAACAAAAAAATCCACCAGCTGCCACTGAGTGAAAGTGACCTCACCAGGTGTAAAGTCCTAAAAACACAAAATACTTTAAATATGTGAAGTATTTACTGAGAAAAACAAACTAGATGTTTAAATATTCTGATGGAACAAACTGGAGTTAACATTGTATTGTTTGTTACTTGGGTATTTTTATTTAATGATGCTTCATAGTTCTACAACACTACCACTTAATATTGTACTCAGGGCTGTAGTGGAGGGTAAACGCACGTAAACGCCGTTTACGCACCTCTAGAATTTTGGAAATAGCGTTTACGCAGCTATAAATAGCGTTTACCCACCTCTAAGTGGCGTTTACGCACCTTAAAGCTCCCTGCGCCTTGTATTCTTCTTGGAATAATCCGAAATAAACTTGGTGTAATTTAAAAACAGCTAAGACTACGTTTCCTATTGTTGAACATATAAACGCCGTAGTCTGAATCATTTTCATCCGCGCAGTATTACGGTCTGTGAGCATCCAATCAGTGCCTTGCGGCTTCAGCAGCGACCAATCAGGATCCAGGAGGTGTGTAACCACACACGCTGTGGATCAGCCCAGTGGTCCCCAACGTTTCTTACCTCACGGACTGGTTTCATGTCAGACAATATTTCGCGGACCGGCCGAGAAGGTCCGACGGGGGAGGGGGGGTAGTAGTCGTTGCGGGCGGAACGACCGACAGGGGGGGTAGTAGTCGCGCGCTCTGTCTTCGCTGGTCGTGCACGGTAAAAGGACAAGAAAAACGCCTGGTGACGCGTAGATTAGAAAACAAGTCAGTTCTCAATGTGAAAAAAACATGCTGTAGGCTATTTATGATGACATAGGTAGTACATGAGTGTTCCTTTAACATATGTTGTCAGTGTAATTGACAGGCTGCTTAACTGGTTAACTCTAAAATTCAACATATTTTTTCAGGCAGTGAGAGGACAGGCAATGATGCAGAGAGCACAGGGAGAGGAGAAACACCAGGTCGAATAGAGAGAGGAGAAGCACAGAGGAGCCATGAACCCCCCAGAACACGTGTTCTGGGGGGTTCATGGCTCCTCTGTGCAAGGCAGGACCTGACGTGGAGGACAAGGAGGCCCTCTGGGAACTACTGTAAAAAGGAGATAGTTCTTAATCTGCAATTGTGTTGTTGTGTTGACATACTTTTCTTTACTGTTTTCTTAAATTTAATAAACTACAAACTACTAACACATGTATTCATTGTCATTGATTGTATATGACTTTTACTGATAACATAATGCAATATAGCCAGGACAGCCTTACAAGAGTCTCGACGCTTTGTGTTGCGTTGCTTCGCGTCGAGGTCGGTATGATCACAAAATTCAGAGTTTACCCACCTCTAATTTTGTGAAGATAACATTAAATGAATCAGAAATACACTATATACATTGTTAATGTGGTAAATGACTATTCTAGGTGGAAACATCTGGTTTTGAATGAAATATCTACATAGGTGTATAGAGGTCCATATCCAGCAACTATCACTCCAGTCTTCTAATGCTACGTTGTGTTTGCTAATTGTCTACATTTCCAAAAACGTGTCTGGAAGTGTCTCCTACGTGGCATATTAAGTGAAAAGACGTGTAAAAACAACATTTTATTAGGTGTTTAATTTACTATTTCAAGTAGCCACTGAATTATTATTTACTTTGTTTAATAGCCGAAATCAATTAAAGAAAATTAATTAAAATTAAAGTGAGGTGCAATCATAGCAATATATGTCATACCTTTTTTAACTAGGTTTTTATATTTCATTTTTAGCTGCTTCCAGGTCCTTTTTTCCCCTGTTGGATTGCACCTAAAATGAAAATGAGATTACATTCCTACTTATATTCATAACTATAGGCTGCGACGATCTTACGGTTAAATGTTATGTCAATGGAACAGTACATTCAAACTTACGCGTTGACTTGGGCAGCAATTTTTACCCACGCTTTTTAGCTTTTTATAATCGGCATGCACACGCTTAACTCAAGGTGAACATACTCAGAGTTGATTGAACTAACACAGATCAGCTGTTCTGGAACCGGATCCTCAGAGTTTCCCGTCTCAGTAAGTCAACCCGGAGTTCAAGGATAGACTCAGAGTTAGCGCGTGTTAGCTAACTAAACGGATCAGGCATTTAGGAGCGGGGACAAAGACCTGTACACAGAGTCAAAATACAAGTTTAGCAAGACGGTGAGAGATGCTAAACGACTGTACTCTGAGAAAATCTAACAACAGTTCTCAGCAAGTAACTCTGCTTCGGTTTGGAGAGGCCTCAAACACCTCACCAACTACAAGCCAAAAACCCCCCCACTCCATGAATGACCTCCGCCTGGCAGACGAGCTGAACGAGTTCTACTGCAGATTCGAAAGACAATATCCTGATCCCATCCCCCACAGCTCCACCAACCTGCTGCAGTCTCCCACCCCTCCCTCCCCCAGCCCATCAGGTGCTCACGCCTCTACCCCGACTCCACCTTCAAGTGGATCACAGACTTCCTGACAGGAAGCAGCACGTGAAGCTGGGGAAACATGTCTCTGCCTCTCGGACCATCAGCACCGGTTCCCCCCAAGGCTGCGTTCTTTCCCCTCTGCTCTTCTCCCTGTACACCAACAGCTGCACCTCCAGCCACCAGTCCGTCAAGCTCCTGAAGTTTGCGGATGACACCACCCTCATTGGACTGATCTCTGGTGGTGATGAGTCCGCCTACAGGTGGGAGTCTGACCATCTGGTTTCGTGGTGCAGTCAGAACAACCTGGAGCTCAACGCTCTAAAGACAGTGGAGATGGTTGTGGATTTCCGGAGGAACACAGCCCCACCCTCCCCCATCACCCTGTGTGACTCCCCCATCACTATTGTGGATTCCTTCCGTTTCCTGGGCTCCATCATCACCCAGGACCTCAAGTGGGAGGTGAACATAGTCAGTCAGTGGGGGACCGGGCTCTGTTGATGAGCCCAACTGCCGACGGGAAGAAACTGTTCGTGTGGCGGGAGGTCTTACTCTTAGTGGACCTCAGCCTCCTGCCAGATGGAAGGGGCACAAACAGTTTTTGTCCGGGGTGAGAGGGGTCGGCTACGATCTTTTGAGCTCGCTTCAGAGACCTGGAAGCGAACAAGTCCTGCAGGGACGGCAGATTGCAGCCGATCACCCTCTCTGCAGAGCGGATGACACGCTGCAGCCTGCCCTTGTCCTTGGCTGTGGCTGCAGCGTACCAGACGGTGATGGAGGAGCAGAGGATGGACTCGATGATGGCCGTGTAGAAGTGCACCATCATCGTCTTTGGCAGGTTGAATTTCTTCAGCTGCCTCAGGAAGAACAACCTCTGCTGAGCCTTCTTGGTGATGACATCCCACCGGTCACTCTCCTTCATACTGCACATGTCACTTTAACTGTAATTTTTCACTTTGTCGTCACTCGTCACTTTGTCACTTGTTTGCTAGTGCACTTTATGTTTAATATTTTTTAACTTTTAAAAAATATTTTAAATTTTTTACTTGTTTTATATTAACCCAAAGCCTTATTCTACTAACCCATTGCATTAGCATTTCATTTTATTTTATTACTTGTGCACTGCTGTCTTGTTGTCTATTGTTGCACTGTCTACTGTCACGCATCAACCGCCAAGACAAATTCCTTGTATGGGTGTATGACATATTTTGGCAATAAATGTTTCCTGATTCCTGATTCCTAAAACGGACATTATTACAAACGATAAAACATGTCACTAACTAATCAAATCGAGGCAAATATAAACAAAGACGAACATACAAAATAATAAAGCTTTCCACATCATAAATTAATTGTTAAGGTAAATTAAGTTAACATTGTTCACAGACATAAAAAGAACGTTACCTCCTTTTTAATCCTCAATTCTATGGAGTTTACCCACAATCCTCCCTGTCCTTTACGACGTACATGTACCACTTAGTAACAGCAGACGGCGTAGTTCAACCACTTTATCAGGATTTATCTCAAACCATTTTAACAATGTTACACATGCATTTCGGTTGATTACATTAAATTACTATACAATCATAGCTGTGCATTGGTATTGTGCTATTGCTTACAGTTTCAAAACTACACTATTCTAAACTAAACTATGGTATTACACTATTCTCATTTCTTTATTGATTACATAGTTCCAGAATCATCGCTGCATACTGGTGTACACCAAATGCATTTTATTAATTGGTCTAATTTATGCACCGGGTGGTCAGTTTCTTTATAAAAACCCATATCTTCAACAAATAAACTACCTGGTCTGTGAAGTTCATCATAACTGTCGAATGGGAGCGGCTTTTTTTATCGTGAGTGCGTGTGAAAACATGCAAAAGCGGGTGTCACACGGCGAAACCGTGAGAGGTTTGTTTATTCATTCTATTTTTTTCATGTTATGGCAACAAAAAAGACCACGGTACGCAGAGCGCGACGCGGGGAAAGGAAACTCAAAGTCCCAGCATGCAGCGCGGCAGGCGCAGATCCAACGGCTGACTCTGTTCCCTGGATCCGCTCATCACCGCTGCCTCACGTCGCTGTCTCTCGGATCTGCTGGAGGAGAAATGGCTGCAGCTCTGTCCCGTGCCCTCAAATTACCCGGTGAGATGCGCCACACGTCTGTCCTCTCGACACACACACACACACACAAACACCGCGGACAGGGACTCGAACCCTTCGTTCTCTGCAGCCTTTCATCGGCACCATATGCTTTGTAACGGTCTCTGCGGCGGATCCATTGACCCGCCGTGCACGGGCTCAGCGTGTGGTCCGAGTCCGTCCGCCTTCCCGACCGCGTCTTTCTAGTGGACATCGTAAAATGTGTCGCGTGTGACCAAATGCAGCGTGTTGACATGTCCCTGGCTGGTCGGCTAGTTGCTAGCTGGAGATAACCCGAGCAGAGCCGAGCCGAGCCGAGCCGCTCGCGGGGCATCGTGACGTTATGTCTGACGCGAGGGTTTAATATCGCGCTGTGTGCGGGCTTTAGGAATGTGCGACGCTACTTGTGTTATTGTCAAAGTGCGTGATGATCTGTTTTGGAGGATATTTTCTCTTTTGCTGTATTTCGTCAGAGGGACTGATATTGTGAGCAGGCTACAATCATGCTTTATTTATCAGGTTCAAATAACCAAGATGCAATCATTGTATCAACATCAGTTGTTGTGGTATTATTAGGAGTAGAATTATACTACGGATTCAATAGTAGAAACAGTCAATTCCTGTCTAGCCTTGACGCATGTCTTATATGCGTGTTAATTCTGTCACGCATAATTCTGTGTTAATGATTTTACAGCAGTGTCAGGGAAGAATCTTCAATACAGAAATGTAACTTGAAAGTTTTTTCTCTTACATAAAATAAAGGTGACCTTGAGAGCTGAGATACAGAGTGTAAACTTTACGAAGAAACTGGCAAGAATTCATTTAGCTCACCTTGTAAAACCACCACAAGCTCTGAGCAGGTCCACGAAGGCTACGCCGATAAAGCCGTCCACATTCAGGATCAGGTTTGGTTTCTAAATATATACTACAGTTGCACTCCAAATGTTTCTAACCCGAGTGAAAATTAGGTTTATTAGGTTATTTAGGTTCAAATATTCAGGTATTTTCAATTAACAACTCCAACTAGGATGGTTGAAATCGCTCCAAATGACAAATGTTGCAAGTGGTTTCTCCACAAAATGACGCTTTCATGAATTCTGAAGTCGCTAAATGATTCAATCCCTCATAGGAGCACACATACTTGATAGGACAAATTAAATGGTATGTTTGTTTGATTGCATGTTAGAAAAACGGGTTGAGGGAATTGTTCAAAAAGTTGCAAAAAACGATCATCGTCTTGCACAAATAGGAAAAAACATACAGATAGATCTCAAAAGCCCCCGAATGTTCCTAAAGGCACCGTTGGAATCATAGTTTGCAAGTTCAAACTCAAAGGAGCACCGGCTTCACTACGTGCACAAGGCAGAAAGTGGACACATTTGACAGCGGACCCCCGAATTTGAGGTCCCACTTTCCACACTAAGGAGCAAACTGGAACACCGAAGGTCTACGCGCCCGAACTCCAAGACCTCAGAGTCCATCAGAAAAGGTCCAGGACCTGGAGCCCATGGAAATTCTCCATAGGTTTTTGAAGGCATCTGCAGCACATAAACCAAAGAATGTTGGAGGGCTGGAGGCCGCTGCTGACGAGGAACGCTGTCAGAACCTGTCGTCTGCTCCGCATCCCGTCAGCCTCGGGTCACAGCAGCAAATGCTGCTCGAATAAGACTCTCATCATGAAGGAATCATTTACAGGCCGCCGCAGTCATTGAAAGGGGTCGCGTCTGTCAGATTCTGAGAAACCACTTGTAACGTTAGTTGTATTGACTATTTAAATAGTTCTTGTTTGGGTTGTTCATTGGCAACAGCTGAACGTTTGTATGGAAATACCTAATTTTGCAATACGGGTTGAATACATTTCATCATATGTTGGTGATATGTAATGCATACATATGTGTATATGTTTGTACCACCATCACCAGTCAAAGGTTTGGAAAAATGTATGATGTATAATGTATGTATGCGTTTGTGTATGTTTAATAGTGTTGATTGTATGTTTAATACATGGAATGATAAGGACAAAACCGGTATGTTTTGAGTACTAAAAAGCATTAAGACCCTTACTAAGATCTGGAAAACCTTGGTAGCTAGAGCAAAGGAAGCGCTCGCCTATCACGCATGCATCAGTATTGTCAAACAAAGTCATTATTGTGTATCTACAACATGTCTCCGCAGGGAAGAAGGGCTCGGACCTCGGCGAGTACGACCCTCTCACCCAGGCGGACAGCGAGGACGAGAGCGAAGAGGACGACCTCGTGCTCAACTACCCCCGGAATGGCCTCGCCGGCAGCCTCGGCGCCGGCTCCTCGAAGCTGCGAGGCAGCCGCTCCGGAAGACTCGTGGGGGACGAGGACGAGGCGCAAGAGGACGAGGACGACGAGGACGAGTGGAGGGAACGTCTCCCCGCTAAGTCCCGGGCGGACAGGGACGACGTGACGGGCGCGCAGTACCGGAGCCACAGGGACTCGGACCGGGGCGGCGAGGGCCGAGCGGGGCCCAGCGCCTCGGGGGGCTCCGGGGTGGGGGCGCACGGCGCCGACGCGGAGCAGAAGAGGCGGAGGGCGAGGAACGCCGTGCGCAGTGCCTTCTTCCTGGTGCCGCTGGTGTGCGCCGCGTTGCTGGTGCTGCTGTGCGCGTTTCTCCTGCCCTGCCAGAAGAGAGAGCTGGAGAAGCGGCCGCAGTGGGAGAGCGCGCTGGGGGAAGCCGGAGGTAAAGGGGGGGGAAACCATTTCTGCTGCCCAGATAGACTTCCGTCGACCCTGCCAGGATTCTCCTGGTGGTTTTCTGTCTTGGTGGTGTTCACCTTGATGTGGTTTCTGTGTCCAGGCGTCACACCGCCCGCGCTGTCGCTGTGGGACGTTGACGGCGACTCGGTTGAGGACGTGTTCCTGGGGGTCACCGAATGGACCAACGACACCCGTCCCGCGCTCGGGAACAAAGGTACACAAGGAATCTCTTGCTGGCGCCACTTCTTTGTGAATGTTGTGTGTGTGTGTTCATTGATCGGCCTGTTCTCTCCTCCGAGCAGTCTACAGCGCGGTGGCCCTGTCCGGGGTCAGCGGGCAGGTGCTGTGGAGGAAAGTCATGCGGGAGTCGGTGATGTACATCCAGTGTGGTCTGCAGTACAGCGGCCAGCCGTCCCCCGTGGTCCTCCTCATTGGGAAGTCCGTCCTCATGGCGGTCAACGGCACCACAGGTCAGGAGACGATCCTCGCCAGAGGACCTATATCAGTCAGTCCAACCGCCGTGTTTGTACTTTCATCGTCCGGCTCTTCAGAAGGGCTGTACATATGCGAGAAAGGAAAGGCTCGTTTGAGCAAAGATTCCTCTCAGCCTCCCGGTTACCCAAGCAGACAAGAGAGGTAATGCAATAAGGGCAATCCTGCAGTGGTCACAGAGGTCTCCTTCCACCCCCCTACAGGGAAGACCTTGTGGTTGGTCCAGCTGAAGAACATTGAATCCCAGGCGGTGTTACTTCCCGACCTCCAGGGCGACCTGGTGCCAGATCTGCTGGTTGCCACCCTGCCCGCAGACGAGGTACAGCCGTGAAGCCCCCTCTATATCTATTTTGGGATTGTGAGCTATAAGTCCACATCTTTCCCATAACGTGATTACATTGTTCTTTTGTTCAGACGTTGGACCTCTCCCTGACGCTGCTCTCGGGGCGGACGGGGGCGAAGCTCGGACACCCCGTGCCCTTTAACCTCACCGGCCAAGGAAAGCTGATTGGTCCTCTGCTGCATGAGACGCAACAAGGGGCTTACTACATCCTCTTTGGACTGGGTAAAGGAATCAAACATGTGTTATGCGGCCCAACATGTGGGTTCAGGCTTGGGCGCAGCTAAAGAAACGACTATTGGACAACAATTTTTAATGGCAGGTCTATGAGATTCTAAGTCGTTCGAGTCCCCCCCCCCTTTCTCTCCTCCCAGGTAATGTAGAGGCCATCTCCCTACGGGACGTCTACATTCGAGCCACTATGGGAAAGATGCCCATAACCCAGGCCCTGAGAGGGAAGGATACAGGATGGGAGGGACTCAAGAAAACCAATTCCTCCTCCTTCATACACATTTACAGGTACGCCTCAGTCACCGGCACATGGCTCTCACTCACCTGGACTTTTTGAATCTGCTACTTTGGTTCCATTTTCTATATATTTTCTAAACATCACTGGGGATCAATGTCCTTAGTTGTTTACACAGTGTAATATTTCCTATTGCCGTGTGGGACATTTTCCCGCTGAGGTCTAAATCGCACCTTGGACCGGCTTCCCTCCAGGGGATCTGAGCGCGTGGAGTTCCTGCTCCCTCTCCTGCCCGGCCTCGGAGACAACCACAACAGCCTGGACCCAGCGTGGAACCTGAACTCCTCCAAGAGCGACTGGGTGCTGGTGTACGGCTCCAGCAAGCTGTCAGTGCTCCGGCAGAAGGACATACGCAAAGAATGGACTTTCAACTCGGGCCCCATTCACAGGTACGCTGATGAAATGTAAACACAGAGGCTTTTCAGCCGGAGGGCGTTGACATTCATGTTCAAAGGAAATGATTGTTTTGTGAAATCCCCCATGACACGTCTTGGCCTGTCACAGCCAACCGGCCCCGGGACACTTCAACGACGACGGAATCCTCGATCTGTTCATTCAGCATTCAGCGAACGGCATCATGAAGGTAAAGCGGGTTCGCCCTAACACACTAGGGGGTAGGAAAAAAATGGGTGTTTGTTGAGTAGACATTGAGTAGACAATATTCAATATAGATAGTAGGGCTGCACGGTATGGCCCAAAATCCATATCCCTTAGAATGTATGTGACATTAATTCATGTACCCCGAAAAAAGGACCGCCGGCTACCCGAACGGCTGTTCGCCGCTCGCAACTGTTAACATACAGTGTTGATAGTTGTTAGCGTGTTAGCTTGTTGTGGATGCTAGTGTTGCCACTACAGGCTCGACAGACTTTACAATAAATCGTTTCTGATCTAACTTAACAACACAGCTCTTGGGCACAAGTCGCGTTGGTGCATCTCTGGTCTCTCCTTGTTCCTCCTGTATCGCTCTTTTCCGTGTTTTCATGTAGCAACAGAGTTACTTCTTGTTGTGAGCTGTACCCAGCATGCAATTCGGCGAGGTAATTAAAAAAAAATTATTAGTGTTACAAATTGTTTATGTGTCACAAGCTGTTATGTTGAGGTGTTTTACCCTGTTAAAGAGTGTTGGTTGTGGGTTATTCATTGTTGTAACCATGACTCAATGTCAACATAACTTCACAAGGAGTTTTGACCGCTGCACGACTCGCGATGACTCTTAAAAATAAATTCTAACGCAGAGCAAGTCAGTAATAATGGTGTAACACCGGTACGTGAGAAATTCACACCGTACGGAAATCTTCTACCGGTGTGCCGCACAGCCCTAATAGATAGAAAGGTTATTGGGAGGAAACATATTGTCTATTGTCTCTCAGGCGCTGGTTGTCGATGGAGCAAACGGGCATCTTCTGTGGTCGGCGGAATTTGTGTGTCCCCGCCTCGTTCTGGAAACGTCCGCCATCGCCACCTCCACCGGCCAATCGGCTTTCCTCTTCTGGGCCGGCGATCCAATCAAAGCACCAAAGAACGTCACCACGGCGACGGTGAGTCCGTCCCAGAGAATCGAGTGCACAGCTCATCTGAAACCTAATCGTCTTTTGACCCTGACGGCCGGAGACATTAATGAACCACCCACCCGTGCGTGTGCAGGTGTCCCCGGGTGTCGCCGCAGCCGAGCCGCTCATCCGAAAACTATTCCTGTTGCACCCGGCGCACGCCACCGTCCTGCTGGAGCTCACCAGCACCACGGACACGGCGGTCACCTCCGCAGGTAAGAGTTCAAATCTTTAACCCCAGGGCGACGTCCACGGTAATACAGACGTTTATGCCTTACAGTTGTACCCCCCCCCCCCACACTCTGTGTCCGACAGTGAGCTATCAGGAGCGGACGAAGGACGCTTCCTACATCACAGTGTCCTCGCGACCCACGGCCGACTCGGAGCCCGGCGCCCGGGTGATCAAGAGCACGAGCCTCCGAGCCGCCGTCATCAAAGGGCAAATAGTCCGACTGGAGGAGAGCGGGAAGTCGGGGGGGGTCGTCAAACCTGGCGCGTTTGAGGTCAACAAGTTCTTCAGGGGTTTGTCCTTTAAGCACCAGGTGAGAGAGACGCACTCAAGCGCGACGTCGTTTTGAGAGCCGCGGATTCATCGCCGAGTCCGTTCGACGATAAATCCGTCCCCTGTGTTGCGTTGTTCAGTGAGGGGCCAACGACAGACGCTGCCTCGCCATTGAAGGCTCCCATGAGGTTTAAGGAGGGGGAGGGAGGGGGGGTGCGCCGCCCCCGACACTGTGGAGACACACTGCATTCATCCGGAGCTGTACATACATCTCGTTTGGTTCACCAAGTGTGAATTTGTTTTCTTTTACTTGAGATTTCTCTGTATAAAGATTATTTATAGCCCGGTTGTGTTTTTATTGCTTCTTTAACGTCTTTAACTTGCAGTGTTTCCCCTGCCTTTCAATTAGGGGGGCGTCATGCCCCCCCAAGAAAGTCTCTTTTTAATGTTTACAATTATCCACTGACCTCTGCGCATGGCGAAGTCTTTAATATTTGATTGAATGTTAATGATTTTTTTGACTTGATACCAAGAAGATTAACTCAACTACTTTAGTTCATTACCGACAGGGAAGCACAACAATCTGTATATGTGTTTAAAGTCTGCAGCACTAATAACTCTTCCAAGGCCAGTATGTTCATTTGGCTTCCTTTTGTTGTCATTAAGCCACTAATGGTGTTCTTTCTGCTCTGTAAATATTTGATGCGGTACAGTGTTGATTTAATTCCTTCAACGTTTGCAAACTCATTGAATTTGTTGATTTATGTTGTGAAATAACTTATTATATAATCAATTTTTTTTCTCTCAAAATATGTGGCTGCTAAAGGGTATGGCATTAAATGTAAGCTGCGACTTCACATACCGCCAGTGAAAGTATGAAAATGAATTCTTACAGTAACGTGTATTATGTGTCCTTTATTTCACTGTCACGTTTGTGTCTGAGATTGTGTACTACATGAGTGCTGAGTATCTGGAGTTTCCTGCATTTCTCTCAAATGCTTCCCTTTAAAAACTCACTCACCTAAAGGAACTTAAATCCTATAAACATTGTCGGCACTGAATTCAGGGCTTTTGTTATCCAGTGAGTGAGTACAAGGTATCACTGTATTTACACTATTCAATTCTTGACCAAAGGGAATTTTAATTGTAAACTTCAGTCCACTCCTAGTGGAAATACATCAGTGAGTCTAAAGCTATCAAGAGAATTTAAGCATTATTTGGTCAATATCAATGTGTGTAAGCCTAAGAAAAACCTTTTATGGGAAACTAAATAACCCAGGTTGAGTTTTTATCATCTTTGCCTGAAGTTTCCTGACTGATCGATTAGCAGATTCACAAAATACATTAATCACATTTTTCATACCATGTTAAAGGAACAGTTCATCCAAAACACATCTTATGTTGCTCTTTAACAAGTGTGCAATCTTTACATTCAAATAGATTTACTTTGGAGACAGAAACATCTCATGAAAATTGAATCCAACTGCTACTCACAATAACTTAAAGATGCTGTTGGGAAAAATATTGTGTTTATTTACCAACTGTCTGCCTGCAAAATAACAACTGATCACAACAGTGTCTCTGGATTCAGTTTTAGTGAGTTATTAGTTGAACTGTTCCTTTAAGACAATCCCAATAAAAGACAACTGTAGATATGTGAGTGTTAAGTGTGTATTTACATCAAAGGGAAACATCTGTCATACAGGACACAAGCATAGAGGTCAGAGGTCAGCAGTTGCCCAAACAGTTCATGGGTTGTGGCCCTCGTAGAATTTGGACAGGAAGTCGGTGGCACGAGGCTGCTCAGTCTCGTGAAAATAGCGCATAATGTGGGTCTTCTGCTTCCAGACATGGATTGTTTCTTGAAGCTCCATTTTCCCCTGGTGGTTAAAGACAAATGGAAAATGTTACAACACACTCCAGAAGCCTACTTTCTGTCAGCCAACTGCGATTGGATTGTCAATGAAACATCTCCAAGGGCAAAATGACCCACTGCTTCAATCAGAAAAGTAAAATCAAAGTTCAGCCTGTTTTTACCTTAATGACTAACATGTCGATCACACGGGGGTCAGTGACATGCTTGTTTTTGTCAAACATCTCCCTCACTTTGTCTCTTCCCTGGCGCGTTTTGATGTCCAGCTGAAAGGTTGCCACTGTAGTGAGAGAGAGAGAGAGAGAGATATACATGTTGCAAGTTCTCTTCTGTACAACAGGAGTGAGGTGTTTTTGTACAGAATTAGCGGTGTGGAGGAAAAAGGTTTGTTTGTTTGATACAGGGCCAGTCCCGCGCTCAGACATGTGTGGGTGCCATTGCAATGTCTTTACTGCAATTTACATTACATGTCATTTTACTCCAACAGTATAACTTCACCATCAATATGAGGAATGGGTTTCAATCATCATGGTTACATAATGAGATCTGTAAGGTGTTCAGCTCAATGTCAAACAGTGTGTGTCTGTCACGTTTTCACTGGAGCAATATGGAAACATGCATTACAGCCTTGTTTCAACAAGGTTTTGACTACAAGGGGATTGATTAAGGTTGTCCAGGACACATGACACCTGATATCCAAGGAGGACATGTGGCTAATATGAAGCATATCTACTGTACGTGTAGGCTAGTGACAAAAGCAGTTTTCACAAGTGTTCTTCTAAATAGAGCTGCCAGCCCCGTTATTTATTTATGGAACCAGATATATGCGCCAGGAAGTAAATTAGTCCAAACGCGTCGGGGTTACTTAATATTCATTTAGCTTTATCGTTTACAAACAATGTTAAATCTGTCTGTTATGGTTTGGATGCTGTTAGCTAACAGCTAATGTTGGCTGCACTGGTCCTCCACATAGACGCGACCTTGACGCGGCGTTTTAAATAACGTCCCCGTCCCGCTGCCACAAAAGAGCCACGTACCGGTGTTGGGGACCTCTCGGTACCAGGCTCGGTACAGCTCCCGGACCCTGCGCTTAGCTTCGTCCAGGTCCCGGCTAAAAAGAGGCTTAACAACTTTAGCGGCTCCAGCTGCTGATCGGGTCGCCGCCGTGGACGCCATGACTGCTGTGACGTCACGGCGTTTCCGATTTTACTTCTTCGACGGTGTCACGTTGAGAAACAGGGCGGTGCCCCCTAGTGGAAGGAACGGTCCAAGACAGTCAGTCTAAAAATCAACATTACATGAAATGTCATGTGTAAAAAGGGACAGAGAGCATGTTTCTGTTGAACTTATTTTATTGATTGCAAAAATTGTGTATAATTTATAAAGATGATACGGGCTCTACGGTACATTAAATATGAAATATATTTCCAAAAAGGCAGGTAGATATGTCATTTTTTTAATCACAATTCATTCTGTCAATAAAAAACATTTGGCTCATTGATGCAACACCTGTCATTTGTTAAGTGGTGGCACATGCCAACAATGATCAGGGCGGTCTGGAAGCTGTAGAGTTCCTGCTTCTCAGCCGTTGTTTAAAAAATAGACATCTGTGATGTGGGACAAAATTCATTTAACAGCTATACAATCAGAGATCAACCAATTCAGCCTGCCGGGAATTAAAAACGTTTGCCGCGTGGTCCTGTAGTAATCCCAATGTGATGTTCATAGACATGAGACTACATAGGCCCACTTCTCTCCAGGTAACAAAAAGTAATTACAGCAAATGATAAACTCCCATTTCTAAAGAAACACAAGGCATTTTCACAGATTAAAAATGACCCAAAAGCTGTACAAAATACAAAACGTAGATGACAGTAGATCTGATGTATGAACAGAGAAGGCTGATACAGTATGAACTCTTATCTACAATACCTGATGATAATAATATTACAAAAAAAAAAAAGTCGCTCAACGAATATTCCAGTTTTCAGACCAAATGCGCACTCATTCATTCTTGCACTCGAAGCAAGCGAAA
Organism: Gasterosteus aculeatus; assembly: GCF_964276395.1. Classification (NCBI taxonomy): domain Eukaryota; kingdom Metazoa; phylum Chordata; class Actinopteri; order Perciformes; family Gasterosteidae; genus Gasterosteus; species Gasterosteus aculeatus. Next base: position 5,846,147 of record NC_135699.1, read on the forward strand.
GCTAAACTAAAACATAAAAAGTGCAGTTTTATATAACGTGTGTGGCCCAGTGTAATAAAACCAGCTAATAGCTACTCTATGCTGCTCGTCGGCAGAAGGGTTGAACACTGAGGCACTATCATGGTCCCCACACAGCCGCCCAAGTCCTGCGCTTCTTGTTGCCGCTGAATACCTCATTTGATTCAGTCACCGTGGTGCGGACACACCTGCAGAATCATAAAACACACAGGCAGAAACACATGACCATCAAACGTGTGCCCCAGGCAATCTCCACGTAGATGGCGAGTCGTCGCCGGCGTACCTGCCTCCCGGTACGGCAGCAGCCGCTCAGTGGTCCAGGCTGTTTCCCAGCTTCTGCCCCTCCTGCAGAGCGGCCATGGCCAGCCTCAGGTGCTCCTTCAGACTCTGGATCTCTCGCTCGCTCCGGCCCTTCATCCCGCTCAGCTGCTCCATCACCTCCGCGTAGCGTTCGCCTGCCAGCCGCTTCTCCTGCGGGGCGGAGAGGCGGAGCCTCATTAAAAGCTCCTCGCTGTGCGGCATTCATCGCTACGCTAGCCGGGCCGTAGCGTGACGTCACACGAAAAACAAACTTGCCGTTTACCAGAGAGGCAGCGGGCAACAACAGAGTCGGGAAGGTACAGTGTCATAAACATTCCCATCCTAATCTAAAAGGGCCGCCCAGGTGTTTTTTGACCAACCAAGCAAATTATAAAGATTCATCCCAGTGCGTTTTCTTAAAGGTCATTTTTCATATTAAAATTGTAACTTTTCATAAAATACGGCAGAAGATCTAGAAAAATTCTCTGAAAGGAATCCAGCGTATGAAACGCGTACTGACCCCGTTAAAATAATTAACATTCCACGATGCTCATTGGATAAGTAAATGAAGTACCGTGTTCAGGAACTGCAGCTCGTTCCTCAGACAGCTGATCTCCTTGTGTAGGTACTCAATCTCGTTTTCTTTCACCCTGAGAAGAACCTGGCAGAAAAACATCAAAACAACAAAGTTAATCCCATAAATCACTATAATTATTACTTAAGTCCAAGAAGAAAAAACACAATTGTGTTCTGGCGGATTTATGATGAACCAAGTGGCGTTCTCTGTCATTTCCAAAGTCCATGTATAATAAAAGACTTAACTTGTCCAAGTTTTGCAGGATTTACCGCTGAGGCTTCTGCCCCCACAGAACTCTTTTTAGCCTTTTTTAAAAGTCTAAATGGAGTGGGGGATATTTTTCACACTTGCCGTCAGTTCAGGAAGTTACAAATACCCGCGTCATCTACTTCCAGTATCAAGAGCGGTTACCTCCAGCTCGCACGGCGTCCTGTCTTTGCTGTTCTCCGAGCCGTGATGCGAGACGGAGGATCGCGAGCGACTGATCTCCGCCGCCAGACGGGCCTTCAAGTCCTGCGGAGGAAAATGTTTTGTCTTTGTGACGGACGCTTCTCAAAATCCTTTAAAAAAAAAACACTTATGAACCGCACTGTGCATTAAAAAAATAAAAAACACAAGAAATCACCTGGTTCTCTTTCCTCAGCTGCTCCATGTCCCGCTCTTTGCGGCTGATCTCCCGCTCTCTCTCGGCGCTGTTCTGCTCGGCTCGGTTCAGCTCCAGACACTTCTGAGAGTAGCGCTCGGACAGTCCGGCCAGCTCTCTTTGGAGGCCCTGGGTTTCTTCCCTGAGGGGAAATGCACAGGAGAGTGAGATGCCGAAATAAGAAGCGATAACTGCTGCAGAACGTACGTCACTTTACCTGCTTTCTTTTCGCTGTGAGAGCAGCAGGAATTGCAAAAGAAACAATTATATGAATCAAAATGCAAAAGAGATGAAGTCATATATCTGCCGCGCTGTGATCGCTCCATTATTCTGCAGTGCTCGACCCTCTTAAGTAAACTAGAATAGCGTTTCATATTTAATGACAGCAACATGCGGCTGCTTTTGCCACCATTTTCAAGATGGAAGTATTTCCTAGAGCGGTTTTGAAACACATACACCGGTCATGACCAATAACCACAAAAATAAGGAAGAACGTGCAAAGGAGTGTAGTGGGGGGGGGGCTGAGTAAGCAGCTCGGATAAGCCCTAAAATGCAGGTTCCAGTAGCAGCTACTGACACGGCGCCCGGTCAGAGCGCCTTGTGCAGCTCACAAAGGAAAACCAATCCATGACCGAATTCTCCCACATTCCTCAAGAGCCTAACAGGGCCGACGGGGCCTGATGGCCTCCAGCAGACAGGGAACCCGGAACGTTTAATTCGACCTTTAATCCCTTTGTGGCCCGGTAATCCTCACTTTAAAAGCACAAGAGCTTTTCAGCCAAACGGCCGGTGTTTGCACCAGCTGCAGGTAAAGGTACGAGAGGGATATGCTCTTCTATTTCCCCAAGCATGCAAATGTCCCTCTGGCCGGATTTGAAGCCACTTACTGTTGTTGGCCTCGCATGGTCCGTGAGTCCAGCCCCCCGCTGCTCAGCCTTCTGACTCGCTCCACCTCTTTCTCCAGCTCGTCTTTCAGCTTCTTCTTCAAAGCCTCCATTACTGAAACGCAGGCAAGGAAAGCGTGACGCAACTCCCATGTGGTGTCTCTACTGGACGTTAACGACTGGAGGCTTTTCCTGATTGGGGAAGTTCAGGGACCCCCACAAGGAGGGGGGGGGGGGGGGGGGCGGGGGGGCGGGGCTCAGCCAACTGAGGCTAAATATGTGACCCTGCACTTGAAAAATACTAAAAAACATTCAACAACATACAGTTCTAACATGGAAGTGGAATGATGCCACTACGCATTATTGACTCTTTCCTTACCAATTCAATTTGACCTTTGACCCCCCCCCCCCCAAAGACAGCTCTGACTACACGTCTTTATCGTACTAAACCCTTAAAGCTGCTTCCACAGTTGAGGATGTGGTCATGACACTCTTTCACCCCCCCCCCCAGTCCGGTGTGCTGACCTCTCGCCGTGTCCCGGGTCTCCTCCTGCAGCCGCCTCTCCTGCTCCGCCTCCAGCTCCTTCAGCTGGCGGTCATGCTGCTTCTGCAGCTCCTCCATCGCCTGTCGGTGGGCCCGCTCCATGGCCACCAGGCTGCGGCCGCAGGGGGCCTCGGGGCCACAGCCCCCTCTCACACCGCTACCACCTCCTCCTCCTCCTCCTCCCCCCAACCGCCCTCCCCCCACCTGAAGCTGCTCCAGCTGCTGCCTCAGTGACGCCACCTGTGAAAGACACGAGGATGGAGGTAAAGCCCACTGAGCGACGGGGGGGGGCACAGGCCTATGAATGTACTATCTTGTGATTGTGATTCTCAAAGCTGAACTTTGACCCCGATCGCTGGCGACCTTTCAAATCCTGATTAGATTCAACACAAAAGGAAGCGTCCAGCCTGCAGCATGATGCGGTAATAGTGTAATTAAACGACACATGCACTTCGGCTTCTCGGAGGCCTGCGTATCGGGGGCAGAGACCACGCAGGCGGATTCAAACCAAACAAGCGCAGCACACAGAGACAGAACAGGTCAGAAAAACAGTGGAAGAAAGAGCACATGAGGACTTCATCCCGACAGATGAGCTCATTTGCATTCTATTCAATTTGCAAATTGGGAAAGGAAAAAAAAAATCATCTCCACGCACTACCTCCCTCTGCAGCGCCTCGTTGGCCGACTGGCTGGAGGAGCGCGAGCCCATCGGCGGCAAGGAGCTCATCTCCTTCAACGGCAAGCGCTCAAACTCGGCCCACTTGCTCTCGATCTCGTCCTCCGAGCGCGCCCTGTGGTTGGATCCGCCGCCGGTGCCCTTCCTGGACAGCACGGCCTCCCACTGGCTGCTCGTGTTCCTCTCCTCCTGCCACTGGACGTGCTCCCGCCCCTGCCCCTCCGCCGCTTCCCTCCGGCCGGCGGGGGCGGGCACGGGGGACAGCTCCACGCAGTCGAACCGGCGGTGAGCGGGGGCGGCGGAGTCCGGCTGAACGGCGTCGGCGTGGCGAGAGGCCGGCCGGCGGGAGGCCGGCGGGAAGCGGGAATGGGAGTTTTCCTTGTCGCTGCTGCCGTCGGGTAATCTGGAGAGAAAACGCAAAGCCAAGAAACTGATACTTCTTATCCTCAGCTTATCGGACTTTAGTCATATGAAGAAGTGGGGAGTCACAAACTAAGCGTGAAATAAGGACATCGGCAGCTTACGATCCTCTGCTGTCACTGTGAAAACACATCGGGGCCACAGGCACAGTGACTGACACGCAAAGCCGAAGGTGCGGAGTGAGGAACAGAGCCTCTTATCTGCATTTAGAGGCTGATTCTTCTCTTAAAAAAGGCCTAAAAAGGTGAAAGCTACAATTTACATAATTAAAAAAATATTAAAAAAAAAAAAAAGAGAAATGCTTCTAGAATTTTAACACATCGAAGTGAAAGTGAAGAGCTACTTTGGGTATGAAACACCTCTTTGTGCTACAAAGGATACCTGCATAAGGAGTGAAAAGGGGGACATCATCGCCTAATTTGCGTAATTTCAATGGACGCTGCAGGATCAGCGGGACGCAAATGAAAACAGTTTGGATCCACACGAGTCACGCGGACGACGTATTTTGATGTCAAAACGGTGAAAAGGCAACAAATATGAACGATATAATGGAGGAAGCTGAGGAACAGAACCAGTAAACTTAGCTACATTTCATATGGCCAACGTATGATCAAAGTACGACACAGACAATTCCCCCGATTTCATTGAGGCAGGGCAAGAAAATGTGACAACAGCGATGCAAAAGGTAATTCGTTCCACTTCTAAAGTTGCTTATTTATATATTTAACAATTCAAAAGCAGTTACTGCGTGAGGTCTGGAGAGCTGCCGGGCCGGATGCACTTCTTCAAAACCTCGATCCAGTTCCGCCTGATCCCGGCCGTCATGGCGGACAGCGTGTGCGCGGCTTCCCGTGTCTGCAGAGCCGAGGAGGAAAGGCCGGGTCAACACACAGACGGGTCACAACCGGGACGACATAAGAAGAACAGAACAATCAGTCTATGACCCGTAACAGAGATACTCACCTGTACCTGAAACCCATAGTTCTTCTCCACGTCAAACTCGCACACCTTCACACAGGATTTAAGGTCAATCTCTCCGTCCAAGTCGTCTTTCTGCACAGAACACGCAGACAAATGGTACGTTTCACATGAATCAACACAATGCACGTAAGTAAATGTCACATCAACGGTGTCAATTTGAGAAATATGTATTTACCTCCTCTGCACTCGAGTCTCTGTAGTACTTCAGCCCAGCATCCGTCAGAACAAACCAATGCTTCTTCCACTAAAGGAACACAGCAGACCTCAAGTTATCCAAAACTGACCCGAGAACAGCGACTCAAACAACCACAATATCTGACACGGTAACGCCGACTGCGTCGCCATGACAACAAATGACCACAGGAAGGCGTCCTATTGAAACCCGAGGGGAGGAGAGGAAGACGGCGGTGGAGAGAGAGTGGGCGGAGCCCGTTCCATTACCTCGCCGCTCTCGTCCAGTTTGGACATCCATCCCTTCTTGAAGTTCAGGAGGTCGGGCTGCGGGGCGAAGAGAACACGCATTCACTGACCGTCCTCTGAATGAGCCGACACGAAGCTCGAAGGAAGGACCCGGAGAAAGTGAAAGAGGACAGCAGAGAAAAGGAGAAATGAAACCCAGGACAAACCCTATTCTAAATATAATTTGTAAGCAATTGCGGTCGACCGCACCACCCTGAGTTTATGCTACGATTGTACAAGACAGACGACACCGTGCAGCAGACTTTCTTTGCCATAAAGCGAATAAACCAACCAAATGCATTTTGAAACTGGGGCAGTTGGTTGAATTACATCACATGTCATTTAGCTGACGCTTTTATCCAAAGCGACTTATAATGAGTGAATTTCAACCATAAATTGTTGAATGAGCGCTTATTTACAGTCCTCCAATTTCTTTTAATCCGTTGAGTACTTTCAGATGCCAAAACAATCTACTTATTCAGCACTTGATGGTATTATACATGTTGCAGTCCTCCAACAAAGCCTTTTCTTGTTAACAGGTTTGCGTCACACCACATACGTGAAGAAAAGGCAGTTGCCACGTAAAGAGAGAGAAAAATCCATAGAAAGGACACGTGTGTGTGTGTGTACGAGATGTGAACAGAAATGTCTAAAAAGTGATTAGGAACTAATCAGCACATCAGTGATGCTCGTGGAATCTGCGGCGCAGTAATGTCGGTGATAATAACTCGTGTTTAGCACACGTCTGTTGCTCCAGCTGGGCGGCGAGCAGTGGAAGAGGTGCTTAAAAACAAGCTTTAGCTGCTCTACAATGTTTGCGAGGGGCAGGCCTGAGTTTGACGCGCTGACAGGAAGAAGGAAACACGCGTTCGGTACCTCACGATGTGGCGATCACAGATAAAGATTAGGCAACTTGTTCTCCCCCCAACGCACATTCCTCGCTCTGCTTATCTTTCCCTTCCGAACGTTTGCATTCCACACGTTTAAATCTTTCTGCATTCGTCATCTCCCGCCTTCTTTTCTCTCTCTCGCTCTCCACTGCAGCGTTTTAATGTATGTATCATATTCCCTCCCTGCGTCGTTTCGCTCAGCTCCCTGTGTGTTGGCACCCGAAAATAACGTCCGTCTGTTCCCTCATCTCTAACCACCACGTCTGTATTTATACTCCCCTTCTGGCGTCGGTTGGGTTCCTGTGGGCCACAGTACAACCCTGTTTTTCCCTAAACCAGTTCATCTACGCCACTGATCTCTTTTTAATCTCAGATTTAAAAAGGTTTGGTGCCGTCCAGTAGACTGTGTGAGTCAGCAACACCGTATTAGGGAGATAGCGTCCCATGTCAATACCCTTTTACCAGGAATCAATGACACACACACACACACACACACACACATCTGGAGAAATCCCAATCCAAAACAACGGCTGGAACATTAGGTAAAAGAGAAGCTGGTTTTATTTGTTGCATCTTATAAAGATAGAAAGTGCAACTACTAGACTGCGGGAGCACGCCGCGATGCGTCAGACGTTATCATGAATTCCTCCAAGTCAACACATGCCCACGCATCGAGGTCAAAGAGGACCCGGAACAAAAAGGGGCAGCGTCTGATCACAGTGACCCAAATTACCGCAGCGCTCCTCCGCGTCGCCAAAGGGTCAAACGCTGGTGACAGCGCGAGACAACGTCCATTCTTCCCGTCTCACATTCCCACAGAAAAGTACTGTGTGTGTGTGTGTGTGTGTGTGTGTGTGGGCCTTTGTCCTTCCAGAGCAGCACAGCTCCTCTCTGCCGGGTTCTGTTCACTGAGATGGATTATCTCTGTGCACGGTGGGGAGAGGCCTGCAGCCCCATCACACATGTGTGCACCCATGGGGATGACAGCTGCTGCAGTGTGTGTGTGTGTGTGTGTGTGTGTCTTTGCTGGGCGCAAACAGGAGACAAAGTGCTGTGGAAACACGTCTGAGGTGGCTGTAAAAAGTACGAGCTGGAAGTGTCATCAACCAGCAGGTTGATGACACTTCCTGTTACCGTAAACAACAACAACAACAACACCACACGGTGTGTTCGTATCCGTCATACGAACACAGCACGCGTGGTTTCGTATGAGCCTATAGATGCATGTAGGTGCATGTAGGTGCGTTGGACGAGTCACAGGAGCAGAATGAGTCGGTTCGAGCCCACGTATCGTTAGCGCGCACGTGCACGCGCCTGGAGGCAAACAAATGCACGTCCATTAAAATTGTCACCATCTACACACATGCCCCACCAAACCAAACCAAACCAAACCACACCACACCACAGAGAAGAATGCCAGCTCATTAAACATGTATATAAATACACACACACATTATACACACACATGTGTGTGTGTGATCTGCACATTCGGGAAGGAGGGGCAGGAGAAACACAACGGCCCTCGAGGTGCAACTTACCGTCATGATAGCAGGATCCGGGGGGGCAAAATACAAAAGGCAGAAAGCACCGTTAGCTCTCCCTCCCTGGCACGGCTCGGACTAGCTCAAAGCCTCGGGACTTCCACGGAGGACTCCGACGTGACGCGAGAGGCGATCGCAACCCGCCATTCAGCCCGCGGCTCGCTGCGTGAAGCCGGGTTCCGCCCGCAGCCGAGAGGCGGAAGTGCCCCAACGCGGACAGACGCTTACAAGTAATTATTTCACAACTTTCGGTCAAATCGTGGGCGGCTAACGATAAACTTCTGCCTCGTCCCTCTCTCGCTTTCTTTTCCTCGCTCTCTCTCTCTCGCTGTCTCGCTCTTTCTGCCCTTTCCGCCACTTCCTGGGCGGATCCGCGGAGATCGTTTTCACAAACAAGCCCGCTGCACCTCGCTGAGCCGCCGGTGGCTTCAGACGAGCGGGGGCCGCGCGGGGGACGCGACGTCTTCCTGAGGACAGACACTCTTACTTTAACGTGCCCCCCCCCCCTCCCTAAACCCGCGCGCGTCCTTGGCACGGAGACGTTTGACAGCCCCGAGCTCTCCAAACGCGCAAAACTAAGTTAATTCATTTGTGATATTTTTTTTTCTGACTGACGATATTTTTGCGCATGCGGACAAGGTGGCACCCCCCCCCCCCTCTTGCAAAAAAAAAAACCCTCTCTTGGTTTCAGTTCAGGAATTTCAACACAAGCCCCAGCAGACCGCAGCTGCCAAAGCGCGGCGCGCAGAGAAGCGCCTGCGGGGTGTCGGTGCAGTGAGACACCGACCAGGCTGCAGACAGGTGAGCGGCTAGGACACCTTTACTGTTCCAGACCGCACCTGTGACAACGCGGCAAATGAGATACCATGTGGGGTTTGTTTAAAATAGGACGACAAAGGACGATATAACGACGGTTTCTTGTGTCCATTACAAACATTATTGATGGCGGGAGAATCCACCGGGTTGCAACGAGGTTGTTTCCACACGCGCATTGACAGTGAACACACTGGCCACGTACCTGCATGTGTTCTGGTCTGTGCTGGTTACTGCCCTCATCTGCTGTGGGACTGCCGGACCTCTGTAGAGGAACACCTCGTAGTCATGAAGACAATCAATGCCTGACTGAGCAGATCAATGAACCTCTGGAGTTTCACATCCACACTTTTTAAAAATCATAATGATGGTGGTTGTCCTGCAGTGGTCCTGCCGTACACGTGGCTTACTACTATTAATATTGGATTCATTTCTGTCATAGGAATTAAATGTATTGTACATCTTTTACGCTCTTCAGTCTGTACACATGACGTCCATTGGAGTCTGTCCATCCCGGGAGAGGGATCGTCCTCGAACGTTCTCACCAAGGTTTCTTCCCTTTTTTCCCCCATGGAAGTGTTTTTTCTTTTCTTGGGGAGTTTTTTCTGTGCTAATGTGAGGGTTTTGGGACAGAGGTGGTCACATGTGTACAGACCGTAAAAGCCCTCTGAGGCAAATGTGTAATTTTATACAAAATCAAAGGAATTGAATTGAAAACTACAGAGCAGCAATTCCAATGCAATGGATTATAGTGAGCAGGCTTTTGTGCCCTGTGCCTCAACCCTCAGCCTTCTCTGTACTGACGTCGCTAAACGAAATCCCTACCCTATTCAACTTTACTGTAATAAAATATTGTTAAAGACTTAAACCGCTACTAACTCGGCGCTTCAATCCTTTATTAAACTCCCCTTCGCCCCAACCAGCCTACCTGCAATGAGGTGGAGGAGTGGGCTCGAGATAGATACCCACTGCCACCGCAGTGCCAGTCTCTGTCCGTGTCCCCTGCGTCTTCCCACTCTCTGGAGGGATGCTTGCTCAGGGAGTGGCTGAAACAGCAAAGACAGGTCCTCAGTGTGTCTGATTTGGTTGGATGTACTCAATCTGATTGAATCATCTACATTTACATCACAGGAGTTTGCTATCAACACCTTTTGGACATTTGGATGCTATTTTTTGGTCTGAACAGGAAATCAAGATGAATTCACAGGGGTTGAGATGTTGCTGCAGGTGACCCAACGTGCATATTCTTTTTTGTCATCACCACTCCTTCCGGCCTCTGTGGTGTAATGTGAGTCTCACCTGGCTGGCTTAAAGAGCTCCTGTCTCCGAGAAGGCTGCTGGTTCTGAGTCCGACCCACGTGCTCTGGCTCTTCTCTGTAATGGATGATTTTGACCTTCGGCACGTCTGCCAACGTGGCGTACTCCTCCCTATTCCGTCCAGTTGACCCCACCGACTCCGAGGACTCCATGGAGCTCTGGGAGGAGGTGTGCTTCCTCAGTTGAATCTGAGGTGCCGGAGACGGGCTCCGTGCGCGGTGGGAGGGCCTCTTGTCATTAGGGGAGGGGCAACGATGGACATGGCTCCGCCTTCCAACCCCAGACCTGATGCTGCCGGGGCTCCCGGGTGTTTCCAAGGTGACGAATGCTGTTCTGCCGCCATTCGTGGTCTGCCTCGACGGTGAAGCAGCGCGAGACAACGAGGAGCTGCGGAGCGAATGAGTCAACCCCCGGCAGGAGCGCGGTGAGCGATTGGGGTCAGGTTTTGAGTCATGGGAGGGTTTTTTTCTCTGGGGGGAACGGTTGGAATCTCCGTTGGTGGCCAGTCTGAGGATCGAGTAGCCTGGCAGGTCACTGCTACCTTTTCTAGCGGGAGAGGAGTCGCGGCTGTTGTGACTCTTGGTGTTCAGGGAGGAGCCAGTATCTTCTTTCCGCTGTGAGCGCTGATCAGGAGCATCATAGCTTTTTCTTGAGGGCAACAGATATTGGCTCTCACGACTTCGGACGGAACTGTGTGCCTCGGACTTGCGCTGCAAGGACCGAGAAGGAGCTTCATAGCTTCTCCTCGAAGGTGAGGAAGTGCGGCTCTCACGACCACGGCCGTGTGAAGAACTACCGGTGTCTGTTTTCCTAAGCTGATGCGGAGTAGGGCTTTCATTGCCTCTCCTTCCAGGAGGGGAAGAACGGACGGTACAACCTCGACTGCCGGCCACAACGCTTGATTCCGTCTTACGAAGAACTGATGGACTTGTGGGGTAACCTTGCCTGGATGTGGTCACAATGGGGCTTTCATGTTCCTGGTCATTCACTCCATTCTTAGCTGATGGGGTACGCAGCTGAGCCTGGCTTCCAATATCATAGCCTTCTCTTATGGGGGAGCCACAGCGCCCGTGGTGCCCACGTCCGCTTAGAGACAGAGTTGAATCAGATTTATGAAGGGACGGTTGGCTAGACGAGTTGTAATTTCTCCTTGGCGGGGAGTGTCTGTGACTGTCGGACATTCTCCTCGATGGAGATGAAGTCCGAGGGTCGCTCCGGCATCCACGAGAGGAACTGCTGGTGAGTTCCGTTTTGTGGAAAGAAATCTGGCCTGAAGGGTCCCTCCTCGAGGGAGACGAGCTCCTGCTCTCACGACCTCGACCACCCAAAGACCCGTTTGCTTCAGTTCTCCTTAAGGCACTCCGGAAATCAGAAACAGCGCTGATCTGGGGTTTGACCAAAACAGCAGATGATTTAAAGTTTCTTGGCAAAGTTCCTGACTCGAGGCGTCGACCGTGGGAGCTTTGCATTGAGTTTCTGGATCCTGGAGCCGTCCCTTGAGACCACCCTCCACCATCAAAGTTATGCTTGCTGAAAGAAGCGGCCGACTCGTTGCGTCTAAACGGTAGGTCTCCACGAGAAGGAGAAGAAGAACGAGATGGCAGAGTCGAGCCTTGCCTTGAGGACTCAAAGCGTCCTGACTGATGATAGGTGGATGCATCAGTAGAAGGGTTTCCCCGACCATAGGTACTGCTGAAACCTTTTCGCCCCTTTGAGGCCAGCGACTCCGCTACCTTAAAAGGAGTAGGACTCGGAGAACGGGGACCAACCCGAGCCTCAACCTCAACGGCATTTTCATAGTGGGACGAAGGCGCAATTTCCCAAGACAAGTCATCATTTAGACCCTCCGCCGTTTGCCTTTCAAAGGCCACACCGAGATTAGGGTTTCTGAAAGGGACGGTGTCTTTGGGCTCCACACTTCTGCTGCTGAAGATAGGATGTCCTCTCTCAAAATGGCGGAACGGAGCAGGCGGCCCTTTATCACGTAGCGAATGGACACCCGCTGCCCTCCCCAGGGAGAAATACCCACTTTCTCGCTTCTGCACGTCGTCTCTTAACCCTGCAAGAAAAAGAGAAGTGTCACAGTGTGACTGGAAGGAGGAGGAGTTGGGGGTAAGAGAAATAAGATATCATCAAAGATCAACTGCTGAGCTACTACCAGAGGTTTCCTGACACAGACTGAACGATATTGTATTACTGATAATTGTTCTGTGACACCTTAGCTGGTGACATCAAACAGCATTGCCAAGGAAAGAACACCTTGCCTGTAACTGGATAGGGACTGGTCAAGAGCAGTGGTGCACAGGCCTCATACTTAAAACAACATGGGTTCAAATAAGAGACACTAAGCTACATTTCTTCTTCTAATGCTGCCATTGTGTCATGTATGCAACCTTTCCAACTCTTTTCAAGGTATCCCTTCCACAAAAATCAATCAAGCGGCTGACAAAACGTCACAATATTTCAGGTCAGCCTCCATGTACCTGATTGACCCTTGAAACTGTCTCTGGTCCGAGCTTCGTCCATCCAGGCCCGAGGGCTGGGCCGATGCGGTGGAGGGTCGAGCCGGGTCATGATGAGGTCGGCTGAACGCCCACGGATTGGCGGGTAATCGTCTTCTGTGCTGACAGAGCCGCTGAACTCTTGGTAGTGTCGACGGTCGTGACAGCTGGATGACGAGAGCAGAGGTGGGAAGATGAGGGGAGAAAACTCTGAATGAGATGATAACGCCTCCAGATGTACATGAACATGAATGGGGGTCAAACACATGAAAAACGGAACATGGTACATTAAAGTCTACAATTCCACTTTCCAGCTCTCCTAAATGACTTTTCATCCCCACCGTGTGCCGTCCTACCTGTCGGTGCTGTCTTCGTCGTCGTCACAGATATAAAGCTCACCGCCGGGACTCAGGATGCACAAAGAGCTCTCCCTATAACCCAGACGGCCTCCGTTGACGTCACAGCAGCTGCTCACTACCGACAGGCCGTCAGAGTCCTCCTGATAGGATGACACGGTGAGACACGGGCCAATCACGGGGGCCTCAGCGAACTCCACCTCTCTTTCAGTAACAGAGTAAGAAGCGCTGACGTCGCTCTCCTACACCTGCATGTCCGGCTCCATCTCCCCAGGCGGAGGGTTAGCTGAATAGTGACGTTCCCCTCTGTCCTCGCTGACACTCAGTCACATGTTCGGTCTGCTGTTAGATTAGGGTTACACCTCTGTAACTCGACCTGGCACTCCTCATTAATATTTCACCGCTTTTTTCTTTCTTGCCATAAAACCTCTGAGTCTGAAGAAGTCTTAGAAAGGATCCAAAACTGGGACCTCGCTGTCAAGAACTGGCCTCCATCTCTGCAGCCTCCAGGATACTACAGCTGTAGTATCGGAGGTACACTGGTACAACTCCTGAGCCGCTGTGGGCTCAAATACATTAATGTATCCAGATATCAGCAGTAACGTGCTAGAAGGATAAACTACTAATACTGTATAGAAACATACCGCTCTTTTTGTGTCCTCTCTGTCTAATACAACAATTGATTCCCAAGAGGGCAGTAAGTGATCCAACTTCATTAATAGATAATAGGGGCCACCGCTTCCACGCTGCTCCTCGCTCCTGCCGCTCACTCTCCGTCTCTGACCTTTTCTCGATTAACTCAAAAGCAACAAAGACTCACACGCGATCTCATGAACTGTCTCCACGCGAAGGCCGTGTTGCATTGTTTTAAATTAGGAGGCACCTGATTTCTTTCCAAACACAGAACAGCTGACTTTTGAATCAAGCGACAAGTTGTGAAAACAGATTATTCTGAATAATTTCATGAAACTTTGTTACGCCTATTATACTTTACAAGGTGATTTAACCTGTCAAAAGCCATTCAGTAACACTCACAGTTCTTCTTCACTATTTCTCCTTGACCAAGCATACACCATCACGGTATTTCTACTTCATTGGTGACTTCTAATGCCCTCAGCTAATCCCATCACTCAGCACACATTCTTCTCGTGTTCCCACCTGGACCCCTGTTACCTGGTTACCCAGTGTGTTCATCTCCCTCCCTCTTCCTCTCCGGCCCTCTCTTCTTTCTCACCTTGCTGCTGGTGTCTCTTTCCTCCGCCTGCGATGGGATCGGTGTTAACTGCACTCCTTTGCCTGATCCGATCCCAGTGTCTTTGCCAGCCTCAGACCCGATTCCAGCCTCCGCTGTGGGTTTCTGCTGCGTCTCTGCGCTGTCCAGCGCGCCGGCGTGCAGGCGCCTCTGACGCAGGCAGTCGTGGCAGCGGGAGGGGTCGAAGATGTTGGGCTGGAACTTGGGGCAGATAAACTCATTTCCGGAGAGGGGCATGGTGGGTCCTGAGGGGGAACCTGCCACGATCATCGCATGCCTCGGGAGAAAACTGGCAAGCAACAGCAAAGGGGTCATGGAGGAATATGACAATGACATCAAACAAATTGTAGCAGCCATGAGTGTAAATGGAAAACTTCTGGGGGTCATAAACAGTAGAAATGTGTTGCACCGCCGCTATAAAGAAATATTGTTCTGACCAAAAAATACAATTATATATATTCTCACAGCATCCACAAGTGTGACTCAAAATAAGAAGGGGAAAATACTGAGAATAAAAAACCCAGGGTGCTGTGGAGCTTGGCTGTGACACATTACCATGTGTAAACACAGAGCAGCAGCACTAAACAGGATCTATTGCGTCATGGATGATCTAAAGCTGAAGTGTGGAGGAATAGGTGATAACTAATTACATTACAGGTCATTTAGCTGACGCTTTTATCCAAAGCCACTTACGTTGCATTTTTTAACCCATGGCTTTTACAATTTTTGCCTGGGGAGCAATTAGGTGTGAGGTGTCTTGCTCAGGGACATTTCGACATGGAGCAGCCGGGGCTCAAACTGCCAACCTTGTGGTCACCGGCGAACCCTCCCTACCCCTGCATCACGTCGACCACTAATCACACTAGAGATAATGAAATGCATTTCAAACCGGCTGTCAAAGCTCCACACTGAGAAACGTTACTACCTGCTCGTCACATGCATAATAATCCACATTCATCTACAAGTTGCTGCTATACATTAAATCAACTAATTACAAAAGGTGCAAAGCAGGATAATCTTGGTTAGTAAGAATTGATGATTACCTGACGAGAGAGGCCCCCGTTGTTAGCTCCACTTTGAGTGTACCCATCATACCCCCATCAGGCACATGTCTCCTCCTCCCACATGCTCGCAATCCTCCCCAGACCTCCCGAAACCCTCAAATCCATCCGATTGGCTGCTCTGACAATGAGTGAAACTGAGGCAACCATGACGGCCATGGTGGCTCTTGATCAACACAGCGGAGGCCGTGAAGCACACGCCGACCCAGAGCCAACATGGAGCCAGTGGCCTGCAGGTCCCTCTATTGTGCGGCTGTATTAAATATCATGGGCTTTAGAAAGCGAACAGAAACGCTCATGCTAGTGACAGCAGGCAGGCACTGGCTCAGGTTAACGTAAATAAGTAAACACTGCTGAGGTGTAGGTTTAATATACGTTCATACCACTGGCTGTTGGTATCATAAAGGTTATTCAAGAAGTCGCACCCTGTATCAAACACAGTGGTTTGTTCTCCTTTAGATCCCACACACGCAAGCGATGAGGAAACACAGAGCAAAGGGTTGATTTCCTGATGTTCTGCAGAGGATGTTGACGACAGCGGCAGATTTCCTTTGAAACAATAGCAAGAAAAGAATTCCACACCGACAGTCTGAGAGATGCATCACAAGGTCACTTTTTAGCAAGATTAATATTTTATTTCATTAAAATGTAGGCAAGTACAATTCAGTTTGATACGATCAAGTAGGAAACACTACAAAAACAAATTGAGAAAAAAAGACAAGCGGCAGATACACTGGAAATGTCCGATAGACGGCCCAACAGAAGCACAGAGAGCATTCACGTCAGTCCGATTTCACTGTACACTCTTCTCGGCAAGCGTCCTGCTCAAACACAGGAGCCGGAATACTCAAAAGTCCAATCTGTTCACCTGTGGCATTTCACGGTTGCAGCACTAAATTATAATAACAATAATTCTCCCGCACTCCTTCACACCCGATGATGCACCTTTTTCCCAGTCAGTCGACGTCGCTGCCACTTGGTGGACTTCCCGGCTTTTTTTTTACCCTCTGCGGCGCTCTGTTTCTTGTCCGCCTGACGGCCTCGTCCACTTCCGCCTTCCCGCTTCCCTTTCCTCTTCTTGCAGGTGAAAGAGCTGAGCGACGCGTTCAGAGAGCGGATCCTGCAGCAGCGGGGGAGAGATACAAAGAAACGCAGCTGTACTCAGAGTGGCCGGAGGACGGCAGGCAGACAGACACAGTAAAGAAACTAACCTGAAGTACGCCGTTATGGCCCCACTCTATTGTTGGGGTGTATACGGAAGTATTCAGGTTGTCACTGGAAGAACGTATTAATGCTCATATAAAGAGAGACAGCTTACTTTTTGTTCATAATTGTATCTCTGGCTTTTCGAGGCATCGCTCTCGTTTCCTCCTCCTTTCTTTTCCCATTTTCTTCATCTTTGCACTCTCCGTTAACCTGGAAAGCAAAAATCCTGCTCGTTAATAAAACTGCGTTTTTCAGTTTTGTTCATAGCGACCACACAGATCTACGAGCAGTAGTATTGGCATAAATTAGGCTGATTTAAAACACACATGACCGCCACAAACTGTGGATTTAGTGTGTTTACCGGATTGTCTGCTGGTCCAAGCAAGTGCGCTCCTGAGAGGTCGAGTTCACTGATGGTTGTCACGGTGACGGTGTGGCTGGGGTGATCGTACTGCACGGACTCCGTTTTACCGGTTATTGCATCTTCCAGATCATCTTCAGCCTCCTCTGATAGATGGAATAAAGTGAGGTAAAACAACAACAACGATAAGCAAAGAGTCACTAATCAGTAAAAGGATCAGCGATGAGACTTTTGCTTTTAACTCACGCAGAGCGTCTGTCCTCTCCTTCAGCAGCCTCATGTATTCCTTGTGCCTCTGAAAGCAGATAGCCAGACGTGTCATCAGTGCATTCTTTCCTTACATGCTCTCAACGAAACAGATTTTAAGTCTTTTTACTGAACACTTACTTCTTCTCTGACTCTGATCTGCTCGTCTTTTATCTTCTTTCGAATTTCTGCCAATGCTGTTTTCCTTCTCTCCACCTTCCTTTTATGGAAACCTGTTAAATAATCCCTGCCAGGGCAGAAGAGGATTACGCGTAAGAAACAAGACAGCAGTTAATTAACAAACGGCTTTATTTGTAGAATTTAAACAACATAACAGTGACTACAACTTAAGCAAACTTAACCAGGAGCATTTTATCCATATTTAGAATTCCAATTAACATCCTCGTCTGAAGTTTAAGGCAAACTCATAAGAGAACGAAAACGATGGCCCAGAACAACGTGCTTGGGTGTACTCTTTAATTAATCACACACATAAGTAACGTGGAAAGAGTAATTAAAATAATACAAATATTTGGGAGAAAGCTACCCAATGACAACATGGGGTGCTAACCTACGATAGGCTAATGCTAAGATGCTAGCTAACATCTGCGATTTAAACACTGTTATGAGTCGATAAACTTACTCTCTGTCTTTGTCGTCAAACGTAACGAGGCATTTTTCTCTTCTCTTGGACCCAGGCTTAAATTTACCCTTTTTGGAAACATTCTTTTGTTTTTTAGTATTTTTCATATCGTACACGTGAATTTACCCTGCACTACTTCCGGATTCGGATATTGAGGGGCATCGAAATATGTCCGACTAGAAACACGTGATGAAAGCCCGGTGAGTTCCGCCGGGTAGCTGAACCGTTAGGATCTAAACACTGATTTTGTTGCCTGTACAGTTCATGTGATCACACATTACCTAAAATGTTTACATTGCTTTATAGTTTGTACTACGGTTTAAATTTTAAACTGCATAACTTCTGTTTTTGACATCAGGCTTATTGAGATAAATAAGAAGTCTGTATTTCTGTTTTTGACATAATGGCAGCCTATAGTTGTCAGTCCGTTACCTATGCATTTGCTATTTTCTAATTTGGTACTTATCTGTCCTGTCTGACAACTTTGAGGCATCCCTCCATGAGGCAGGGACCCCTGATGTATCCAAGCAGGTCATCACTACCTTGAGTGTTTCCATTACTCCAAGGTACCCAGTGCTCATTACATTAAAGACAGTAAGTGAAAGAGGACATTTATACACTTCACGGCACCATCGTTATCAGATCTACATTGGCGTTCACACTCATTTTTTCAATTTCGCTGCTTGTATTTGTGCTCGCCATCTTCCACTTCCAGCACGGTACTTTTAATACTAAAAGATCACATACACAGAAAGCACTGTCATGTGTTGTTTTATTACAAAACAAACATCAAAATGAAACACAGACTGACAAGTCAAACCATAAAACACAAAAGGGAAAGACAAAAAAATAAAACTATTGTAACATAACTAATGAAAGCCAAACCTCCAGGCCGCAGGTGGCTGTGTGAGCACTGCTCTCCTCTGCAAACATACCAAAATATATTCAGGACTCTTTCGGTTTCTAACCTACACCGTGGGCTCACGGTGTGTTTGAGTACATTTAAAGAAAGGGCGTCTAAAATGTCAGGATTATTGTTTGAATGTGGGTTTTGACCAAAATCGTCCTATTAAAGATTTTGTTTCTGATTCAAGGAGGCTTTTATTGATATAAAACATCATACCAGGACTCATATTAATCTTACATAACCGTTAAATAAGAAAAAACAGTGCACAGAAACAGGAATGACAGATGTGCGTGCTCGTGTGTACGTCAACATTTACAAATAAAAAGCTAATTGGACCAAGACCTCTCAAAACATACAACTCCTCCATCATTTCACATGTGATGAAACATAATAAAATAATTCTTTACATTACATAAAGGCCATTTTTCTTGAAAGCTTTACATCACATCCAAGAAATCCCATATGTCACCTTTATCACCACGTTCGGCCCCTTTTCACTCAGATATGTCCTGAAGTGATACGCCAACCAGCATCTAAAGCTTTTGACCATCACTGCTTGTGCGCTCGATGCACAGCAGTCACTTGTTGTTTGGATGGGTTTTTATTTCTGTTTTGAGGCCACCTCGTAAGACCACAGCAGGTGAGAGTTTGGTTAGAGTATCACTTTAGGGCAGCTGGTGAGCGCTCCTGCCAGGAAACGCTTACCCCTTTGACACGATACAGCGCTTTCTTTGATACCAGTGTCCTCTCAAGCAGAAGTAAGGACTTCCTGTTTAATCTACTCCGGTGTGTCTGCCTATGTACAACCTATATACACAATCACATTGGGAATTCAAATGCAATTAATTGAATATGGAATAGTATGAAGAAGCGTCTGTGTGTGTGTGTGTGTGTGTATCCTCTGATCCTTGTTAGAAAGAACAAAGCATGTCAGCAGCAGCGCTCTCTCTCTTTTGCACTCTCTGCAGCTGCAAACCAAATTCCTAAAGCAACTGTACTGATGCATCCTAGAGTGTAAGTAAAGCAGCTCAGCAAGGTTGTAGCAGAATGACGCTGCACTGGATTGAAGCGCCACTTCAAACGGTCACTTGTTTCATATTCAGTATAATTGACGCGGTGCTTCGGTACCCTTTTTTCACGAGGTGTGAGGTAGATAAGAAGAGACGCTAGTCAGCGCTGTGTGTTTAAAAGCGCGATAATCTATCCCTCTGCATGCTACACCACAGCCGGGCTCAAAAGGCCTCGGCCGTCTACTCTCAAACACTCCGGCACGCCCCGAATTGAAGCGTGCAAGCGCAATGACACTGCGTTATTGCAGCAATATCTCTGCCGTGTGCCAATAATGATTGTACAGCTCGGTGGCCTACAGCTTATCAATGCGTTGCTGTAATGCATTCATTTAAATCACTATCAGATAGTGATCCCTTTTCCCTTTGAGGCCTAGTTAACCTGATTTCCCTTGTTGTGAAGCGCTGTGAAGAATGAGCGAGGATACCGGCACGTTACTATTAATGACCAGAAGGGGGCGCGGTTGTGCAGCAACAGTGAAAGTAAGCGAAGAGGAATCAGCTGTCTGTGGGTGAGAAAAGTTTAACAGAAAAGTCTTGTGGATGAGTAGCCTAGTTTATATCTTTACGGAGTTTGTCGTATTGTGAGTAGCCCTAATACGTGCGTGTGTTCCATCTAGCAGTGTGTGTGTATTCAGGAGGCAGCGATGGTTGTGCCCCCGCTGAGGCGCAGCAGGATCTGCTGGCAGTCCTGCAGGGAGCGACGGTCTCCCACCCGCTCCAGGGTGCGCTTGGCCTCGGCCAGCAGGCGGGCGCGATGCCCGGGCGGGGTTAACAGCGGCATGGGCAGGTGGCGGCAGGCCAGCAGGATGGCGTGAGCCCTCTCGCGCTCCCCCAGGAGGCTCTCACCTTCAGACGGCAGCAAGGGGAGGGTGGGGGAAGGAGAACAGTAGAGTTCAGGGTCCATTGCTTTCTGGCGTGAATGTGTGTGTGTGCGATTACCTGTGAGTGAATACAAAGTTGTGTTGCTCTCTATGGCTTTTGAGAGTCATTTTTGCCATTAATAGTCAAGATGAACTATCATAGCAACGCATTGTGAACTTCCCCTCCTGAGTTTGAGTGTGAATACGAATCTGTAACCATGACGATTACGTCCACCTTACCGGCTGTGTAGGAGTTGTGCGTCCTGCGCCGGAGGTTGTGCTCCAGCAGCTGGTGTGTCCTTGTGGGGCTGGCTCCGGCCATCAGCCTCACCGTGGTCTCATGGAGAAACACCTGCAGAATAAAAAATATCACAAACACAGGAGAGCTGCAGTGATGGTCCTCAAGAATTTAAAGAGTTGGAGCGGAAACACATGGGTTTAATCCACGTATAACAAACAAGGAGGGGTATCATGTGAAGCACCTCGCAGCAGCTTGGGCACGGATTTCTCAGTGAGTTGTCGCTCTGCAGTTCTGTGTTCATGTGGTTCTTAAGAGACTCACACAAGACAAATGAGCAGCCCCCACTGTGAGAGGAGTAGTTGTTGAAGATCCTCTGGCCACAGTAATGACTCCTCCAATAGGTCTTACAAGTATGATTGATGATGTGTTACATTTTTGGAATTGTTGGAATGTATTTCTGCCGGTAGTAAGAGCTGGAGGGATCTTGATACAGTCAATGCAATATTCCCCGGACCAAGATTCCCAGCTGGTCCCAGCAGATCTCTGGGCTTACAATTGGTTTTTGTTCGCGTGCCGGAAACACATTGTGGGTATTTTTACTTTTTGAGGGTTGCCTGCTTGTAAATGTTGTATTTTTATACATTGTTTTTCTATTCTCTGGCTGAATTCTAGAAAGTGAAAACTAATACAAATCTAATATTTTGGTGAGGGCATTTATCCATTTTTTTCCATGCTAACAAACACATGAGCAATAAATGAACCAAATAAAGGAATATATCTCATCCGGCACTTGTTTTGTCACAGATTCTGACACCTTGTGTGTGTGTACACGGTTCTGTACTCTCTGACTGGATCCATTGAGGAATGCACCTTGTGTTGCGCTTGTCTGTAGCACTGTGTGAGCTTTCTGAGCGCGCTGAGGTCCCTCTGGAAACCAGCCAACTGGGATCCAGGAGCCGGGCCAGGTTCTCCATTACTGCTTCCTCCCCGCTGCCACAAACTGGTCCTCAAGGTCAGCAGAAGGTCACAGATCAGTAGCTCCACCCCCTTGAAAGGGAAGGAAGAGAAAAGATCAAAGCGCTGTTGGGTGCATCTACCATATGCATTAAAAAGAAGGATTTAATGTTTTCCATTTATAGTATTCTTTGGTTGACTGCAATTCAACTAGAACCCACCAAAACAGAACCATCATCATCACCAGTGGTTCTCCCCTTATAGTAAAAGGCAGCACGGAGATATTCACTGCCGTCTGGTGTGAAGTGGCAGGGTGTGCAGCTGGGTGCGTGCAGATTGGGGAGGCCTCTGTACTGCACTGCAGACACATTGCACTCGGCTTTAAGGACCATGCAATGCAACTACAATGCACCACAGCCACCTCCTGGCACCCGCACAGCCCCGCGTTAGCCTGTCCCCATCTGAGACACTCCTCAGTGTGTGTGCATGCATCAGAGTTAGACAGGTGCAAGACAGCAGACGAGATGTAAACCGGCGCTCTGACCACAGACCCAGAGCAGAGTTCGGGGAAATAAGGGGCGCTGCCGGGGACACATTACCTTGTTCAGCCAGTTCCCGGTCTGGGCGACCGGCACGGAGATGCTGGAGCGCAGGTAGCCGCTGGCTCTGTCACAGTGGGACAGGTAGGCTAACGCCCCCTCTCCCTTCACAGGAGGCAGGCTCATCTGGACAGCTTTGCAGAGCAGCAGCACAGCCTTTGGCAGAGGGTGGCTGAACCAGAGTAGAGGACAGTGAGGACGGCTAGTGTGGCTTCTCTACACCAAAGATAAATGCTTGATTGTCTTTATTACCGTCCTTCAGTTTGAAATCTACACAGGTTAGAGAAGGTTTGAATATGACCAAGTCAAGACTAATTAGAGCTGAAAAGTTTGCTGCAATACTCAACAATTTGGAGAATTAAATACTGTATTGTTGGGTTGGAGGTTGCGTTTTGTCACATGAAGACAGAAGATTTTTCTTTACTTACTCAAGAGTGTGTAGAGCCCTCGGCATCCTCTCTGCTTCCACCAACAGTGACCTCACAGCGACATCATCGCCCTGCAGCCAATGCACGGTGGCCTTCAGGACCAGAGCCCACCAACGGCTCACCGGGTCTCCCACTGGCAGGAAGGAAGAGGGAAAGATGATATGATGCTTGAGACCCCGTCTTTGAGTCTTTGCTACGCATCTCCTGCAGGTTCAAAAGCTGCATGTGTGCGATTATATAAAAAGGCTTTGCGTGCACAATGTCTGTGTGAAGAAAAAAATGTATCAATGAACATGTTGCTAATTAACATCCTTTCAACAGATTGTCAATGTGTTCTTATGCATTGCAAGTGTTATCTGTGATAATCCGATAAAAGATGAATCCCCAAAGCCAAAATGGTTATCAGTGCATGATACAGGAAATCCATTCATGCTGACGGTAATAACTCTGATGGCTATCTGATTAATGAGCGCTAATGAAAAACAGAAGCCCCCCCCCATTCTGCACTCAAAAAGCATCAGCATGTGATTCATGCTTTATCGTGACTGGACATGGTGGTTCTCCTCATGCTATTCATACCCGGAGTGGTGGTGTGATTGGGAGGAGTCGAGAAGGGGGGCGGAGGGGACGGAGAGTCCTCTGTACAGCTGTTTAACAATTGGAGGAACTCCAGGGCGTTGGAGAACTCCCTGAAAAGAGACAGAAAAAAGAAAAAAAAGAAAGAAAGAGAAGAGAAGAGATCCTTGGGTGAGTCATTAATTCACATCCATCTGGTAGAACCGCTGCTGGTGCGGCTCCGCCTTACCCAGAGTCACTGTTGCGTTTGCCCGCGTCAGAGTCGCTCTGCGGCTGGATGAGAGTGTGAACGGCTCTCTCCAAAAGCTTCCTGCAGAAACAGCGGTGCAGCTGGGCGATGGGGTCCGCTGGGGTAAGAGCCACAAGGAAGGGAACCGAGGTGAAAAGTGACATCGTAGCGTTTCTTTAACATTGAATTGACAAACAAATAGTATTAACAATATTTACTACATGGTCCATAAATAGCTGGAGTAATACTCCAGACCCAATTAAATATTAAAATATTTTAATTCCTTTCATAGAAAGTTATTCCAGCAACAGGAGTTGCTTTAAAAGGAGAAACTTAAAAAGCATGAATTTATCTGGTCTTATAAATTATGAAACAAAAATAAATTAATTAAAAAAAGAATCTTTATTGGACTGTAATTGAGTTCAAATGAAATATTTTAATTAAAAAAAGACTAAAGTAAAGAACAAACGAATGGCAGAAATACATGCCGGTAAATAGACTACGGTGTATTTGTGTATTCATGTCATACTTGGTTCTCTCTGAGACGTGTACACCCCGTCGCTGCTCTCGGACTTCACCGACCAATCACAACTCAGGAAGAACTGCCTGCCCAAAGGCGTGAAGAGCCAGCGCAGGCAGTCGGGGATTGGCCTGGTCTCTGATTGGCTGGCCACACTCTCCGCGCAACTCAACAGGTAACCCTGAGAAACAAACACAAAAAAATAAAAATGCTGAGGATGGAAAGAAAACTTGAGAGATACCGTTGAAATAGTGACGGACAGTTGACCATGTGACCGACTCACAGGCAGACAGGAGAGGTGGTGGCCCAGCACGGTGCGCAGGGCTGTTGCTGCAGTGACGTAGATCTGGGTGAGCTGGGCGGGGGCCATCTTGCCCTGGGCGCTCTGGCTAAGGTTGACCGCGCTGAGAGACACGGATAAAGCCCAGAGGCTGTTACGCTGAGGCAGCTTTCCTACAGAGAGGGAAAGAGAGAACAGACACTGTATCATTGTGTTTGATTCTTCATATGGTGTCAAAGTGAAAAGAAAAGGTCCAATATCGATTTGTTGAATTGATACGAGCGTGGCGTCATTTATTTAAACCCTGCCTGTGTACAGTGTGGTCTTTGGTCCCAACGCTCACCCGTGAGCTGCAGCTGGCTCAGCCGGTGGTAAACCAGCGCTGCGTCCTTGGCGCTGGTCTTTGACTCTTCCCCCTCGTGCTTCCCGCCGACCTGATGCACCAGCCAACCCAGAGGGGTCGGCCGATGCAAGGCGTAGCGAATGAGGTTCCAGGAGAGCGAGCAGACCAGGTCCAGGGTGGTCGAGGGAAGCGCTCGGGTCAAGACGGACAGGCAGGTCTCTAAACTGCCCATCGCCGCTGTATAGTCCCCCTGCGGGAGAGAGGAGAGGAACAAAGGGTGAGCTAAATCAGTCAGGGAAGAGTGAGAGGAAAGGCTAAAAATAAAACAGAGAACACGCAGGCTCAACGGAGACATCGCCAAAAAGAATAAAAGCCAATCAAACGGGTGAACGGATCTTCAGTAAATATCAATAACCTTCCAAGTGGTTTTACTTGGCTTGTTTAAGACTAAACTTCTGACTCCAGGCCTCGTCTGCACTCACCCTGTTGAGATGCAGGTCTGCTTGTCTCCGATGCCTCCAGAAGGACACAGATTTCGGGGAGTGAAGGGGTGTGACGGGCTCCCACAGGTAGAGCACCCTGACACAACCCCACACGGCTCCCACGCCGCTCAGCACCCACACCATCACCCACGGCAACAGGCACCGCAGCCAGGAAGCTGGAGGAGATGAAACATGCCGAAAGTTGTTAGAACACTTTACAACCAAGTAGCTCCGCCGCGTCACCGATTGAATGCTCACCGAAGTCCTGTGTGTGAGTCGGGAACCAGACGAGCGTTCTAGACGGCCCGTGGCCCCCGGACAGGCTGGGGCTCCCCGAGGCGTCAGAGCCCAACAAAGAGGGCAGCGGGTTCAGGGACAGGCAGAAGAAGGTCAGGGCGCAGAGGAGCAGTCGAGAGCGATCCATCACTCCAACCGAGGGGGGAGAGTCTGGCTCTATCTTCATCTGACGGGGGCGTTGAGAGAGAATCAATCAGATCAGAATCAATAACGTCACATACAATAGCACGGGGGAA
This sequence comes from Gasterosteus aculeatus, assembly GCF_964276395.1. Lineage (NCBI taxonomy): Eukaryota > Metazoa > Chordata > Actinopteri > Perciformes > Gasterosteidae > Gasterosteus > Gasterosteus aculeatus. The sequence continues at coordinate 5,871,858 of NC_135699.1, forward strand.
ATTCACACTATGAACCTGAAGTAATGATGGTGTGATAATTATGGCCGTGACATTTTAGTAATCTAGAATTTGAATATTACTTTGAGACCTAAAAAGTATGGTTTGTGTGAGAACTGTTATTTTAAATTTTATTTTTTCTTTCAACATTAAAATTCAGATGTTCAGAATAAATTCTAAATGTAGTAAAATAAAAATTAAGTAATCCATCAAATCCGCCACGTCCTTAAAGACTGTTACCTGCTCGTGATCCAGCAAGGGGCTGCCGGGCTCTGAGTCAACAGAGTAAGGGGAGAACTGCGGAGGGGAACCAGAGTCCGAGGCCGGAGGAGACATCATCACTATTTCCTCTTTGAGCTCCATGTCCTCAGACAGAATCACTGTCTCTGAAACAGAGAGGGGGACTCAGTGGAATCTCAAGTTGCTTCAGATCAGACTTCACTAAACGTAAACACTTACTGTTCTTCTGGTTGCCCATCTTCAGGGCCAGGTTCTCCTGCCGTAGTTTGTGGTTAACCTGCTGCAGGTATTTGATGTAGTCAATAGCCTTCTTCAGCACTCCTGACTTGTGTATCTGTAAAGGAGTAAATTTGAGGATCCAACTCTCAAGTCCATTCATTTACAAATACAGAATGACTCTCCCGGGTGGGCTAACCTTCGCGTCATTGCCCATGACCAGGTCTCTGAGCTCCACGATCTTGTCGTTGATGGAGGAGCGATACCTCTTCTCGATGATGTTGTGCGTCGTCCTCCTCTCGCCTTCCTTCACCACCCCTCCCGGGCCTATTACTCCTCCCACCATCTGGCCTTGATCCACGTTCGATCTGACCATGTGTGCGCCGTGAGCGGTGCCTGGCTGCAGCTGCTTGATCGGCATCTTGTCTCCTCCTCCCATCATCATGGGGACGGTGGTGAGGATGTTGCTGCTCATCAAAGTCTGGAGACAGAAATCAGCGCTGCGGTCGTCAGTGTGGGGAAACTAAAACACGGCCATCAATGACAACGAAACAGTGATATCCAATCGTTCAGGTTCGCCGAGTACCGGAACTTGCAGAGCTGTGTTCTGGATGGGCGTGGTGAAGTTGGCGATGCCTGCAGGGCTCTGCATGGTAGACAGCACCTGCGTGCCGTCTGGTTTCAGGGTTGTGAGAACCAGTGAATCAGTCTTCAGGATCTGAGGCTGCTGGACGAGAACCTGACGGAAGCGTTCATGTTTGTTTACAAGGAGTTTAAAAGATCAAAACAGATCCTGGATGAGCTTTTTTCAGAAAGTGTTCTGCCGGTTATAATCTGCTAATCATCAATACACCGCTGTCCACTGCGAGCTTACGCACAGGAACCTGCTGCATCTGCTGCTGCATAGTGTGGACTGTGGCGGGCGAGGACAGCGTCTGGATGGTCTGACCGGTTGGGGTGAGAACACGCTGGTGCTGAATGGTCATCGGCTGCAGCTGCGGTGACGTCATAATGCTCTGCATCTGTGGTTGGAGGACTGCGAATGGGAGACAAGATGGTGGTTGATTCGGTCGGTAAAATTGAAAACACACTGCGGAACGTGAGAGTAAACCATATTATAACGACGTGTAACCATAAAGAGAAACTGTAATGCACAGTAAATACAACCAGTATTCTCCTGTGTGTTTCTCATACTTCATCAAAAAGCAATCTCAAAACGTTCAGCAGAACGGCCTCCTATTCCTCTCTTTGGTTACCTTGGAAACTAGAGCCTGGGCTCTGGTGGCAGATGACCGGGCTCTGGATGAAACGGGACTGCCCGCCGTTGGAGGCAATCATCACCGTTTGGGCCGCTTGGGTCTGGATGGGCATCCCCGTCTGGCAGTGGGTCTGAACCAGGGTGTGGACCGGGAAGCTCTGGGTCTGCATGGCGATCCCCTGGGCGTGCAACTGCATGCAGGGAAAACAAATATAAACACGCATTCCAGTGTACCAGGAAAAAAAGTATTTTTACTCAAGACAATAAACTATATCGGTCAGACTGACGCTGGTCTGCTGAGACGGGCTTTGTTTGGATTACTGAGCTGGATATTATATTTTACAGTCCGTCAGTACTATGGTTATTTTTGTCTCCTGTCAGCAGAAGCTTTTTTTTGGTATGGATGGCCAAATAACTGAAAAGGGAATTCACAAAACAGAAAATCCCTTTCAATTATTTTCAGCAGGAGATGCAGGCGCCTTGAAACAACGTTGCATGAGAACCAGCTCACTATCACCACCAGTAACACGATCAAAAATGATGAGTCAACTACTTGGTGGGGGGGGGAGGGGGCAGTAGATACCTGGATGGCGGGCTGGGTTGTGTGTTGGGGCTGGGGCTGGATGGGCTGGACCAGCTGAGGCCGCGGCTGGAGGAGCGGGGGGCTGCGGGTCACCTGCTGCTGCACCGCGGGGGCGGCCGAGGGCGAGGGAGCCTGTCCGGGGGTGAGGGGAGGGGTGAGGGGCATCGACTGGGGAGACAGCGTGCGGGGGCTGACCAGGCTGACCGTGGAGCTCTGGTAGACAGCGGCGGCTGGCGTTTTGGGGGTCGGAGGAGTTGGAGGTGTCTGGACGGCAGGGCGCGGCGCTGGGGTGGCGGCGGCGGCGGCAGCGCTCTGCGCGGAGCTCGCCATGGCCATCTGGTCCTCAAACAAGTCCGGGAAGTCCTCCGCCTGGTTGCTGACAAACTGCAGCATCTCTGAGGAGACAACACGGACTCTTCAATGACGTTGGAAAACGTTAATATACAACAAAATAATAGATGAATTTGAATTATTTAACACATTGCTCACAATTAGTTGACTTCATTTGAGCTTAGGCCTTACACACACACACACACACACACACACACACACACACACACACACACACACGCGCACACACACACACACACACTCTATATTACAGTACCAGGAAGATAATAATCTATACAGGGCCCCCCCCCTCAAGTTTACAGCCCTAATATAATGGCAGGGGAAACACTGCAATACACTATATCACTTTCCCAAGTGTCCATGAAAAGAACTCTTTGATTGAAACTCTACATCCGTATGTGGTTTACTGCCGACAGATAAGATGAGTAAAGCCAAAGTATTTGGCCTTGAGTTGGCACACACACACACACACACACACACACACACACACACACACACACACACACACACACACACACACAAACAAAGTCGCTACTGTTTGAACCGTTTTTTTACCTTGAAAAAGAGTGTCGTGTACGCACTGATGGCCACGAAACAAGAAGACTGACGACCATGAAATAAGAAGACTGATGGCCATGAAATAAGAAGACTGATGGCCATGAAACAAGAAGACTGATGGCCATGAAATAAGAAGACTGATGGCCATGAAACAAGAAGACTGATGGCCATGAAATAAGAAGACTGATGGCCATGAAACAGGACGGCATCGGGCACTTTGATAAAGAGTAAACCAACACAGAGAGACCTGACGGATGGAGGGCACAACGAGGATGATTGACTTTGCTCCTGTTGTGTCAAACGTTGGTGCACAAACCCCATCTAGTAGGGGTTGATACATTGTTCCCAACATACAGTAGTAATAAAATAAAAATAAAACATATTTAAGATGCTTTGATGGCCAAGTCATCCAAATGTAGGATGTTGGGTTCTGTAAAATGACAATAAACTCAGTTTATATTGTTGCCCACCAGAAATCACTTCCTCATTAATGTTGAGTTTCTGTAATTGATTTATGATTAAGGAAATCCATTTCAATATGTTTTTTAGGCTTCAAGCAAGCCCAGAATGTCAGACACAGATCCCTTAATATTTAGTCCACCATCATTGATTTAAACATGCTGGTAATTATGTTGAAAAACGAAGCACTTTTGTCTATTTAATTCTGTAACTCTACGGAGTATATTGTTTGTAAATGGAGTTCCACCTAAAACTAAAATGACAAATAATATAAAACTATGCATTCAATGATTATCTCTTTAACTTTGTTTGTTAAGGTCTCTCTAATGTCTTGTACGCTGTTCATAGTCTCCCAGGACTTTGGTACTTGTACAAACATTCGATGAATGTTCTGGTCTCCATATGGTGGAAGCTGCTGTGACTGATTCTCATCACTGATAGTATTCAGTGCGCTCGGGTTCATCCATCAGGGTCAATGAGGTGTCAATAAACAGTGTTCAGCCTTGAACTTAGTACCTTGAACTTGGTCTCACTGTTCAGCGGAGCGAGACCAGACAACCCGACAGAACAAGTCTACGGATCGTTTCAGAGTGAAATGATATCCCCCATTACCCTCATTGACGGGGACTTTCCTAATATTCTAAGTGGGAAGATTAACTGTAGATAAACCATAGTCAGAGATACAGGACGTCACAGGGCCAAGAGGCCCAAACCGCCCGTTTGACGCTACGGTGCAGTTTAACAATGAGTCCTCGAACATGTAGACGTTATTTCTAATCACTGCGGTACTTTGTGATGATGTCATTCATTAGAGGCAAGGAGTGGCAGTCTGGAATATTTTAGGAACTTGTCCACACAGAATAGTTTCATAGAGCGGTGACACATGCTGATAAAAGAACAAAGACATTTTGTCATCTCTTATTTCGGTGTGATCGATTTGATGGCAGAAAAGATCTATGAAGCTTAAGAGTTAACAGTGGACAAAAACAACAACAACACCTCTCCCAGCAACCGAGGCCAACTTCCTGTCGCCTTCCGCTCGTCACTTGTTGCATTTTTATATAGTGCATAAAGCAATAAAGGTGTTCTCATCCGCACACAGAGCCGCCTGTCTCCGTTGGTACATAATGTCCGGACTATAAAATACGTCAATCGAAGAGGGTCACAAAAAATGTCAGGGGGGTGTCTGGGGCCTCAGAGCTTCACACATGCACACAGAGGGCAAATCCCTCAGCGGGGGGGGGGGGGGGGGGACAGTCTCCTTGGTTGCTAGACGCAGAGAAAATACGTTATATAATCAGAGCTGCGGTTGCTGAGAGAATAATTGGGAGAGGAGGAATGCTCTGGATGGATACAAGGGTCAACTGCATGAGCCTGTACAGGGGCCTCTGAGACCTTACACTCCATGAACATGGCTCAACAGAAGCCAGCGCACACGCTAATAATCAGACCCACCGCTGAAGATTTGAAGGTGGCTGGGATGCATTTTAATTTGAATGATAAAAAGCAAAACAACATATTCTGCAACGTATGTTTAAGGACGATGGTGCCTGCAATTTCTGTAACGAGGGTCCGTATTTCTGCTCAGCCTGAACTTATCAATCAGACCGGAGAGGGAAGAGTGAAGAAACTCAAGTGAGGGAGGGCCGTCTTTGTTGCAGCTTGCCTGTGAATTCATCAGTCAGCCCTCAGTTGTCTCTCTTTCTCACCCAGTCACAATCTGCACCTTGCTGTCACACAATTATTATGTCTGACTACACAAGTGTGGCCGAGGTCTCTGCTACCTCTGTCCGAGGGCCCTGATGAGAAAAGAGAATCACTGACCTGAACGAAAAGGCTGGATTAGGTTCTGGAACTGCATTAGCTTGTGTGCAGCAAGTATTATTATTGGTCACATTATATGGTTAAATTAGTGGTATAAACCAACTGCTGTGCCAACTAGCTGGCAAGAAGACCGGATTCTACCTCCGAAAAGAGCTCATCTTTAACACACACACACACACGTCCAGTCTGGTGATTTGTTATTCAGTACATTTCCACCCTAATGGGAATCTGGTGACTCCGCAGTGGACCAGCGTTATACCAGAAGCCCGGTCCTTTCAACGGCTGCCAAAGGGCGAAACTTGTTTTGTTAAAGAGAGAGAGGGACCAGGGGATGCTGTCCCCTGAGGGCCCGGCTACAGCGCGCACACTGGATCTTTACACAGATGTTGTGCCACTAACTCATCTCTTGACGCCTCTGCAGATTATTATTATGTTTGGGGGAAAAAAAGATGCTGAAGAAAGTTCTTCATTTAATACCACCAAAAGCATAATTCCTAACATAAAGGTCATAGTTTAAATCTCAATGGTTCAGGTTATAGGTCAGGTCGAGCCCAGCTGATGGATGGATGACACCCACCTCCGACCGAAAACAACACCTACAACCCGACACATCCATGTTTCCACTTAGCAGAGGATGCGCTTGTATTTGCAATGTGCTTTTGGTCCGGAACAAATCTTGCTGATCCAAGTATGAAGACACATTCATCACTGAACTTTTTCCTCATTTACAGGAAGTGATCATGCTGAACTTCCCCTGTGGCCCGCGCTGCACAGAGAGACTCGCGAAGCCTTCATTCAAACTTCGTTCGCACTGACTGACACGTTATCAGGGACACAACTACTCACCGTCGATGTCCCCCAGAGTGAATTCGTCTCCGAGTTCGGCTAAAGTCGGGTCCATGTTGTCCATGGTGGAGATGTACTCTCCGGTGTCCATCGTGTCCTTTCGCCCCTCGGCTCCCCGGCTGTCACCGCAGGGACGCGGGAGGGGGGAGAATACACAAGACCGGTGGGCTGTTCTGTGGCGTTCAGCGACGCCCACAACACCTGCAACTAACCGAGAGGACAACTCTTGTTCGCAACGACCGTGAGACAAGGCGGACGCCTCAAGGGAGGCAGACGACGACGTCGATAAACCAGTTCACGCCGATGTACGGTTAAGTCGTCGCCATCTTGTTTTACGCTGATTACGTCATTCACAAACAGACTCTGAGGCTGAAGGCGGGCGCTCATTGGTCGAAGCCAAGCTGTTGTTGTCATGAGACCAGTCGTCATCGTCCAATGAAAGGGTCGCATTCGCCGTGGTCTGATAGTACGTCATCCATCAGACGCTTCCGTGTCATTTGAATAAACCGCGCCCCCTATCTTCATGAATAGAAGTGGTGCTCATTAGACAAATAAAGCACATTTCGAGTAGTGTTAAAAATACATGAATCAGTAGATAACAATAAATAAGTATTGCCCTGATAAGATAACAATTAAAGCACACAAAACATGAAATGCATTCACTGAAAGAAGAAACACTTTTTTACTTTTAATTGTTTATTTCACTGCAGCAAAGTTAACACTGAGCTGTTAACACATTGACAGTGTTGGTTGAAATCTTGTTTCTCAAAACTTGAGTCAATACCTAATGTATTACATATACAGGATGTGAAACACTGCAAGGCAACCAACCACTTTCATCTGTAAGTACAAACACTTTTTTTACACAGCTAAATGTCTTATTTGAGTGATCCTCTTTTAGAAAGGACAAAGGGTGAAATTGTAAAGCTTCATGAAATCAATATCATCCGATTGACTGAACACACACAGCCGAACTCTGTGACCGACATTTGTCAGCCTATTTCAGTTAGTCATTTTATTTGTATAATGGGTGTGAAGGGTTGTGTTCAAAACCAACGAGCCGTGAGACGAATAACAACTGCATAAAAATTGATTCAGACAAAAATGTGATTGTCTTCATTAGTCAGCCCACACAACATTGTAAATGTCCCTGAAGCGGTTCATCAGGCTCAAACACTTCAAACCAATATTCTGCAATTACAAATTCTGCTCTCTCTCTCATCTATTGTAATTTGTGATTGAATATTTGAGGTGGTTCGCATTTCTGTGGCAAAGTCATAACTCCCGCTGCTACAGAGTGTTGAGTCTAATACGTTATTAGAAGGCCGGGGCCAAAAATAGCAATGATGATCTCATCCTCCGTGTGACGACTGGGGTTGACCTCATTCATTTGTTCCAGTAGACCTCGTACGACTTCTTCTCCGAGTAACTGGCTTCTGTTGTTCCTGTGCCACATCTTATTCTTTCCTTCACCACCTTCACCACCAGACCACCAGCCAGAGCAATGCCTGCTGCAGCCTTGCCTATGTCAGCAACTGCAGTCAGGATGCGTGACGATACCGCCACGCTGCCCCAGGGATCTGACACCACCCTGCTGGCCACCGACGCCACACACGGCCCTGTTAGGCCACACCCAGCAGCCAGTGGGACATTGGCAGCCATCTCCTGAGCCAGGGCTCCTGCGGCTGCAGCACACGGAGGAGTCCCCGTACCTGCAGCTACACTCCCTACAGCGGCCATCGCGTGCGGCCCTGCAACTGAGGATAAACTGCTCTGAGCGACAGAGGCCTTTGCTACTGCCGCTGAGGCAGTTTCGGCTCCGCAAAGGGCCGCCGTGCTGAACGCTGCTCCCTCCATGGCTGCGCTTAAAGCGGCCCCGGCTCCCATGGTGCCTCCCACACCTGCGGCCACTCCAACTGCAGAGGCCCCAATGAGACTAACCTGCCCCAGGGCATCCAGAGCACCCTCCCTGGGACTTACAGCCTCAGCACCAACAATGGCCCCGACGGAACCGCCCAAAACTCCTCCCGTTGCCGCGCCCAGAGCCACCGCGGTTTTCCCCGAAGCGGCCGCCACGATCGCCCCCACGGCTTTCCCCACACCGGTGCCTCCCGCTACGGACATCCCGGCGAACTGACTCGCAGCGAAACCGACTGAGCTCCCAACCAAAGATGCCCCGGCTGAGGCGGCCAAGGGGGCGACTGCCCCAAACAATGCCCCCACGGCCATGCCGGTGGCTCCAGCTGCAACCAGGGTCTTAATTCTCTGCAGCACATCGGCGGACAGCGCAGCCTCCCTCCTCATGCGAGTTAAGGACGAGCGGATGGACTGCCGCCTGCTCGCCGCCCTGCGCCTGCCTCTGAACTTGTCCCTCAGGAAGCTGAAGGCGTTGCCTCCGCTCTCCTCTGTCCACCTCTCCACCCTGAAATCCTCATCATTATCTCGCTCAACCTCCCTCCTCCTGCCCCCTTCTGACCCTCTATCGGTGTTTGCTGCTCTCGACTCAAAGTCGCGCTTTCTTCGCTTTGACAGTTTAGCTTCTTCCTCCCTGCTGCCATAGTTTCTCTCTCGTTCCTCCCCCTCTGCCTGCCCGCGGTCACTTAACATCCTCTTCTGCTCCTCCCTGATGGCAGTCTCTGCTGCCAAAAACATGCCATTGGTGTAAAACCCTTCTCTAGTATGCTTCGCCATCTTGTCCACCTTCATTAGGAGTTCTTTAACCTGCACCGAGTTACTGGAGTCTTTGTTGTTAAGCACGTGGTACCTGCCCCCACACCTGTCAATCAAAGCCTTCAGCCCAGCAGGTGCAGTCTGCCACAGATAATCCTCAATCCCGATACCTTCCAGGTCGTCACCTCGGGTAAAAAGAACCACTGTGTGGTGATGGAGTGCATCCTCCCCAAATATCTTGGTCAACTCGCAGGCAGCCTGGTTCTCATTGTCTGTGTAGCGACCGATCGGCACCACCAGGAGGAAAGCGTGTGGCCCGGGTGCAGAGAGACACACACATTTGGCAACTTCTGCATGGATCTGTTCCTCACTCAGGTGAGTGTCCCCGAACCCCGGCATGTCGACCACCGTGATTCTCCTCGTCCTCCTCCTCCGTGTGGCGGCGCTCTGTCCATCCTCCTCAGCATCCTCTTCCTCTGCCAGCTCGGAGCTTCCAAGCTGGCAAATCTGGGTGACTGAGCTCGCACTGATCTGTGACAGGAACTCCCACCGGCCCAGGATGGTGTTTCCAGAAGCACTCTTGCCGGAGCCGGTCTTTCCGACGAGGACCAGCCGGAGTTCTTCAGCGCATCTGGCGTCACAGTCTTTTCCTCCCTTCTCACCCTCCATATCCAATGCTTGTCTCTTCTCTTCCCGATCGCCTGGTGGAGAAAGTGCACAAGGGAGAGTTTCTGTAGCATACGCTAATGACAATGCACGCGAAACACACGGGCCGGGGGACTAGAATGGTCCCCGTTAGGAAGGACGCTTCTGGACAGAAACAAAACGTTTCAACCGAATAGGTGACGTTGGATAACGGTTAGCTCTAGCGTTAGCTACGAGCTGCGTAGCGAAGTCAGCTGTTGTGTTCATGAATCAAATGTCACCAAATATTAACAAACCTTTATCCCGGAATCAAACATCAAATGTAATGATCAAGTTTAACCCAAAATACAGCCCTGTAACCACTGCTATTCATTAGAGGTCGAAGCTAACGTTAGCGTTTGTAAACATTAACAAGCTAGCCGTGGCAAGTTAATACTTTAAAACGAAAAGGGCAACAGTGACGACTAGAGATGAACCTTACCAGAGATCTGGACCTTATAATGGAGGTCGGTTCTTCTCTGCGTTAAAGCTATATCTTGGTGTTCCTCTGAGTGTGGCTACAGAGACCTGTTAGCTAAGTTAAGGTCACATGTTGAGGTGGTCTGATCAAACATAAACATAAACGTTGGACTTTGGTTGCAGTCAGTCCGGTGACGTCACGCCCCCTGCTGGCCGACAAAGCACGCTGCGCGGACACGAGACTTCAGGGTCACTGTATTTCATTACATTTGATAACAAAATGGCTTGTTCATTCTGCAGCAATGATTCTTTCTCTGAATACACACGTGGTTTGTATAACAGTCTTAATAGAATTTCATCAAATCACATCAATCTAAATTACATATATCTAAACCATTAAAATATCTTAATTTCCAGCAATAAACAGAAAATGAGTTCATATACTACAATTCTGGCTGACACATTTCCAACAGGATAAAAAAATTATCAACTAAATGTCACTAAATTGAAAAGACAGAAATATGGGTTGAAAATAGAGATGATCAGATGAAGCAAATGTGATTCAAAAGATGCAAACGAAACAGTAATATGGTGTCCTAAAACCTTTGGGCAGCGACAAAGAACATAAATCTGCCAACTGATAAACAACCCTCTAGAAATATCAAACCAATCTCAGTTGAAGGAACAAGTGACAACAAAACTATTCAATCATCAATTCAAGCTCAACCTAAACAGACACCATCCAAAAGGAATGAGGTGAGGACAAATTTAGATTTGGGAAACACTCGTGGTTCGAAGCAAATGGGATTAAATCTAGACACATTGCAGTGGGGTTTTGCACTTAAAGATTATACTGAAGTAAATGATATTCCACACGTAATTAAAACGAGCTTCCCTTATCAACCCCTCTCCCAGAGGCGCCTTCGCCTCCTATACAATTACCAATCACTGTAGATGTTCAGCACTTCGGACGTTTCCACGTTACTTTTTTTGTTGTTGTGTGGAACCTTGGTGGTTCCCCCCCTCGTTTTCAACAGAGCACCTGGCCTTCTACAAGCGAGGACAGCCTTGATTTCCTTCACTGTCGCCCCAGCAGCCGACGCGTACGAGCCACCCGTTGCAGTACTGCGCGTATGTTCCTCCCTCCCTCGTCTCCGCTATAGCTCGGTGCGAGAGCGGGAGATGCGGGGGCCTTTCCTGATTTCTTTCCTCTTCTCTTCTTTCCTCCTCCTCTTCTCCTCCTCCCGCAGGATCTTCTGGAAAGCCTCGGCTGTGTGAAGCACCTGAAGCGGACGAGACCGGGTTAGAGAGATGGTGGCTGGCACTGTTGGAGGCGCGCTGAGGAGAAACACTGTGTGCATCATACTTACATCGTCTCTCTCTGTGCGGTAGGGGTTTATAAAGTCGGGGGATTTCTCCGTTATTCCCAGCTCTTGTGACATCTGAGGGATGAGCAGAGGTGACAAATGAGGACTAGAGGAGGAGAGATATGTAAAGACTGTAAATGAGGACACGGTCACGTCGCCTACTCTGCTGGTAGATCTCATCCTTTCATCTTTAGGCCCTATGAGCTACTTGAGAAAGACAGTGAAGGGCAGTTCTACTCCAGCAATAAGGTGCCAGGTGGCCTCTGAACATTTTATAACCCACAATTAGAATGAAATGGTTCTACTGTTAATACAAGAGTGGAGCCATATGGTTTAAATGACTCAAACAAGCTTGTTTCTACATAACGAGATGTTTTGGTGGTGAGATGCATATAAATGATATGCGTTATTAATGTTCGTATCCCTGGAGCCGGCTTGCACTGCTGCCGCCGGTCGCAGAATTAATCCACAATATAATCCTCTTGACACATTGCTAAGGTCACAGATTATTCCCTCCAGAGTTTAGTTCATTAACACACACAGAATACCGTTTCATCTGCTTTGCTCCTTTAAGTTTCAAAAGGGCACAACCCATTGGGACAAATCAACTAATGACACATTTAGCGGGGACGGAGGACGTGACCACTGTGTGCCATACGGCAAGTGGTTTCCATTTTCTCACGGGATCATTTCATCACGCACGGATAATGTGTTTTGCATTGAGACTTTCAGAAAAAGACGCATTAAACATTTCGCTCAGGATTCAAATAAGCAGAAATGGCAACAAAAGAATCCTCATGGACTTTTGTTGTATTTGCTTTCAGCCCCTTTAAGTTTGTATTTCCTTTTTGTTTGTCTGTTGACATCACTGCTACGGGAGACATCACAACTGTGGCACTGCCCATCAACAGGTAGCATTAGTGACAATGAGAACAGGGGGGGGGGGGGTGTGCATGTGTGTGCTGTGCGGTCTTACCAGGGTCAGCACATGCTGGTGAGCTCCTCCTGTGAAAACGCCGGTCCGGTTACAGAAATTCAGGCCCCAGCGCAGCAGACCGTCCCAGTCGGAGTTCCGGTCGTAGTAGTGGTGGACGATACGGGGGAAACGCAGCGCCACGTCGCCGAAGAAGGCGGTATTCTCCACCACGTGGGAGTAAGCTGCAGCGAGGCGGACGGGTGGACACGGGAGGAGGTCAATCAAAAGAAATAAGAGGAACGTTACAAAACCGCCGTTAAAAAGCCTGAAAGATCGTGGAGATGATCTCAGTGACGTCCGGATGTTACAGCTGATATTATAGGAGCCAGAGGGGGATAATGATGAGAAAGAAAGTGACACGAGGGGGAGCTTCTAGAAACCGGTTAGAAAGACACGCAGTCTGTAAAAGAGGCTTCTACAAGTGGAGCCAGAGAAGACGACATTGGGAAATATAAAAAGGAAAGGACGAAACGGCGGAGGTGTGAAAGGGAATCAGACCTTCTTTGATCTTATCGTCCATCGGAAAAGGGTCATCAGGCTGCATGTTGGCTGCAACCAGGATTTGTTTAGAGTCCTCCAACACCTTAGGAATACAAATAAAAAAGGAATAACAACTCAAGAGGCAGGTTTGTTTACTTCACGCCGTGAGCTGGGGATTTAAATTGCTGTTGTAATTCAAGGGGAAAAGTAGTTGGTATCGAAAAAAAGAAAATAGGACATTTTACACGAGCCGGCTGGGATTAACTTCAGAGAGGATTTCATTAGGAAAAGCAACGAGTGGGGAGAACAGACTCTGTCATATGGTGGTTAAAACAAAGTAATCTGAGAGATTAGTCAGCTGTCACTTGGGCGGATAGAAACAAACCCAACGAGAAGCACTTTTTCAACACACACACACATACAGAAATGCTGACAATGTCTTCGGTAGTTGTCCTTGGGAGGTCAGAGACGCAGGCCGCCCTCTGAGAGCCGAGTCCGCATGAACATTCAAACGAAGGCGAGGAAACATGCCGATGACTGTGATGCTTTGGACTCTCTCTGGACTTTGGGTTCTCTGCCTCCTTCTATCAGCCGAGAGCACAAGACCCTCGAGCCTCGAGTTAGTCTTGTTTGTAATTGAGCGCAATAACACACACACACACACACACACACACACACACACCTTGAAGAGTCCTTTCAGCATGATGTCTATGATCTTGTACTGCTGGTTGATGTCGTTCAGCTCCACCAGGTTCTTCAACGCGTTCAGTTGATCTTTCCTCTTGGTCTCAAACAGCCGCTTGTCTGATCAGAGGAGCTCAGGAGGACACGCACACAAATAACGGGTCACGCTCAGGCCATCTGTCACATTTTAAGGCGACACACACACACACACACACAGAAGGATACAGATGTCCAAGTTGGGGTCATGTCTCAGTTGGTGTGTGTCCGAGTCCGCCCAGCCGAGGGCGGCGGCGAGCGCCAGGACCAGTGCACACGCCCCCCGCATGCTCAGCAGGGGTCGGAAGGAGAGGACCTCTCTGCTGGAGGAGAAGAAAGCACGACATGTGAGACACTGAGCGCGCACACATTGCGATTTCGATTTGTTTGAGGCTACGGAGCAAAGGTCGCACGTCTCCAAAAACAGAATCGTTCAGCCTGTGAGCGACCACGCGTTCTTGTGATAGATTTCCCTTTCATCCCAAAACAGTTTTCTCATTCATGACGCAGTTTTGCTTTAGCGGCCCCGTCCTCTCCGGTGATACTTCTGAGAAGCAGAGCGACTGGCTGGGGAGAAGTGGTCAATACGGACCACGAGAGGGGAGCCGGCGCTTGAAGAGGGGCTCCTTTGCAGAAAGACACATCTGATGTCTGATACTTGCATAATCCCCGAGAGGATCCCTCCCTCTCCTTGGTCGTACCGAACATTTTTCATCCAGTTGCAACTTCCTTTCCCTCAGAGGCTTCGTATGCATTTGAAAGGGGGAGGTGCGAGAGGGAGAAGATCAATTCAACAGCTAAAAATAGCGCCTCCTCAAATGAAAATTTGATGAAAGCCCATTTTTCTTTTTCAAAGAAAACATTAGCGGAGAAACAGAAGGACCTGCAGGGAGCCGCCGGGGCGAAAGACAATGTTGCTGAAAAGCTACGAGATACAATTCACATGAGTCGTGCATAATTTAGCAAGAGGCTCCATCAATGACACCGCGAGAGGGACGCAGAGGTTAAGAAGCTACGATGGCAGCGGCGGCCTGCCGGGAGAGGCAGGAAATTACAGCTTTCCTGATGAACGTCCCACTCGCCCGTAGAGACTCAGACACACAGAGACCAGCGAGCATAACGAGCACCGGGGACTCGATTTCCTCAGCCTGCAGGACCAGCCGGGACGCCCGCAAACTGTCTGGGGCGTGAATGCTAATTGAGACCGAACGAGCCCCTTGAAGAACCTCACTTAAATCAGAGGGAAGCATTCGCTCCCACACACACACACACACAGCTGCTGACAACACGGATCCACTTCCTCTTGCACATCTGCAGCAGCGCCACAAAACTCAAGGTTGAGCTCCAGATTTTGTGGGGGGGGGGGGGGTCTTTTTTTTGTGCACATCTTTGGTTACAGGTGGTGGTCTCTACTGCTCTCGTTTATAACTAAACCCACAGGAGTCAGCAGGAAGCAGCGGCCCTGAAGTGAGGACAGCGTTCGATTAAGGCCAATTTGTGCGTTCTGGGAACATCTTTTGGGTGGTTTCCCGGCTCTGAGAGATGCAGCATTAAATATCCTTAAGTGCTGGTCGAAAGCCTCCATTTCTAGATTACAGCCAAGAGAAAAGGCGCATCGTCCCTCCCCGGTCTGATGGTCCTCCACGCATCCATGTGGCTCTGACAGATATTTATGGGCAACGAAAAGAAGAGCGGTTATCGCCGCGAGCACAAATTAACGCAGTCAACGCACAGCTGACGTTTCGGTGCAACTGGCCAAAGTGCTGGGACTGTTAAGACAAAGATGGACATCCGGAGCGGATCGATCATCCCCAAAGTGGCAAAGGCGAAGGTCAGATTACACCTGACTGAGACACACACTTAGATCCCGTGGATCCCCAGTGCTCCTGGAGCCTCACACGCTTGGGGAGAAGTGAGACACGGACATGACATGATCTCTGCCCATGGTCATAACCAGTGTTGGGAGTGTAATCCGAGTAATTCCACGGTCTGTGTAATTCCACTACTTTTAGCGATAACAAGCATGTAACAAAGTATTTTTAAAAATAAATGAACGGATTTACAATTACTGAAATGAGTTTGTTACTCGCGTTACTCTCTTTTGTGACGCGAAGCGGAGGGCCGGCAAATAGTAAGTAAATAGCTGCCTGTCAGCACAAAATAGTTGTGGCCACCAAACGTTGTGCGTCACAGAATAGTCGCGTACGTGCACGCAAACAGCATCGCGTCGCTCATGACGAAGGAGCGCAGCCCCGCGGATGCTGCAGGCGCCGCTCCACGCAAACAACCAGGGCTCCACTTCACACGGACTGCAGTGCAGCCGATGAACCGGGCAGAGCTGAATAGATTGATCGCTCGCCATGTTGAAGATGAGATGCATCATGTCAACTGTGGAGTCAGTTGCCTTCAGGCAAATGCCTCAAACAGTTATTTTGTATTAAGTTAAGTATTAAAAAGGACTTTTGTACTATTGCTTGATTTGAAGGCCTGTAGTCCTGTTGATTACAACAAATAGGTCTAAAAAATATGTTTATTGTGTTTGACTGTTTAGTACTATTTATATTCATTACATTTAAAAATCAGACATAAAAGTAACTTAAAAGACTTTCCAGAGTAACTAATTACTTTTGATACACAGTAACTGGTAATTCAATTACCTTTAAAATAAGTAACTAAAAAACTGTAACTAAATACTCATTTTCAGTAACTTGCCCAACACTGGTCATAACCGCCTAACCTTTCTGACCATCATTCAGGACAGAACAAGACCTTCTGACGATCAGCGTCCAGGGCGGGAGTCTGTCAAAGAAGGAAACTCACGCCTGGGGAGGTGCGTTCGCCCCGGGGAGATCTGAGGCACGGTGAGCCCACGTAAATCAGTTGTGCCGGAGGAGATCTTCTCTTTCTGCCAACAACAAGCCGCTGTGGCAGAGAGGCTGACGTTTGATTTCCTGTGTGGGAGAGCGTGGTTCCAGATCCGTCAGATAAGCAGTCTTGCATGTCCGATCATACTGCACACCCGGGGAGATGGCTCCTCTCTGAATCCCCTGCAAGGGGGGGGGGAGAAAGCAATCTGCTCACGTTATCTGGTATTCTACCATGAAACCCCCACATGACAAGAAGAGGAATGAGAAGGAACATGGGCATCATCTTCAACAACAAGGAGGGAAAAAGTCCAAACTGACTTAAACTTCAAGCTGAAACCAACAGAGACTTCAGAGAAGATGGAGCAAGTGTGACGCTCATCAGACAGCTGGCTGTGCAGCAGGAGGTTCAAGGACTGACTGATGCATCATCTCTCTCTCTGCCCACATCTGCGAGCCGCTCTCCCGGTTATCGTTCATGCAGAGGCACCGCCGCGGACATGCGTAATGCTGATGATGACACAGCCTGGATGGACGCCGTCATGTGGACAATCAACTACAGACTGCGCGAGCCCCTCCGGCTGCAGCTGACGAGTTAATTCACTTAATGCCAACGCAGCAAAGACGCTTTCGGCACGAGGGAGCCCGTCAGTTCGGGACCTACGTCGCCCTGATCTATGCGCGGTTCACCACGTTGGCTTCGGGGGAATTAAACAAGCATTTAAAGTCGCTCCTCGAGGCCATCGAATCCGATCGCCGCTGTGTCCGCCCCCCTCCATCCCGACTCACCGGCACGTCCAGGTGGCACAGCCGGTAAAAAGCGTTGAGCAACACGGCCACGAAACTCGCGGATCACTCACCGCGTTGGAGCGAGAAACGGCGGCGCCACAAAGCAGCGGGTTAGCGAACCTCGTCTTCCCCCAAAGCAGTGCGATTCAACCTGGTTGTTTTTCTATCGCCACGCGAGACGATCAATTCTGCCCCCTCCAGAAGATCCTCAGGTGACAGAAACGCGGAGGTGGAAGTGTTGGTTTACACGCGGCTCTCGCTGCTCCACTCCTCCAGCGCCACGACCGCACCGGCAGCTCGCGCAGGACGAATGACAGCCAGCGGGCGCTGAGCGGGGGGAGGATGTTGTTTCCGCACGGAGGATTTAGAGAGCAGCGCCGCCAGAGCGTGGGCTCCGTTCCGTTTCCCTCATGTGATTTTAATAATTGAGATTTTACGTATTTGGGAAGAAATTCCCTATTTGATCTGGTTTTTAATTAAATTGAATCATCACGACCAAACGGTTTTTACTTTAATACCAAATTACTTTTTCAATGTGGTTTATTTATATTCCTGGGGCTACTATCGAACGTATCTAGAGATCATCAGTTGACAGAATAGTTAAAATACTCCCAGAAATGTATATCATAAATGTTCTGCACACTTGGACATATCCAAGCTTCCATGCACATCGCCAATACAATAAAACGGGCGGTGGGCTGCAGGGTGAAACACTCTCACAAACCTTGGGAAGGTGCTAATGGCAGAAAGATGCCTCCTCAGTGGGACTGAGACGTCTCCCAGAGTATATTAAAGCACAGCTCCGGCTTGAGGTGTGGGATGCAGTTAATCGCTGTCATGATCCGGTCAATTGCTCCCGTGGCCTGCATGAATCATTTCTATGAAGTCAAAAGGGTCCTTTTCACCTTTGGGTTACAGAATCCATGTGAAAGACTCGGCTCTAACCCAATAATAAATGGCGGCACTAATGGCAGGTTCCACCTTGGCACAAATTCTAATAGAACAGAAGAACATCTGAGGGAGATCTCTCTCTGTCTGAGAGACCCGTGTAGTGTGTAAAAAGCTTTTCAGGTGTGCATTTATAATAACGAAACATGTCTTTTTGATCTTTAATGAACAAAGAGTCCACCAAAACCGCAAACTGTTGAAACTTGAAATACTCTCAAAATACTTCCAGTGAATAACGCACAACACACTAGCAATGTAGTAAACGTATGTAGCAAAAAGTGAACAATGAAACCGATTGCCAACTTGATGGCGTAACAATATCAGCCACGAGAAAAATCAGTGTCCCGGGACATGAGCCGGCCTTCACGGTAAAGTCAAACAGATGGACACGTCTCCGATGCGCCTGAGGACGAGAGTTAAGGAGCTTGGAAGCAGAAAGTAAACAGAGATCTTAGTTTTGGTTTCAGCTCAGTGTGTGTATTCGGTTTACTATAAGTGCCATAAAACATTATTTAATGAGTATATATCAAGCAACTGCTTCCTTCATTCATCTAAAATAAACGTGATATGAGAGCATTGTTTTTGCGATATTGTAGCGATAAAGCCAAGACCCATCTGAACAGAGCGAGCGTGTGGGCGGGCGAGAGGGAGAATGTGAGAGTCATTGAGAACGTTAGATGTACTGACCCTTTAAGTACCGACTCCGACTGGAACACAAGAACGAGCCTGTGATCAACTGTTTCTGAGATTGAGCGGAAAAAAAAAGGAGCGACATTCAATGAATGACGGAGAAAATCAATAAAGATCCTCTGCTGATGTCTGAAGTGCACTATGTGTGTCTCTCATGGTGCGTGTGAGTATGTGTGCGTTGCAGCTTATCAGAGACACAATGACGCGTGTTTGAGGGAGAGATATCGTTGTGATCGTGTCAGCATGTGTGTGTGTGTTCACAAGTGTTTCACTTCAGGTAAAGCGGGATACACAACGTTGCCGGGCCGACCGGGGCTGCAGCTCTCGGCCGGCGCCTGCAGGTCGAGGGACTCCATCACAGCCGTCACTCTTTGCTTCATCAGCGGCCCCGGGACAGTGCTCTGGATCTGAATGAGAAGAGGGAGAGACGGAGACTTTTTACTTTATTAAATTAAAACAGGGAGAGAAGAGGCATTAGGGGATGGTGCCGGGTGCTAACATTAAGGAAAAGGGAGAAACACAAAACGCACAGGGCATAATTGGGACTAAAAGGTTAATAGGCAGCGAGGAGAAGGAGCGGCCATGAGCGCCGCACGGCAACGTGCACGAACGTGCACTAAAAGCACAATGGCCGGAGCGGCTGTGTGCGAGCATTCCTCCTGCGCTCAGGGAGACACTGTATCCGTACACAGCAAACAGTTGCTCGCCACCACATCAGTGCTGCGAACCCTGCGTAGCCCACCGTTAAAAACAAAAAGACATTCTTCAAAGGCAGGCTGACACACACACCTGGCAGTTGCAGAGTGCTAAATAAGTGAGCATGACAGAGAGCTTCCCCTGCAAAACGATTAGTGTCAGTTGTCACAGGGACTGCAGCAGATTTACAACCGTATTAACTGTCCCGGTGTTGGTTTGTCTTTGTCTTATTTTGTATTGGACTTCCCCCCCCGTCGTGTTTTCTCCCCTGCGGTGATTGTCGGTCTCCCTAATTGTTGTCATGAAAGCAATTTTGACAACATGTTAAAAAAAACGTATAAAATTACCTCTAATTTTATAAGAAAAGAGCCTAAAAGACGTTCAAATCAGAGAGTAAAACGTATTGAATAGATGCCCTCCATTGTAAATCATATTTTTTTAACGTTGTCATGGTGACATG
The DNA here is from genome assembly GCF_964276395.1 of Gasterosteus aculeatus. Taxonomy (NCBI): domain Eukaryota; kingdom Metazoa; phylum Chordata; class Actinopteri; order Perciformes; family Gasterosteidae; genus Gasterosteus; species Gasterosteus aculeatus. The sequence goes on from NC_135699.1 coordinate 5,891,954, forward strand.
ACATGTTGCAGCAAAGTGTTGTCCCATTGCTATTTACACCATTTCAACCCTTCAGAGACCCTCACACTCGACGTGAGTTAAGTCCCTGAGGGTTTAGGATTTAGGGATGAGATTTGAATTGTCAAATTTGCTTAGAAAGGTTCCTCACTGAGTGAAATTAGTTACGTGTTTAGTAATTCAGTTATGTATTTATCACCTGAATGCCTCAAAGATAAGATGTCGTTTGGGTTCGATGTGCGTCTTGGTCACTCGCCTCAAAAAGGGTTTGAGAATAATCACCATAAAATGAAAAAAAGAGAAAGAATTTGCTGCAAGATACAAGAAACTAAGGTGTCTGGTTTTTTATTTGCATAAGGAGCAGAAACCCTGCGTGAACTTGACCGATACTGAACTATGAAAATTATGTATTTTATAATTTATTTATTCAAGGCAGGTAGATATTTATGGGTAACAGGATGACAAAGTGATGCTGTGGGAGTGTTCATTATTTTGTGTGTGTGTGTGTGTGTGTGTGTACCTGTGAGAGAAGCAGCCTCAGGGCCTGCGCTGATTCCTCACTAAGCACCTCCCGCCTCCCCCTCTCTGCCGCCTCCATCACCTGGTGGAGGCAAGGCTCTAACGGTACTGAAGTACCGCCGTGCTGCAGGAGCTGCAGAGGACACAAACACCAGTGACGGACACACTCACGTGTGTAGTCATTAACATACACGAGAGAGTGAGGAGAGTGAGAAAAAGTTAAAACAAGTGAAGAGGGATTTCAGCTCGTCATGGTTAAATGTGCGGTTAACTGGAGCGGTTGGAGGTATATATAAAGTTATTCTATGTTTTCTACATAAAGAAACTGCGTATTGTAGTGCATCCTTTGCATCCTGCAGCCGAATGTATAAAAACACACTGCTTTTTAATGACTGGAACGAAACCTGGTACAGTTCTGTCCCGATCGCCAGGTGATGTGGCGGAGCACTTTTACACTGATCAATAGCTCTAGCTTCTATGCTCAGCGTTTTAAGTGGTTTTCTCACTGGAATCGGATTGCTATGCGGGATTATTTTTTCGTTAAAAGATAATAGAAAGAAAAGAAAAAGAAAGTGTGGGCTTCGTGGTAGGTTGGACAGCCTGATGGATTAGCTGAGAAAGTAAAGACACAAATATCACCAATCCTCAAATATTTGCTTCTTAAATGTCATGAATACTATTGGTGTGTTCTTCTAGGAATTATTGCTGCTCACACAACACAAATAATGGTAAGAATTATTTAATTTTCCAGTCTCCATGAAACTGCACTATATTCATTCTCAAGACTCATGCAATCCAAATACCCTACCACTCTCATATTGCCTCCATTAACTTTACATGACATTAATATCAAATATGTATTGCTGCTCAGAACCGTACCCAATAAATTAATTTGAGTTGTGTGTGTGTGTGTGTGTAAAACCACTCACCAGTGAGATGAGCCTGAGAGTGACAGGGTGCAGACAGGAGCTGTCCCCTGAGCTGAGCAGGAAGTAGACGAGGAATTGACTATATGGCTGATTCGCCACGTACTTTTCTATGACCCAGACACAAAAAATACCCCCGGGAGAAAAAAAAAAAACCTTGTTAGGCCGTCTGACTCTGTATTGTACTGATCAATCCTGTTTAAATGTCCCTGGTGCAATGCAATCACAGAGCAGGGATGTTCAGACTAACACAACCAAACGTGCACGCTACAGTGCTGCAGACAGAGTTAACTTGCACACTTACGTATCCACTTTCATCTCTCTCCCAAATGCACAGATCCCCCACACGCAAACACTGGTACCTGTAGGGGGACTCCTCCTCTGCAGGAAGCCCAGCAGGGAGCTTAGACAGTTGACCGAGGCTCTCAGCAACAGCTCGTGCTTCTGAGGAGGAAGAGAGGCGGCGGGTTGAAACAGGAGCAAGGAACAACATCCTAAGAGCGCATGAATGTGACGTGGAGACAATGGACACGGACAGGCACGGACGCAGTGGACGGAGCGGCACCAAGAAACCAAAGGGAGGACAAGAGAACACCGGTCTGAGCGAATGAGTGAGGGTTTAATAATGCATGTCTCTCCCACAGCGGCACTATGTCGTGTCCAAAAATACTGAAGTAGGCCACGCGGATATAGAGACGGCACACTGGAGTTACACCCTAACCCTGAGACAGAGGGAAGGAGATAGGAGGGAAAAAGAGGGGGTGAGAGAGAACGAAAGAGGGGAGAACGGCAAATGAGGAGAGAGAAAGGAGGGCCAGAAAGTGAGGATAAAAGAGGAAAGTAGTCAAAGAAAGTAGAAGAGAGGAGCGGCAGTGTTTCCCACTGGTGACGACCCCGAGCATTTAGTGGAAAAAGTTGAGCTGAACAGCAGACTACAGAGCAGCGGAGCGTGAAGCGGAACCTCACTTCACTGCTAAAGTCTTTTACTCAGAGAAGAAATGCCACTGGTGTGGAACCAGACGCTGGGCTGCTGCTACATCGGCAGTGGATAGAACAAGAAAAATGCACAAATGACCCTAAAGTGCATCTTTTTTAAACTATATATGTTGAGCTCTCTCTGTTTGCTTGTCACGATCGAATCCGGACTAATTGCATTCAGAGCCGGTGTCATTATCCTGACCATATGGTGTAGTACTGGCCGCTGTAGCAGGGTTTCACAACACGGTTTGCATTTTGCATGCAAATGGGCATCAAAACGAGCCGGGTATTACACGTCAGTAGCGGGAGACTTTCCAGGCTCTCTGGTTACCCATTGAAATACATCGCACACCTCCTCGAGTCTGTGGACCTGTGTGTGTGACGGTGTAACAAATTTGTGTTGGCTGCAAAGTGTTAATGACCCAAAACAAATCATTGAGCTGTAAAATCATCCCTGTTGAGTCAAAAATCAATTGTCACTCTAAACACTAAATTACTGAAAGCCGGTGTAAATTCACAGCATCCACTCCCGACATTTTACAAGTTTCTCGTCCTCCTTAGTCAAAACGACCAGCACTGCTGGGATGAAGTAGTAAACAAATGCACAGTTTTAAGACGTCTGCGCGGAGGAATACTTGAACATAATCCACTGTTTCTGGAGAAAATGGGAGAAGAATTGGATGTTGCCAAGACAGCGTTGTATTGTTTCTAAGGCTGGACCAGATACGATGACTAATATTGTGATATAAAAATAGATGTAATAAATTTGGTCTTTTTTGCCTTTTTGCGTTGCTTGAGGTAATGTATCCGTCTGAACTCATCACAGTGTTCTAGCTATTATTGGATATGTTGTAAACGCACCGATAGTCAAACGCCATCTCAATACCGATAGAGGTGTTTGGTCAATTGTGTCTCGATGTTTGTGTCAGAAGTGAGCTGAATCCCAGAAGCATCTCTCTGCCATCGACACCACCCCTAAGTCCTTAAGCCTTGGGATTTTTTTATTGCCGATCTATTAGATTCAGTGATACAGAAACAGTGCACCCCTTATTGTGTGACTGTTTCTAGAGTCGGCTCCCAAAGTGTCGGCAGTAGAGGTTCATCTTTGCTTCATCTTTATGTACAGTAGTAGTGGTAGTAGTAGTGGCTCCGTGTCTTGTGATGCTTTGATCTTTAAGAATTACCAGGTGGAGACTGCTGTGGTATGAAAGCCGTGAAGTTAATAACGATAATTTATCCTGTGTTTTGATAAGGGGTCTGCCTACTGCTTTATTTTGTGCACTGGATGATTATGATTTCAGCTTTTGCCGAGCTGGCTGCCACCCAGGGGAAGTAGCGCTTCACCAGTTTACTGTTAAACGACCGCTGGCGAGACACCAGTCACCCCCGTTTCCTAATAAACAACCAGAGTCAATACATCGGCTAACATGCCATAACTTTCTCTGCAGAAGTGTGCCATCCCATTATGCTAACTGCTAAATCAATAGAAATCCCGTTCCCAGCAAAACCTTATTTGGGAAAGGCAGCTTCAGTGTCATGCAGTTAAGCTGTCGGCTTCATGTTATCTGCAGAATGAACGGATGAGTGAAAGTAAAGCAAAAGACGTTAGGTGTCATATCAGCATTTATGATCAGCGCTGTTTGTGCGCATAGTTATGATTAATGATTAACACATTAAATAAACCTTTCTATACATAATGTTATTCACATTTGTTTAGGATGAATCAGAATGAAAACACAGCATTAGAGTGACGAGTCTGATGTCTTCCTCGGGGCTCGTATCTCATATAAATCATTTTCCTTTAGTTTTATATTATGTACCTCTGTCCATCAATCCTTCATTAAATAAACAGCTCTACTATGAAATGTTTACGTGAAAACTTGAAAAGGAACACAACGATATTTCAGAATCAATTGCTGTAAAAAACAATTCATCTGGTAGCATAGAGAATTTGCCGATGGTGTTCTCCGTTATTCACAAACAATAAATAAATAAAATGTTGCAATAGCAGTTCCTGGAGCAGACTGAAATGTGTAACTTGATATTAAATCCATATTACCATTAAGAAGAAGTTCAAACAAAGTGTTTGGAACCACACACACACAACAACAATCAATCCCCCCAGAACATTTAAGTTGTTCAAGTTTAAAGTAGTACAACCTGCAGAAGGAGTCCACTGAGGACAGTCGAGAGGCACTGGGTTCCTCTGGAGCCGAGCGGGTACAACGCGCCATCTTCCACCCCCAGAGGTCTGGAACCGACCAGGCCAGGACCAGTACTCAGACGCACCACTGCTGATGCCAGGTCGGCATCAAGGAGAACTTGCAGCAAATTCAGGTAGCTGACTGGAAAGAGTGAGAGAAAGAGAGAGGGAGAGAGAGGGAAATGGGAAGAGAGGAGGAGATAAGGGCTGTAAAACTAAGGGAGTGAGTGCACTGGGTGAGTGAGATGGGGTAGTTAAAAAAATATGTTAAACACAAGATGTAAAGGGAATAAAAAGCCATAGTTCACAGTTAAGGAAACTGAGGGCGATTTCTGAACTAACATGTGGCGGAGTGAGCAAGAGGGAGCGTGTGCGAGGCAGTGACAGACAGGGTTGAAGGAAGGTCACAAAGAATGACGTACCCACGTAGTGATTGAGACAAAGAACACAAAGGCACCCAAACGCCAAGCGCTTGCACGAACGCCATGCACACTGAGATTAGAGCTTTCTGAGGGACTAAATTAGTGGCAGCAGGAGAGAGGGAGGAGAGACACAGCACAGAGCGAGAGAGAGAGAGAGAGAGAGGGAGGTTGGGAGGGAGGCAGAGTGAGTGAGGAGAGGGAGACGGAAAGAGAGGACGGAGCCGATACATCACAGCAACCCTGACAGGCCACTTATCCATCTGACAGACACAGACGGGAGCAGCGGGGATGATCTGTCTCCCCAGTGGTGCAGCTTAATATAATTAAAGTGAGTCTAAATTCATGCCCAGCGTTCGGGTATTTCAACCAAGCATAAAGAAGAATTAACAAACAGACACAGAAACAACTGCAGGTGAACCTCATTTGTCCTGTCTATCCTCAGAGCTCTCGCAGTGTCGCGACAGTTGCTGCAATAATCAGAGACGCCTGAAAAGCTTTACTGACGTGCATTGAGCCGTCTTGGTTTCACCAACCCTTCGGTGTCTGTAATTGCACTGGATGGTGTGAAAAGGAGTAGTGCAAGAAATACACAAAGGGTAAAGCTGAGAAGATGCTGCATTAAGAGAATGCACACAACTGAGATGACAAAAACAAAATAGGGGAAGAGAGAAAAACAGGAGCTGAGCACCAAATCCTTTCAGGAACACACTCTCAGCTTACCCACACTTGCTTGAAACACCACACTTGCATTGGAGATGAACTCTTTTCGTACCTGCTGTCAGGTGTTTTCAAAATAATCATGTAAGTTTTTTTACCCAGCAAGAGATTGTCTGTGTTCCGTTTTTGAACAAGAAGTCGGTGCACGGCTGCGTTCAGACTCCAGCCGATGCTCTTTTTGACCTTAAATAACAGAGATAATGAGAGAGAGTGAGAGAGAGGCGAGGGGAGAATAACCTATTAAAACATTGCATTGCAAGTTGGAATGTATCAACCTTGCGGTGCCAGCAGAGAGCAGAGAAGAAAGCGCCTTGTTTTATCCTGACTGTGATATGCATCAAACAGTGTTTTGTATTCCGTGTTCACATCTGAATCCACGCTCCATCTCTCCATGGATCTACGTGCCCTCATGAAGTTCTCCAGGAAGCTGTGATATGAGCAGAGCAGAGCTGCAGTGTGTACCTGAGCCGAGTGAACGCGCTGCAAGGTAATGAGCGAGGACAGGAGGAGATGGCTGCAGCACAGCAGCGCTGAGGGGGGACAGGCTGATGGAGGAGAGGATGAAGGGCAGGAGGACGAGGAGAAGACCGCCTGCAGCTGGTCCGTCAGTCCACTGTTGGACAGCAGCACGGTGACAGCTGGGGAGGACAAAGCACCACGTTATCACACTTTGATTGGATCTGTGCTGGTATTCCAGTGTGTATGTGCGCGAGTGTGAGAGGATCGCAGTTGGTCTGGTCTGCATGGTGATATGTTGCGGGCAACCACACACGCTCTTCTGCGAACCAAAACAAATCCACCAACCTTTCCACACGACCCCACGAACACACACATGGGCCCACGTTTCGACACACTCACTCTCACACAGTGTCTTTTGGTTTGACTTCATCTACAACCAGCAGTTGAAAGAACATCGAGCCTGAGGCTGAAGCTACTTGCATCTGTAAACTCACCACGAGTGATGAGGAAGCAGAAGGTGAATGTTGGTAGCTGACAGCAGAAAACAAATGGCCCGGGCATAATCAGCTCTGCTCCACAAAGAAACGCTTGCTCTCCGGCCACTAGAATCGCCTTATTAACTACAAAGCAGCTCATTGCTGCTGACCTCGGCTGACTCGCATCTTCTTAATTATTTAGCGTGGAATGAAATCAATGGCAATCAACATGTCATTTCCCATAAGTGATGTCTTTGGTAGGGGGAAGTTCGACGAGTCGTTATTACGCCTGTTGATGGCAGCTCGCTGTAAATGACTCCCATCACATTCATTAACTGCTGCTGTGGTTATTTATTCTGTGTTTGCGCTCATTGGTTCAGATTGTACATGCTGTGTAGGTTTCAGCAGGAGGGATTTCTGTTTTTCGTATGAACAATTCTCCAGCCTCAATGTGTTATTTTTCTAGTAAGTGCAAAATGGAAATAAAAATAGACCGACTGTGTCCACCCTCCTGACAATTTACGTGTGTTGACCGTGTTACTGCCTGTATGTGTGCACGGGTGGTTTTGTCTATGCGCCTGAGCTCGTGCAAATGTTCTCTCCAACTTGACCATCATGTAATGATACACAGCAGGTGTCAGCTTGTATGACGATTAATTCCTCTATGTGTCAATGCTGGATGCTGGGATGTTAAGGTCTGCTTTTCGCTTCCGATATACAAAGCGGTGTGCGGGGACAGGGTGCAGAACAAACAAGGAGAAGAAGAGTGTACCTAACCTCTGTCAGTGCAGTGTGCTGGGGAGAGACTCAGGCAGCAGTACAGGTAGCTGAGGGCAGGCAGCAGGCTCCCCGTGTCGGTAGGCTTCAGCCGCCCTGCAACGTTACTCACTGAAACACACACAAGCACACAAATTCAATACAGACGCCTCGCTCGGTGTTTCGTCGTTTCTTATAGAGGGGAGAGACATCGAGGCACGATAATACAGACATAAAAAAGACAAACATTTACAGTCACGTCACGTCTCCTACCGGTCGGTATAGGCTGAATTAATTTGGTCTGACGGTGTATATATCATAGATGAGAAGCTGGAGAATATAACTACCCACATAAAATGAGTTCCACTAATGCAGTAAACAAACAAGTCACAGAGGGACGACGCCGCGTTGACATCGAGGCATAAAGACGCACAAATGTGATTCTAATCGTAAGAGCTCAGAGCTTTAAAGTTGCCCGACATTCATTTGCGGCTCATCAGCGAGCACTCCCCTGTTGAGGAGGATATTAAATACCGAATATACGTGCACGCGGGGGGAGGTGAGAGCACGTGTTGAATGTGTTTAGTTTCTGGATGATCATGTGTCTGTAATGTCGCATTGAGGTGGCTGCCTGAGGGAGGAACTGAAGGAGTCTGTCTTCACGACCGCGGATAACCAAATGCATATTGTGTGTCGTTAGCGAGGGTTGAACGTGGGGCGCGTGCCTCACATGTGAACAGCGTTTAGGTGTCAGGCGGTGTGGCGTTTAGCCCACTATGACCCGCCGGCGGCACCTTTTCGACCTCACCGTGATAGAGCAGCTTGAAGTGCACTCCGTCCATCTTACTGTAGGAGGAAGATGAAGGCGGGTCGCTGGCCTGCATCGCACAAAGCAGCTTCAGCACCAGAGGGAGTGAGTTCACTGCTAAACAGAGAGAGGGAGAGAGAGTAACAGAGCGGCACAGAAACCACGAATGGGACAAAGATCAAAGAGAGACGGATCACATGTATTCAAAAGTTAAAATAATTAAGACAGTGTGAGAAAGTGCAGCGGAAGATAGAAGACCAGGGTAATAAAACGATGAGCAGAATGAAGCGAGTCAACAGTGTGTGCGTGTGGGAGAGACGAAGATGAGGAAGAGGTGCAGTCATCTGGAGCTGATGCTCCCACAGAGGTTTCCAGTTCAGTTCAAGTCGGGGACATTTAAACTGGCAATGACAGAAGAGAATGCACTTTCTGGTCTACGAACAAAGTGCACACAGAGGTTATCAAGAGGAGTCCGGAAGAAGAAGGGCGTGAGCACATCTTTCTCACAAATGCAACAAAAATACTGTGCGCATTTTAAAACAGTGATATTCAGAGTCTGAATCCAGAATGGGTTGAGGGAGTAAGAAACAGAGGGAAAGGAGAGACGGGACCTGAGGAAGGGAGAAAGAGCAGGAAGTCGGCAGCAGGAAGATCAGACGAGCCTTTCAGTAGTGCACTACATTAAAATGTCTCCCCGTGGAAAGCCGCTGCATTAGAGGCTAATACGAAGTGTATATTAATGCAAATTACAGTGGGCTGAGCCAGAGCACATGCACGGATGGCGGGCTGTGATCCCCCCGGGGTCTGCGATGAGCAGAAAGCAGGCAGAGACGAACCGCAGCAACGGTTAGCGAATCCCCCGCTGGCCCCCTGGTGTGTGTAACCTGAACAAGTACACAGACATAGTACCACCTTCTGGTAGACGCCCTGACCAAAAGCAACAGCCAAGTATGCTTGGACTGCGCAGCACGTCCGGGAATCAAACCCCGAGTGTTCAAAACCTGACTTTATTTGGACAAGCCAACATTTTAAATAAAAATCAAAGAATGAATATGAATAACTTTTAACTATTTTTGTATTTAGGGCATCTCCAGTTACAGAGAAGTGTTTTTCTACTTTCTAGAAGATGTGGTTTCTCCTTATTAGTTAGTAACAATCATTAACTTTAGAGGGAACTTGAATTGTGCCGTCTTGATCGTACTGAATTGTAATTTTACTCAAATGTTGTCAAACGACTGATTCAATGGAATTGTAATTAACTGTAATCTATTCGTTTTGTAAGGTAAAAAACGCCAGTTTAAAGGTGTGTTTTGAGCTGCTGAGTGAATACGTTCACAGAGGAGCTACTGCCTCAAAAGCTCAATCACCACGGCGTGTACGAGGGACAGACAGAAGACCTAAGACATCAGACCTGAGAGTGCGAGCGGGTGCGTAGGAGTGGAGTAAATCAGCTACAGAGGCGTGGGCCCGACCGCGCAGCGCTCTGTACGTGAGTGAGAATTGTGAAGTGCATACTAAAAGCTCCTGGGAGCCAGTGGAGGGATCGCAGCATGGGGGTGAAGTGAGACCGTCGATTGAGTAAACGGTTCAGAGCAGCTACACTAAGTGATGAAAAAACGTAATTTACAATGGTTAATGCGTGACGAGATGAATGCATGTATGATCATCTCAAGTTTAGCGGTTGAGACCACAGATCTGAGTTTAAAGATGTGGGAAAAAAGGAACTAGACAGCTGCTTAGTATGGGGGTCAAAAGACAAGGATCGATCACAGAAAATCCTTCGTTGCAGCGGGCAGCAGAAGAGAGCGGACCAATACTCTGCTTGATCATTAGGTGCAATGACTACAAACTCTGTCTTACTGTTGTTCAGTTGTAAGCAGTTTTCTGCTGTCTAGTCACAGTGATTGACAAATATCCTAGTTACTGTGAAGTTAACACACTGGGTTTAAATGAAAGAGTTGTAAATTATCTGCGTCATGACTTTTTATAATTTGTCTTAATGGTAACAAATAAAGAGAAAATAACAAAGGCCCCAGGACCGAGCCCTGTGGTACACCACAAAACAATGGAGACGTATCAGATACAAACTCCCTCTCAGAGGCGTTAAAGGTTTGTGTGAGCAAGGCACGAGGTAAGCCAGCCAGATGCTATGCCAGAAATGCCCACCCACTCCCGTAGCCACCTAATCAACACGTTATGATCTACAGTGTCGAACGCAGAACTGAGGTCCAGAAGTAACGATAAAGCGCAGTCACCCGCATCAGACTGCTTGTGACTTTTTTTTAGGATGCCACAGATTCTATAGAGATTTAAACTGTCTCTTTGAGATATCTTCCCAAATGTGCACTTCTCATTTTTAGTTTACATTAAAGCCGACACTGTTTTCTTCTGCAAATCACTGGATGTAGGAACACAAAAAGACTATAATAGCAACCTCATGCAGACAGATACTATCTGTTGAAACTAAATCAATAATATGCACTTCACACAGGAAAGGGAACTAGATAAACAGTTCCCTCATTTCTCACCGCCTGCACCGACGAAGGATGCTGGGAGGATTCGTCTTAACGGAGGATTAATGGTTCTTCCCTTCAAACATTAATCAGAAGCGACAAGTGTTCTGGGACCTGTTTTCCATTTCAATCCAATTTAGAAACAACCAAGATCTAAGGGAGACTTCGTGATTACATTTCAGCTAAACCAAGTTTGCCTGGCAAAACAACCAAAACGAATTACACCACCACATGTGCTACCTTTAAAGGGCAAAGATATTAGTACGGCATAATATTACGGGCCGTGTAAAGCATTCTCAGTTGGTGATCAATGAAGTGTCAAACTCAATCCAACATGAACTCTGGAGTGTTGGAGTAAGACGATAAAAGATCTGAGAGCCTTTTCATAATTTCCCTCTCTCTTAATGTGACCGTAATGAGCTCACCTTCAATGATGTCTCTATTTATTCATTCATAACAATTAGAACCATCAGAGGGAAAATGTTGGCACAGCAGACGACCAAACAAACATAAATCATACCTATTCTTTCCAATGAGGAAATTAAAGTGCCTTTTCATCATGTTGCCAAATAAAATGAAGCCCAGTGACCCATTTAATCCATGCACATGACTTTATAGATGTTTTACAGTCTGGCAATTGTTCTTTCCATATTGTTTAAAACCCCAATATCATTTGTTTCAGTGTTTAAAATGACATCAGCCAAATCCTGTTAAAGATGCAAGTGGCTGCTAGATCTGCTTCCATAATCTAATAAGTGGCAGTTAGATTCCACCAAAGTTTTGGGTTTACATTTCCAATTCTACCCTCACTCATATTTTATTCAACGCCAGAATGTTTTTACTGGGAAGAGCAGAGACAAGCAGAAGGTTCCTCAGCTCTTTTTTCTTCACCTGCCAGCAATATGTCTCAAGAGTTCCCGACGGCAAAATCTATTAAGTAGCAAAACCTGGCAACTAACACACATTTCTCTATTGCAACACTACAGCTCATCATTATTTATACATTCTCATCCATTCCCTGAGCTACAGGAGCTGCAGGACTGTGATGGTTTTTCCCTCAAAATGTTTTCTCCGGGGATGCTTCATGAATGGCTTTAATAGTTATATATTTATGTGTGTTTATGTATCCTACCCTGTGCTGTGTGTCCCTGTCCAAGCTCCTGTCCCATGTTCACGCTGAGCATCTTTAATGCCTGCAGCAGGGCTGGCCTAAGGTTGGCACACAAGTCAGCGTCATAGTCTCTTTGACGACAAATAAGAGCTTCCAGCACAGCCAGGGCTCGCCCTGCCAGGCTCGCCTCCCTGCTGCAAACCATGTCCTGTAGTCATACAGACAGACATACAGACAGGCTTAGACAGATCCATTAAGACCTCTGTATACCAGTATTGTCTTTACAGAGTGAAGCGGTAATGAATATAGGTTAAAGATGAATATGCGTTTTCCACAAACTAGTTCTTACCAGGAGGGTCAACATGACAGCCGGGTGGTCCTCAGTCAGAGTCAGCAGCTCCATGGTCTCGGTGTCTGGCTCCTGTTCCGTGCCTGTTCTGTGTTCTTCGTCTGCATGGCTTTCTCTCCTCACCGCAGTGGCCGCCTACACCGAGTAATGAAATCCAACCATTTCACATCAATTTTTTTTTTTTGTGAGACCTCAAAGAGAAATTAAAAACACATACTAACAATTTCATTAACTAAATGTGGAAAAACCAGGCATGTTAAGCATTTTCTGTTTTTATTTGCCAACCAAAAAACTCCCCTTAGTGCTGCCAACATTTTAGGCCTCCCTCTTAAGCCAATCCCCAGAATTATTACATTGGTTAGTTTGTTAGTTCTAACAGCTGCTCTAGCAGCTTGTCATTGACAGGAGCTGTTGAACTATTGGATGTAAAGGAAAATTCCTAGAATATGACAAACAAATTCTAAGATGAATTACCCAAGTTTTAATTAGTGAAACAAGTAAAGTGCGTGAGGATAAGAAATTGTGCCTGTCCTTCTCTAACCCGTTTCCAATGACGAGATGGAAGTAACAATCAGCCCTCACCGGGGTCGGCTCTGCATCTCTGTGCTGAGCTTTCTTGGTCAACCACAGCTCCAGGACCAGAGGCCCGTATTTCTCTGCTAGACCTGGATATCGCCAGATGAAGTGCAGGAGAGCAGGATGGCGAATGTAGAGGGAGGGGAAGCTTTGGCAGGAGGAGAGTGCCTTGCTGATGCAGTTCAGAGGAGCCTTGAATGTGTTGCGAAAGAAAAATGTAATAAGCTGAAGCCCTTTCTTTGGGAAGAGCACACTAACCATTTAAAAAGAAAAGCCTGAATGTGCTTTTAAACCCTCAGCAAGGCAGAGCCATAAGTCACAGACACATAAGACACCACCTGGAATCTCCAGCTTACACATTTTCATAGTACACACTATTCAGCAGTGGGAAAAATACCCGCTGCTGATTGGTGGGTCCACCGACCTCGTGCTCTGGTGTTCTAGCCTATTAGCAACATATCAATGAAAACCACTTGGTGCCATCATAGCCTTGATTATACACAGCTATGTAATGTAGCCAAATTGCTTCCAGATTTCACTTCTGGCACCTTTTTTCCCCAACCAGAGCTTTTGCACCTGAGGCCCATTTCCAATCTCCCCCCTAAACGCTGAACCCTCAGGGACTTAACTGACATCCCCTGGTAAGTGGTTACGTGTGAGTCTGTGAAGGCTTGAAATGGTGTAAATATGAATGATACCACACTTTGCTACATGTCACGTCACCATGACAACGTCAAAAGATACGATTTACAATGGAGGGTATTTATTTAATATTTTACTCTTTGAATGTCTTTCAATAAATATCATCTGAATTTGTGTGTTTGTGTGTGTCTTTAATTCTTGACGTTTGAAAAGTATACATTTAAATATGACACTCTGAACACAAGTGTGCCGTCCTCATTGTTTACCTTTTCCTACGCCTCTGTGCTTATATTGGTTATCCCGTTTTTGACGTCACATTGCAATCGCTTAAGGCTGACGCGTGCTTCTGCGTTTGCGTCTGCGTCGTTGCGTCGACGCACTCGTTTCAATTCATGGTTCTGCGTGTGTTGCAGAGCAATTCACCGCCAGAACAACAGCCGGAGTGACGTGTTTTGTTGAAGACGACCTAGAGAGTCACGTCTATTTATTTATTTATCATAGACTTTATTGCCCCGTGCATCGCCACTGCTGCTTTTCATCGCGGACACATTTGTCCCGTATTTTCCTCCACAACTTTGTGCACTTTACGGCGATCTCCCTCCGTGAATCCAACCCGCTTATACAACCCGCCAATGACGGCTTGTAGAAGCGGTCACATTTACGCATTTCTTCCGACAAAAGTTCTTAAATTTGATCCGTTCTCTCGTAAACATTCTTCGTTTTAATAATGGCGGTATCGGGCTATGAAATGTGAGACTCCGTAAAGGACGTAGTTAGCGGACCAATCGCAGCCTTGTGCGTTGTGGGAGGCTTGCGTTGCTTGCGTAGCCTAGAAAAATGGCTCGACACACGCAAGGACGCAAGGAGGTGTGAAAAGCGACGCAAGGGACGTCTGCGCCGCTCTGAAAACGCAGAAGCATAAACTAGGCTTTACAGGTAATTCCCTTGGGTCAGCATCAAATACTTGTTTATGGAAAGGGTTCATAAAGGTCTGTCTGAGAGCCTTAAACACTCAACGGTTTGACAATGGCACAGAACTAAACCCTCACAGAGTCAGCAGGAGCGCTCAAAGTCTGTGAGAGTGCAGAGTGTCTCCCATGCGGTCAGTACTGTTTTTAACGTACGGGTACCGCCCTACCTTTTTAGTACTGATACACCTTGCAACATTACTTTCAGGAGGTCTCAGTCAAGTTTCCGTTTCAGTTCAGTACTTTGCACACTGCTATTTGGTATTTTGTACTGTGCTTGAAACTGAATATAAGAGCATCATTTTAAATTATTCCTGTAGCTTGTGGAAAACGGGTGAGCTTTAATTACCACTCGTCACTGTCGAGTCATGTAGCTCAATATGGACTTTGCATCAAAAGATTAATATGAGCTGTCAAGCTTTGGTTCTAAGTAAAGCGTGTCCTTCATGGTTCCCACATTAAAACCGTGCAGAACTAGGGCTCTAGCACATGCTGCTCTCGTTCTCTGTGTACAGGAGGAAACATCACTTTGTACACCTTCATCTCAATGAAGCACTGACACGTTCACGTAGCAGTGCTCGTGTGAAACCTCTCTTGCCCGAGATGCTTTGAGGATTTCCCTTCATGTTGTTAGGCTGACTCACTGGAGAGAGAATATTAAGTAGAAAATGTAAAACTAGGGCAGAGTACTTTTCGCCTAAGATTTAAATATTCTATTGTAGAAGAGTACTGAAGTGGTACTAGCCAGACACGGACTGGTACCCAAAAGCCTGAAACACAGTTTAAACGTTTCTCTAGCTGTACCTCGATTCTGCCCATCTGCTGGGCTCCTTTCGTAAGCAACGGTTTAAGTGCTCTTAGTTACCGCGTCGAGGGTGGGGCTCTTATCCTGCGTCACTGCCAGCAGGTAGAGGGCAGAGCGGAGCACGCAGCGAGGCAGGGCACTGCCGGCCTGCGCCTCCACCGAATGCAGCAGCCACATCACGCTGGAGAACGCCGTCTGCTCCGGGAGAAGTCTGGATCACAAACACGTGCACAGCAGGGAAAACATTCACTTTGACTGTAAATAGTAGATGTGGCCAAACACTTACATTGGAATGTATACCAACACACACACACACACACACACACACACACACACACACACACACACACACACACACACACACACACACACACGAACATCAAACACACCCCAGCAGGCGAGGTGAGGGTGACGTAATCAAGTGGATAAACACACTAACTGTGTGTGCAAAGCAGACTCAGACTGCAGGGCTGCATCGATGTCCCCGAACTCGATATCTCTCGCTCTCACACAGGAATGCACACACGCAGCGTCCGGATGTATACCGACGCATTCACAGATCCTCTCCCTGAGTACACACTCAGTCCTCCCACGCTATGTAGATCTCTGGCCACAGCTCCCAATAATCAAGATGGGACCACACAGTGGAAGGAGGGCGGATTTCACCCTCTTTCCCCCGGGAGGTTGAGGGGGAGGGAAGACTGGGGGGGCACAACCAAAGATCCAAAAGAGGAGACATTGAACTTTATCAAAGCGGGCGAAGGATTAGTGAGGTCATAAAATATGTTCTTAAGAACATGCAGAAGCCTCCCGATGAGAGCCGAGTAATAATCTGATATGAAGTCGGCATCGTTGGGGAAAATGATTTAACTCACACAGGATATTTTCTGCTTACGTGGTGGTTTATGAAGGAAGTTATGACCCCTGGACTTCCATAGATGTTTTGTATATACTCTTTATACCCTGAACTATAATCTGCCTAGAAAGAAGTGCTTACAATTTGGAGAACCTGGATCATTTATTGATTCAATCCATTTCAAATTGATTCACTTTCTAATGAGTAGAATGTGCAAAAACATGAATGGATGAATTATTATTCCCCAGAGTGAGCGTGTCTAAAACGTGCTTGCAGGAGATGGAAATGTTCCCATTTGTCTTGAGTGTGTGTTCCAGCGGCGGTGCTGACCGCGTGCACTCGGTGCATTACCTGTCTCCCTGCTGCAGCGCGAGCTGCAGCATTATCACCAGGCAGTACTGGGTGGCTCTCAGCCCTTTGTAGTCACACAGCTGGAGGCCCGGCGCCTCACGCAGCAGAGACGGCCAGTCTGACAGACGACAGCACAGAGCGGGAAGGTTGTACAGCAGAAGATTCTCCACCTCCTCCACATCTGGCGGGTGAGCAGAGGACATCAAACAGTAACAGAAAGGATGAGGTTGTTGGTCCATGTTTGAAACGAGAACAGGAGAAAGTTATAGCGAGAGAGGAAATAGGAATAAGAGCTGGATGAGGGAAAGATGTAGATATATTAACCACCCATTTTGTGCTGACGACAAAAACAAGCAAAGCTGTTTCTCAATCAATGAATACGAGTGCAGTTATTTGGATATCACACTTTTATTTTTATTTTTTTAAGCTTGTGATTTGCATATAAAATAATACATTTCATATATGCTTTATAATTGAGAATGCAAAATATGACTGGGATTCCATGAACAAGTATTTTGAAACCCTTTTAAAAATATTCATCTAGTTTTCTGTATATTAAACAAGCTTTCAATGTCCTGAACGCTCAAACTGTGTTTTCTTCAGCATCTTTGAAAAGCCAAAAATATGTAATATGGCAAAGCTAAAGAATGTTAACAAAATATACGACTGAAAATAATATAGACTGGGAGGTAAAAGAAAATGGTACATATAAATCAATGATAGTGTAGATAAAAGGGGGGCGGGTGTAAAGCCCAGCAGGGAATTCGAGTGGGACTATCCGCACCGAGCCATTGCCTCCATCTCCAGGTGGTCTTTAGGGAGCTGGTGAGACAGAGGGGTGAGGCAAGGAGGGATCGGGAGAATAAAATGAGATCCAGCTCATGAGGAGGAGAAGGAGAACAACACAGAGTGAGACAAACAAGCGGAAAAGATGCAGTTTGAAACACGGCACAGAAGAGAAACAGAATGGAGCAAAATGCAGCCTCTTAAAAGGTCTGTAGATTAAAAAAAATGTAATTTCAACCTTTCATTGAGGAGGGAAGAACTACATCATATGCAGGATATGAGGCAATTGCAAGAGAGCAGAGAAAGAAATGACCAAAAGGGAGGTGTCAAACAGGGACAGGGGTCACTGATGTATGACCACACAGACGCAATAAAGCCACAGCGAGGTCTGTGGGGAGAAAGACCACCAATCAGCCAAAGAAGAAAATGGGTTTCAAAGAAATAGACAAAGCGAAGGAGGAATGAATACAAACAGGATCCGAAGAGGAAGGGGGCCAAGGCCGCAGACACGGAGCGCTGTGGTCCGATGGGGCCACAACTAATAGCATTGTTTAGAAAGCACAGAAAATATGAGGAAAAAGGGGCGCCAGACACCAATGAAGGAGACGGAATAGAGAAGAATAGGCCGACGTCTCAAAGGGAGCTCAGCTACGGTACAATAGTCACCCGTGCAAAAGTAGAAATGATACACCCTACAAATAACAATTAACATAATTCATTAATTGGCAACATGTCATTCAAACAACAAATGAAAACTCGAACGAAAGAGTAACAGCCAAAACACGCACACCTTCACAAGCAGCTTTTACATCTCATTACCTCAAAGAAAAATTTCACTCAGGTCTCAATGTCACATGATGTCTCCAGGGAACAACGTCCTAGATTTCCTTTTAGCTGCCACGGAGAAAGTGATTGGAAGGGAGACACCACCTGAATGTAGCATTTGTTTTGCCTCACTTACCTCAAGTTACCTTTCCTTGACATGATTTACTTGCAATCATGAGCAGTGCCCCTTTAATTGGAGGTGTTTGGCATTTAGAAAACCATTCATCCGCCGTCTCGCACAGCGACTAAGAAGCGCCGCTCGTTGTTTAATTAAAGGCCACTTTACGCGTTCAACATGTTCACAGGCGACACCTCCGAGTCCCTTCTTTAATTTACTCATCTCCAGTGTCTCTGACAACGCGTTCAACCATCAGTGTGCAAGCGTTGATTCAATGATTCATTCGTGACTTAACTCAAGAGAACAGGCATCTTTATTAGGGAGGAGGATGTTGTTTAATGAGTTTGATGTTTGAAGTCAACACAAAGAGAAAAACATAAGAGAAACTGAACTTAGACTGCAATGTAGCTTCATCTATTTTTTTAGAGCAATTTCAGTTTGTAAGTTTACCAATGCCTGTGAATCTAGAAGATTTAAAAAATAATGTTCTCCAGCAACTCGGTTTATTAAATAACTGCTGTATCGGCAGCCAGATTTGGTTGGTTAAACATCCTATTTTGAATAGAGCAGCATGGAGGTATAGCTAGATGAGACCTTCTGAGAAACAGAAGTTTAAAGTCAGGTGGGAACTTTGTCCAACGCACAAATCTGCTGTGCGAGCTCACACTGTTACACAAAAATACATTGCAACTGGCCCGCTGAGTGGCAGAAAATAAAGAACCTTGTTAAGATTTCCCTTGTCTGACAGGAGTCCACTGGGAGCGTCACTTTCCAATAGACAGTCAAAATGAAGACAAAAACGATTCTAAAGTGAAATGAATGAAAATGGCACTTCATGCAGCTGTGTGTGTGTGTGTGTGTGTGTGTGTGTATTATACCATGCTGACAGGAATCAGAATCAGGGTCTGACTGATAAAGCAGACACTTGATGAGTTTCTGAAGAAAACCACAGCAGGACATATTCAGGTACGGGTGCCTGAAAGAATTGTAAAGAGGGAAAATTCATATCAGGGAAAAAACGAGGGGACCTGGAGCTTATGACACATATGCTTACATACGCAATGCAGCCACACACACACACACACACACACGTCTCTGAAGCTACTGATCTGTCGCCCTGAGACCGACACATTGCTGAGCAGCGGCAGAGTGACTCAGAGATGATGGATGCCTCAGTGGAATTATCTGTCTCGTAGTTCAGGGAATGATAATAAGAACCCAACTTTATGAGCCGCCGTGGTTCCACACACAGCTCTGCATTTGAATCGGTGAGCGGGTGTGCGAGTGTGTCCTTGGGTCATGGTGGCAGACTTCACCTGTTCCCTGCGCAGAGGAGACTTTTGTGTTCCAGAGGCAGCCTGAAGAAACCAGAGGACGCTGGAGACAAGGGGAGAAGAGTAGAATAAAGGAATAGACATATAACACGGGAGTCGTAGAGTAGCATGAGACACCTGTTAATTTAGTGTGAGAGATCAGTGGCAGGATTCAGCCTCATTATAATACAACACTGGATCAAGGGAGAGCGCTCATCATTGGCCCCATTGGAGGTAAATATGAGCTTAAGTTTCTGTCTAATGCCCCACACCGGCCCGATACGATGCCCGAGGCGACGCGTCTGCAGTCAATAATTGAATCTCATCGTTTTGACTGCCAGCTTTGGACGGATTGCTTCGTTTCCCCTGCAGTGATATAAAATGCCATCAAGTCAACAGTCGGGCAATTAGTCCCATCGCTGATGAGCGTGGCAACTGTTCGCAGGGCTTTTACATTACTTTTTTAAAATAATGTCACTCTTGGTGCCGTTAGTCTGCCCTGATAACACAGATGTGCGTCTCCCTTTGAGTGCAGCAAGCAGGAGAGAAAACCATTTCTTGGGACTGCAGAGAAAGGTTGTTATTGGTCAAGCGTCAACATGAACAGATCCAAGCTGAATATTTTTTTGAGTTAAAAACATGTTGTCAATTAAATCATTACATCCATCAATTAAAAAAAAAACTTCCCGGACCTAGAACGCTGTGGTTGATTTGGAATTTGAAACATCGTGGGACGCCTACAGTGTTCAGTGACTCACCAAGCTTATTTGCAAAGGCAGGCATGAGAGACGGACACAGGGTGAACTGAGAGGAGAGGACGGAGTAGAAGTACTGCAGTATCTGAGCGTTGGGTGCATGCTCACACATCCTCTACACACAGACACACACACAATCACAGACAAATTACCCAAGCACAAGCTGTGGAAACAAATGTCATGGCTGCTGGTTTCTTACCCTGAACAGAACCAACTTTCTAAAAATACGACATGATAAAACATTTACTTGGCAACAACAGAGGCACAGAATGATGTTCACGCTCAAATGTCCATGAATACACAAACTAATGAAGACGGCGGCTGTGTGGCTGCGCTTAGTAATACAGAGTTATGTAGAAAAAACTTTCATAAAAGTTCATAGTCGCCATCCATTTCTCCGGAAAGGAATGTTGTAAACAGAGAGAGACGTGTGTGTTTGCTATTAGACCTCACAATGACGGTTGGCATCCAGACGGAGTCGCAGCAGCACAGCAGACATTGACAGAGAAACTCCAGTGAGTCCTCAGCATGGCCGTGTTTTGATGGGGCCGTGAACGTGTTCTCCTTCAGAACAGGCTCTGATAAACACTCCTCGGCCAACCTTGGACACACACACTCACACAGATGAACTCGACTCCATAGAATACTTAAGTCAAGTCTTTAACAAATAAGTACATCCTCTTTTCTAATAAACATGAGAAAAGGAAATGGCTCCATGACTCAAGTGTTCCAGTGAAGCCGTTTCCCGCTCTGAACACGTGACTGGACGACATGCTGACCTGCAGGCAGCCTGAAAACAGATCATGGACTGGAGCAGAAAGCCCTCACAAGTGGAAGCCTCGCTGCTGGGGTTGAACCTCTTCAGACTCCTCTGGAGGATACCAGAGAAAGATGGAGGGTGTGAGGGGGGGGGCAAAAGTCACAGGACGACAGAAGAGAGGAGACGTGGACCGTGAGACAAGCAGACCCTTGGTAATAAGTCACGCTGGCATTACAGTTATGCAAATTAGGCGATGGCGGCCTTTAGCGACTTCTAGGACAGACAATAGCGACGTTCCCTGCTGAGTAGTTGTCAACACCGGGTAGGAAAAAAATGCAAGATGCCTGTAAAGAACAAGTCCTGTTGTTGTAAGCTTAACACAGGTTGGACATTTCTTGTCTGTGCAGCAGTCAGACGAGCATTAGAGGGAGCTAATGGAAAACTTGGTAGCGCTAATTAGCGACCTTTGCTTACTAACAGACATTTCATTTTATTCAAAAGCGACCCTGGCTGGCTCCAGTCAGTGCAAGTCATCCGAGCAGAGTGAAGACCAAGAATGTGTGGAATGGTTGTGACGTTTCCCTCGCTGTCGAGTGACATGCTGCTAGATAGCGTTTAGAAGCTGATTTGTCAGCTGTGATGACCAAAAAAAATACTCTCCGCAAAGCAGAGTCGAGGACAGGCGACACAGGCACTTCTCTACACTACAGGTTATTGAACAGTGTGTATCGTATATACTTGCGGATCAGACATGAAGAAGAACTAACTCACAGAGCTTCGATGGGCAGCGGCAGAGTGCAGCGGCAGCGCTGAGAATTTGTTGGTGATTGCCTCGATCAATGCCACTATCTTCCCGTACTGGACAGGTCTGGATTGGTGGTTCAGTCTGGAGGATTCACAGTGACAACAGTTTATACAATGGACATTTAGGTACGTGGGGGGGAGGGGGGAGAGGGGGGTGCAGGGAGAAGGCTGTAGAATAGAGGCACATAATGGGAAGAATGTATGGCTAAGTGTCTTAGCCTCTGAGTGTCCTAGTGAGCCTTTACGTCTCTGATGTGTGTATTTAATATTAACCAACCATTTGAACTCACAAAAAATCCCAACTTTTTCAATCTCAAGACAAAGTGTTGTGTGTCCCTCTGCCAGATGTGTTTGTGTCTACCTGAACAGGGCCGATGCAGCGCTGGCAGCGTGCGTGGTTACCCGCAGGCAGGAGGAGGAGACTCCACCTAACACCGCCTCTGACACCGCCTCAAAGCCCGAGGCACTGGGAAACAGCCGCTCGGACGGGGGCTGCCTGTGCACAAGTACACAAGTGCCATTTTTAAAATGTGCTTGGACATCTATTAGGGCTGCACGACACGCTGGCTCATCATGGTAAATCGCCATGTGTGTCATTCTCCTACCAGTCCAGGCAGGTTTGTTACATAATTAACAGAGTAAACGCTAGGGGTGTAACGATTCATTCACTGAATCGATTAATCGATTTATATTCCTGCGATCCAACTGAATCGATTTGTGCTCCGCAAATCGGCATTCCGGACGACATATATCGATTACAAATCGATTGAAATGGTACATAATCGATTGTATCGATACTTGGAAACTGCACATTGGATTTTAGCACAAAAACTGTATGGATGTGTGTGTTTGTTTTTTAGCACTTTAGACACGTTAAACGTTACTCGATTCAGTCTGCCTGTCTGTGACGTCATCAGTGCGCAGCGGCAGCCGCGTGAAACTCTGAACAACAAAACACAGCGTGGAGGAGACGACTGCGA
Organism: Gasterosteus aculeatus; assembly: GCF_964276395.1. NCBI lineage: Eukaryota > Metazoa > Chordata > Actinopteri > Perciformes > Gasterosteidae > Gasterosteus > Gasterosteus aculeatus. The sequence goes on from NC_135699.1 coordinate 5,914,727, forward strand.
GCGAGACATTTACAAACTAACTTATCGATCCAGCGTGTGGAAACATTTTGGCTTTTGCAAACACGGAGGTGTTCTAAATAAGTCGGTCGCTGTTTGTAGAATATGTAGAAGCCAAATAAAAAAACACGGAAACACGACGAATCTTTCCGAATCTACTAAGGCGCCGTGGGATTAAACAACGCCGACAGTCAGGACCTCTAGCAGCGTCACCAGCGTCGTCCATGAATCGAAACGGCAACCGTGAATCGTGATTCACGATTTTATTTTATTTACTAGAGCACAATAATTGTTTATACATCTGGCCTTTTTAATTTTGCTGTCAGTGCATTAGACTAATGTCTTTCCTTTACAAAATTGAGGGTAGAATTGTCTCCTTGTATTGATATCTTGGAAAAAGGAAACATTCCAACGTCAACTTTTTCCAATATCATGCAGCCAGAGCATCTCCGATAAATTCCACCGGGATCACTGAAAATAATCAATTATTGAGCAACTACCAAATAAATGAGTCAGCGAAAATGTGACAAAAGTACAGAGGAGGGGAGGGGCCTTTCACAACGTTTTGCTCATATGGGTTTTTGGCGTTTTAGTCCGTTCTTTTGCCTGATCTCTCTGTGCCAATACCAGCAGTGACTGACAGCAGGAAGTCGCCCTCCCTCCGTCTCGCTGCCGTACACGCAGACACTTATCTCCTCTCTGTCAGCGCAGGGACACACAACAAACAAATAGTGCTGACCTATTGGCGTTATAAGCATCACCAGCCTCTCCCCCCTGGTCTGGGGCTGACTCGCTGTTGCCACAACAGCAGTCACAAAGAACATCCTAAATAACACATCAATGCATAACGGTGCACACACACACACACACACAGACTAACACGTTGGTGCTTATCTATGGATGCAAACACACAGCCCCAAACAGAAGCACTCATTCACACATTTGCAATGTATGCAATGGCCATCACCGTGACACACACACGCACAGTCAGCTTTTAAGAGCACAGGTCTGGCAACTTGTTTCACTCTTCCACTCAGCGTAAAGGAGAAATTTCCCTGTTTGAAATCTCTTGTCCTCGGGATCATCGCCATGTAATGTGACGGAGCGAACATTCCATTAAAATGATGTCAACCTTGCAAAAATATGACAGCGTTTTAGTGGCTAGTGATATATTTTCATTTGCGAGCCAGCAGACACTTAATTAAAATATAATTAAACTTCCCAGTGCACCATATTTAACACGTTTTAGAGGAGGTCTGTGTATATACACAGTACCAGTCAGTACCCAGCGTGGACACATTTTCTCATTCAATTTAATGAGAAAGTGTGTTCAAACTTTTAATGGTACTAAAGTCTAAGTACAAACATGCAGTACAACCTCATCAGAATACTTGTGATGTTAATATGCAATAGCTTCAGAACGAATGGCTTCATTATAACTGCAGTTATAAAGACAAAAAAAAAAAAAAAAATCAAATGCCACAAAATGGAAAAAAATGGAAAAAAGGAATGACCTTAATCATAATCCCGATGCAATTATATAATAAAATGTGATCAACTGGCAACACATTTGACAAAGTTAAATAGATCCCAGGGGAAAATTAAAACATTTAACTCACTGCATAATAAACATGTCAAATCAATACATCTTTCTTCAGAGTTCAGTGAATAAACTACAAAATTGCTTCTTCAGCGGAAAAATAATTTCCCACGTAAGATATTTAATGTGAGGTCTGTGGACCATCCTCAGTAACCAGGACAAGGTTTCTGACGTCATTTTTCAATCCTTCTCGGCTGCAGACACAAAAGCTCATTAAGTGTCTGCAAGGAAAACTGCTGCAGCTAACCGGGATGCTTAAATCAAAGCATAATTCATTTCACAGATATACACATAAACACACACACACACACGATGTGAAAAAGTATTTGTCCCTACCTAATTTTTGTTTGCATATTTGTCACACTTCTATTTAATGAATTGAATTATAATACCTGTAGATGTAATGAAGCATTGTGACTGTACACCTGTTAACATTCACCTGAAGGTTCCATATCAGGGCACACTCAAAAAGAACAGGTAGATTTTGTGCGACAGTTAGTTTTCATTTCACGCTTGACAGTTAGCAAACATGTTTCTTGTAAACTTATAGAGATATTTCGGGGGGGAATGACTCTTGAGTGGTTAGCCGAAGAGGATGGTCGCGGTGGTCAAACTTTCAGAAATTAGAAATGAATTGAGAAAATATTGGGCAATGAAAAAAACACTGTCGGTCAAGCGAAGTGGCCCATTAACTGCCTCACCTGCTAGTGCGAAGAGACAGAAGCAACAGAGAAGATGTAAATGAAATTCTGCAGGCTTTTTATGGCACTGTGCACAATGGAAACGGAACTAGCAGTTGCGTCTGCCTACGTTTGGGACTGAACAGATCAATGATCCACCGGTGAGTCAGTGCTAGTGTTTGATGGCGCGTTCACGCCCGCAAACAAGGTCTTTGTTGGCGTTGTGAAAACTCGTAGACGACACAACAGCGTGGATTCATACCAGCCACAGTAATCTGTATCTGGCAAGGAGACCGGGGATGTTTTCAGACGATGCACAAATTACTGTGGATCAAAGGTTTGCGGGCCCTCTGCTGTGCGCCGGGCCTGTGAACAGGACATATTGACGATACAGTACTGCCTCTCGTACCTTATTGCCTAAATATAATATATTCAAGATAACACATTGTGATGTCACGAAAGGCTGGGTCTTGGAAGGGAGATACATTCACCGAAGATGGCTGTAACTGCTATGGCTTCATCTGCCGGTGGAGTTAGGAACCCCACTCCGAGCATCCCCCTCACACCCATCAGGGTATGACGACCTGAAGGCCTTCATATGGGCGGGAGACACACCATTGAGGGGAAGAGAGAGACGAGCTGCAGGTTGGGCCCGATGCAGAAGACCAGACCAATGCAGGAGGATTCCCGAAAAACCGGAGAGACAGAAGACGGTATATTCTTTTGAGGGAGGTGGATTTCCGATTCCCCTCTGAAGACGAGGCATTATTTAAGTTTTACCGACGAAGATTGACCGAAGCTTAAGTTACACATTTTTGACTACTGTTTTTCTGTTTAATCCAAAGGACGTGAATTAAACCTTTTGTTTACATTTTGAACCTGGTGTCGAGCGGCGGTGCCTCTCATGACATCACAACATGTAAACAAAACATTCATACTGTAAAGGAAGAAATACTGTTTCTTAACTGTGTGTGTGTGTGAGATTATATATGTATATATATATATATATATATATAACGTGCTGTCTCACCTTTCCAGTATCTCCGTGAGGAGCAGCAGACCTTGTTTCGGCACTTCCATGTTGGTCAACTGCAGAGCCTCCTTCAGACTGCGCACCAGGGACTCAATACCTAACACACAAACCCATTGTGGCTAAACCGCTGCTGTAATATCTTGTTTAGAATGAGGAACAGCAGCAGGGACTTAACAGCACGATCAATACTTACACCAGACGCTCTGTACTTGTGCGGTTTGTATGGCAAGTGCTTTTCTAACTGTCTTGTTACCTGCAGTGATTAGATTTAAAAACCAGCCTCACCACAGCCTTTACAATTGGACAAAACTAACTTGGTTGCAATCAATTATTCAACCCCTCATTGCACATTAGGTTTATTGGCAAAATATACAATTTCTCAGCTGTTTGCGATAAACAAATTACACAATAATTGTTTAAAGTAGTTTAATGAAACTAATATTACAGGTTTTGTCCAAATTCAACACAAAATGCTACTTTTAATGAATTTACTGCAGTCTCAGAATTATTCAACCCCTTCATGACCAGCATCTTCAGTACTTAGTAGAGGACCATTTTGCTGTCATGACCTGCTGCAAACGTGATGCATAGCCAGACACCAGCTTCTGACAGCGTTCCTGAGGAATCTTAGCTCGTTCCTCACGGGCAATGGCCTCCAGTTCAGTAATATTCTTGGTGTGCGTTTTGCAACCGCCTTCTTCAAATCCCACCAGAGATTTTCGTTGGGGTTAAAGTCAGGCGACTGTGACGGCCACTCTAGAATTCTTCTTCTGAAACCAAGCCTTGGTGGACTTTGAGGTATGCTTGGGATCATTGTCCTGTTGGAAGGTCCAATGACGCCCAAGTTTCAGCTTCATCACAGACGGCATGCCGTTTTTCCTAAGATTTCCTGATATTTGACTGAATCCATCGTGCCCTCCACACGCTGCAGGTTTCCAGTGCCAGAGGCAGCAAAGCAGCACTGAGCATCACTGAGCCACCGCCATGCTTCACTGTAGGCAGGGTGTTCTTTTCAGCATATGCTTCATTCTTCTTCCTCCAGACATAGCGCTGATCCATAGGCCCGAATAGTTCCAGTTTTGTCTCATCGCTCCACAGAACAGAATTCCAAAACTTCAGTGGCTTATATGGTTTTCAGCATATTGGAGCAGACTTTTCTTGTGCTTTTGGGTCAGTAGTGGTGTGCGTCTTGGAGTCCAGACATGGAACCCGTCAGTGTTTAGTATGCGCCTTACTGTGCAAACTGAAACCTCAGTGCCTGCTGCCACCAAGTCTTGCTGCAGGTGTTTTGCAGTCACTCGAGGGTTTTTGACCAGTTGCCTCCTCAGGAATCTGGTGGCAGCCGCTGATAGCTTCCTCTTTCTGCCACGTCCAGGTAGTGTAGCCACTGTTCCTTCAACTTTGAACTTGCGAACTATGCTTCCAACTGTATTTCTAGGGACATTCAGTGCTTTTGCTATCTTTTTGTATCCTTTTCCTTGTTTGTGCAAGGCCATGATCTCTTCTCTGAACGTTTTGGACAATTCGTTTCACTTAGGCATATTCCTAACATGCAATCAAACGTCACTCTGAACAAACCTGGAGCCAGACCAGGTATTTGTGTGTTCTATCTCAAGCACACCTGAACTAATAAGTAACCTTGATTAGTTGCACCAGGTGTGCTTGATACAGGGAGTTGAATCATTTCAAAGGCTGCTCTACCAAGTACTGAAGATGCTTGTCATGAAGGCGTTGAATAATTTTGAGACTGCAGTAAATTCATTAAAAGTAGCATTTTGTGTTGAATTTGGACAAAACCTTTTGTAATATTAGTTTCATTAAACTACTTAAACAATTATTGTGTAATTTGTTTATTGCAAACAGCTGAGAAATTGTATATTTTGCCAATAAACCTAATGTGCAATGGGGGGGTTGAATAATTTTGATTGCAACTGTATATGTTGGTTTTAAACCGAACACAAACTTGCATGTTTGGTTCTGCTTTGTATTCTTGCCCCAACAGGCCGTAGTGACGCAGCACTGCCCAGCGCGCTGTTTTGAGGGGAACTTTTGTCAAATGCCTTGTCTCTATTTATTTGTTCCGTGAGAGCCCACAATGGATTTGTCGAAAAGAGGATCATCTTCAGTAAAAACCTAAATTAAGTGGCAGCTGGTGGGAGGGAGACCGTAAAAAGGTTACCTACAACCTGTTGGCTTTATTGTGAATCGCTACTAGCCGATATCACAACCTTGAACCTTGTATAATGGGCCCCTTTCGTGCAGAGTGTTTGAATCAGCGAGCTGTCCGGGTTCTCTCACCGTAGACCGAGTGGCACTGCGAGAAGAAGAGAGGGTCTTCGGTCAGTAGCAGCAAACAGCTGTAGGCAGACCACAGCATCACCTCACTGTTACTGCTGGCCACACGGTCAAACAGGAACTCTACGAGGGCAGAGACGAGCGGCTGCATGAGACAACGTTGCTTCTGTTCACTACGGCGCTCTTCTGTAGCATCATCACCACCACATGTCCAAAACAGGGTGTATTGCTTTTATGCAAAGTTGGCAAATTCTCTTAAATTATTCTTTATTGATCTTATCTTATCTTGAAATGTTACAAACGCTGCAGTGTGGAAGGGAAAAGTGAAAAAGAAGAGCAGAAAAAAACAAAGAAACAACAGCAAGTTAAATAGTAGAAAAGAAGAAGCGAGTGAGATGAAAGGTAACGAGAGAAGTGTAAATTATTTGTAGAAGACAAAGCAGAGAGGGCCACAGGCTAGTACGTCTGTCTGTGCATATCACCAGGTACGTCGGCCTGGATGAAGGGAGCACTGCACTGGGAATGAACCAGGACCAATGCAATACACCTCGCACTGGTCACCTGCAACGCCTCGTCACCGCTCATCAGCAACTGGACAGAAAAAAAAACATTTCCTGGGCCTTTGTGAGAACTCACTTATCATTGAAAATGGAGCTTCCACGTTGTACTGACGTACATAGTAGTTTACATTACAGCTGATGATGAAAAAAAGAGCCGTATTTTGCAAACTGCCTGAGACTCATCTACGGTACACTGTCGGTACTCGTTTAGCTTGTACATCATTGTTTTTACGGCTGTCAAATATTTGTACCGTGACTTGCACACGGAATGAGGGGCCTCAAAATGAGAAACATGTCATTTAACATCCATCAGACTGACGGGTTTCTAATCCATGAGCTCCTTTAACATTGTCAGTTCAGCATTGGGGGGGCAAATATACCAATATTATAATCCTAAATCATAATAGAACAATAAAACTAGAGCAAGTGACCCCAGAGATAAATATAGATGAATTAGTTAAATATAAACACTTTCCATCAAACCATGAGACAGACCACCAATATATAATACGATGGAAAATCTAAGAAAAGTAAAGTATTTTTATTGGCTAGGGACCCAGCTGAGAAAGTATTTACAAATGTCTAGTCGTTTTTGTGTAGCGCTGTTACTGTCGTTTGTTCCAAGTTCTCATAGTTTCAATAGAGTTTTGTATCAATCAAAACACTTCACAACTTTGGTAGAAAGGATCCAATAAGCAGCAATAGAATCAAGTTGTGTGTGTGTGTTGCTACATGAAGTCATAACTGAGGAAATCTGAGTCCATGTAATCTACGCATTGATTTCCCAGACATGAAGCCCAAATGTTTGTCCAGGGTAAACCCCCCCCCTGAACATCTATTCAAAGGCCCATTAATCCAGGATTAGAACCTCTTGTTATGGTTACGGTCGGTGTCGCTGTGTGGCTTCAGCGGTGGGGAGCAGGATGTTTGGACAGAGACCTTTTTCAGCATGAGAGGCAGAGGGCACTGGTCGGGGGACTGTTGCTCTTGGTTTTGGCCGCTGCCGGTGGGGACGCTCTGGTTCTCATGGCACGGGGTCTGATCCCTTTTGCCGTTCATCAAAACTGACACAGCCTCAGGCAGCTGGACCAGCGACCACAGCAGACCTGACAGATGAAAGGCGCAGTGCAGGAACACATTAATGACTTTGGACAGAAGATTCACTCATGATGACAAGCACAACTACCGCAATAATAAAAGTCAATTTTGGGAAAAAGATACTAGAATATATTTACACTTTGCTCAGACCAGAACTCAAACCCACAATGCAACAATTATATTATTAGTAGCTAAATGTTGCCCAGCTGCTTGGATTTATTTTTCCTTTCCAGTCACTTTGGGACAAAGTACTAGAACAAAAACAGAGCATACATTTCTTTTCATGGAGAATTGTTGAACGCTGTGTAAACAATACAGCATTCAATTTAAAAAAAGCAATAATCCTTTTTACATTCCTCCAAGGTAAACCTATGAAAATGACACAAACAGCAGCAAAATCTTTACTGCAGCCAGCTTTAAAACTGGAATAAACTGGCATCTCTTTTCAAAGGCCACAGTGTTCTCAAAATGAATACAGTGATAGAAACAACTTCAGATTTCATTTTAACTCTGTCCTATTTATCACCCACTACACAAGCTCAAGACTTTATTAACCTAAAAACTGAAAGCAACCCTCTTTTAATCTCTGCATAATCCCTCAGACTCCATCTAGCTGCACCCTTTACTGAGAAAGGTGGTGATGAACATGTTATTTTACGGCCAAAACAGCTTTATTTCATAATTAATTATCCCTACTAACCGGTGGGGATCTATTGTGTTTGTGAGTTCACCTCCGTTCTTACAGATTCCCATCAGTCCCAGTCCTGATTCTATCCCCAGCAAATGAGATAATGTTTCCTACATGACTACAAATTCACAGACCATTCCTCTCACTCTGCCACCACACTAACTGTGCTTTTTCCTCTTATCTCGGCTCGATAATTGTGCTTTTCATGCTTCCCTCGGATAAGCGTGCTGTGCCGTTCTCGACAACTTCAAACCTGTCGAAGAAGCCATTTCAATCTCACGTACATTTTCTGGTGCCTAAGAAAAATGAATCAGGCCAATCTTTTTTTAAACTAATGAAGCTCTCACGTATACTTGTACCAAGTCATTTTGAAAAAATGAAAAAAATAGTTTCTAAAACTCATAAAAGCTTTCAGTTCAATTAGTCATTTTATTCAGATAATATATCCAGTCTTTGCTCAAGACAGCTGAATGAAAAAAAAAGCCAAAGATGTTTCTTTTTTGCTCACCAACACAGTTTCTGGTGAGATTGGGGGAGCTGGCATTGGCCAAAGTCTGCAGCAACAGCATACACACTCGGTCTCTGATGGCGACGGGCAGAGACTGAGCCGCGGAGCCGCCGGCTGTCCTGAACAGTTTGAGCCAAACGTACACGACCGACGCCTTCAGCGCTTCGTCTGGGTAGAGCAGGGCCGAGCACAGGTGCTCCTGCAAGGGCCCTGGTGGACAGACACCACAAAAGAAGAGCATACGTGATCACACGGGGAAACCTCTTTGTACGTAAATCAAATCAAGTGAAGTGTGTTTAATCTCGCTGTGTGCATGAGAAGCCGCGACATGTGACGTTGTCGCTGAAAGGCGAACGTGAGAGAGTTTGAGAGGAGTGACGGGAAGTGTTTGCTGTGTTGGGAGTCCAGAGAGTTAGTTAACACAACACAATACACAAACACAATATTTCCCCTACAAAAGGGTGCTGATACAATGACGGGGAACAATAACATTGTAGCTCGTTACCGGATGCAGAATACGAGGGGATATTAAAACAGCTGTTGTCAGAAAATAGGGTCTTTTTCCTAAAATTGAGGAGCAGACAAAGCTGTTCAGGGGTTTGTTTAAGATGAATACATTGTGAAAGAGGCACAGATTAACAGCACAATGAGAGCGTCGAGGCGACAGCATTGAAATGGAGAAAACACTTTGGAACAAAGTCTGTTTGTGAGTTTCACCTGAACAACCTTATAGAAGACGGCAGACAAAGCTACAGCCAACATGGGGGGAAAGCTTCCGTGGAGATGAAAGGAAAGATTGCTATTGAAGACGGATAACAGTAAGATGGCAGCCTTACGAGAGAAAAATAAGGAGATTATATGAATACATAGGGAAGGAGAGGATGCTCTTCCCTGAGACTCACAGGTTGGCTCGCGGACAAAGAGACAGAATGACTCAGGAGTCTGAAGCCCGTCAAAAGAGAGGAAATAATAAGGAGTGACAGTGCAAACCAGAAGGATAAGAAGAGCTGGTGGAGGCAGAAAGGCGGAGTAAGAGAAAGAGAGAGAGCGAGCCGGAGGGGGAGAGACCACCAGACGGGTGTGGAGAGAGTGGAAGGGACACAATCAAAGGCACATAAACAAAGTGACACAAAATATGTGCATCTCTTTAACATCACTGCTGACAAGCTGAACTAATCAAGACATCTGAGGCCTGAAGGCCTGACCCTAAATAATTAGGTTATCGAGATACAACACAAAGTGAGTAAGAATTCAAACATTACTGCATTGTCTGGTTATCATGAATAAACGGCCAAATAGAACATTATTATTTGGTACGGTAACAAAATATATTAAATTACAAGCCAAAAGCGACACACTATCATCAAGTAAGATGTATTAACTTGCTGGTAGGATCTCTGCCAATCAGGTATCTTATTGGACAAAGTCGTCCTCAAGCGTTTACATGACGGCTGTAACACTTTATTGCTGTGGATCCAATCAAATCATCAGGAGACAATGAAAGAAGGTGAGACGGAGAAATACACACATTGCTTTGGAGAAGAAAGAGAGGAGAAGGTGAACGACGCTGAAGTGCAGCGCTGAAGGAGGGAGATGACATGACTCTGTGTGAGGTAGGACGGGCTCCCAGACGAGTTTGATTAAACCACAATACGCTGATGAGAGCCGGGCATTAAGGAGGTGAGAGAGAGCTGAGGAGGGAGATAAGACCTCCACGGGCAGAGGATGGAAATGTAAGGAACGGTTTAAGGTAGAAGGGCGAGTGGAAAATAAAAGCCTCATTGTTGTCGAACGCGGCATTTTGTGGCGCATACGTGAAGCCCCAGAGGCAGACGCACAAAGAGCTGAAACGTAACAATCAAACATTTGTCATTTGCTTTCTTCAACACAACCAAAAGGTTCCAACTATCTTCGTCTTTCTCTGGTGTTTTTTGCATGTGTTGTTTCAGCCTGCTGGACTGAGCTTTTCTATGGTTTCTGACTTTCAGATTCCCATCCAAATATTCCCCAAACGTATGAAATATTCTTCTCCACGTGTTACCTTCCAATGCCTGCATGGAAAAAGGCAGATTTTGGCAGATCTGCTGAAATGTTGCTTTAATGTGTAGTCTTATCAGAGATATTATGCCTGTAATAACTTCACTGTTGGATCATCTCAACCCGTAAGACACACACTGTCCTTCCTCCTTGTTATCTCCTTAATGCTTCATCTTCCCTCCCCACTCACTCATGTGTCACGCCTCGGTTGGGACACGAGCAACGCCGAAATGAGGGAGGGAGGCCGGGGGTAGGGGGGGGGGGCGTGAGAGAAACACAGGGGTTAACCAGTTAGATACAGTTGCCGCACTGGGAGTCAGAGAGAGAGAGAGAGAGAGCATGAGTGTGCGCTCTGGGCCTGTGTTGTCTCTGCCGTGCCGTTGTCATTAGTCCAAACAGCCCCACTGAGACTTGTTGAGTGACGCAAAACCATCAATAGTGGCGGCTTGCGTCTCGCATCCGCATGACAACACCGCACCACCACCGCGGGCTGTTCAGGGGAGCTTGTAAAACTCATTAAATGACATGTAGGCGGACACACATGTTGCATAGTAAAATCACTATGCTGCCTGCTCATTTGACACAAAGCTCACAGTCACTCTCGCCTGTAAAAACAGGCATTCAGGCATGACGCAAAGCTACAACAACACACACACACACACACACGCATGCACGCACATACACGCTTGAGGGTGATTAACAATGCTCATTAAACCGAGCGGCACGATGCTTTAAGTAGACAGACATGATACAAATGATATAAATATATATACATGTATATATACACACATGGGGAATTACATTGTATTTGTAACGTTTTCAGCTGGAACGGTTATTTCAATGCAGCTGGAGCGTAATAGCAAAAAGGTCACAGCGGCCGGAGAGATTGAGTTGGGAAAGTACCGGGGGAAGGATATGACATTTTTTTTCAAGGACCATTTCATAAGGGGACACGGTACGACTATTTCCGTGGGTTAGAGCGTAATTGAAAAGGTCAAAATAGGCTGTCGTGACCAAAATGTGGATATCCCTGTGCAGAGAGAAGGGATGCTGAAAATTTAATTATCTTTTCAGAGCCTTCGATTCCATTCAAGTTGAATATATTTCTAGATCACAACTTTCAAGGTGAATTGCCCCGGTGTGTCGTATTATTACTGAATCCAATTATTTTTAAAAGGCACAGAAAAGCCATCTGAGATCCGGCCGGATGCAAACTCATTTGCAGTTTTAAAAACGGACCCAAAGCAATTTTCAATGGATTAACTGGCCACAAATGATTATGCGATGTCGGTCTATCAGTAACTAAATAAGTAAATCCACCACCCTCAACAAAACAATGTTATGTTTCAAAACAGTGGCTTTTTTTTTGCATCTCCACTGACTGGAAGTGCCAGTCCAAGCCTTTTAAAACGCTCACCGTACTGAGTCACCAGGCTGTTGGCCGTGTTGGGAACTGCTTCCACCAGGTTTCCCAAGAAGTTGAAGGTGGGCAGGAAATCCTTCACGCCGAGCCGATCGTTCAGCTGGACAGGAAACGCACAAAGTGAAGATCCACAACAATGGAAAGGAACATTGTACGGTCACACATACACAATGTAAACCGTACCAGCATTTTATTAAGTTATTTTTTAGCAGCAGTGGTGGCACGAACAAATTCAATAAAAATATCCATCTACGAGTTTCAACCACAGCACCATGTTTGAAAAACTTCAGTGTCTTCAAACTTTCTGATTAGAATCTATTCCAGTGACCAGGGAGACCTGCGTGCACCTCTGCCTGCTGTCACCACCAGTACACACAACTTTAATATCATCCAGGCTGATGAGGGTTCTTCTAACACTGCCCCCCCCCAGGGGTGACATCGCAGCAGCAGTCCGTCTGCTGGAGGACTCGCTGCTGAGTGTCACTAAATGTTTGAGGATGTTAATTGATTGATGTCCTGCGTAGAGGAGCAGGTGTCTTGCGTTGTACGTCTGTAAATGTGTGTGTCCCACCTGGTTGGTTATCTCGTCCAAAACGAAGCGGTACGACACCTCGCTCTGCAGCTCCAGGAGCAGCTGGACCAGCACTGACACGCACAAACGCACACAAACGCACTCGTTTACAAAAGACGTCTGCAAAAACACACACATATTACACTTTGGTAATGAATCTTCTTCATAATATTTACAGATGTCAATGTAAAATAAGTGAGTGTAACGTCAATTCAGGTTATTTTCCTTCACAACTGGAACTTGTCGATGTGCGTTGTCAATTTCAAGAGGCCAAAAGCTAAACATGTTGAGTTGTGTTTTGATCACAATTATAGAAATGTACTTAGTTGTTAAAACCCCATAAAAACGAAATCAAAATTGCGTAATTTTAGCGATAACCACTTTTCATATACTGAACTTTTCATACTGTAACTTCATGCAGTGCAGATCTTTTGGGAATATATCATGTTTGTGTTATTTTTAATTTATAATAATACAGAATGAACACTGACATCAATTATGTTCATGAAATCATAGATGAAGAGCTTGGTCGTGGAACAATAAATTGATCATGGCAAAAGGTGTAGAGGTCACATTCACATGCTTCCTAAAATTCAGGTGTCTGCTGCATTTGTTTCTGTCTCACTTAAAATCTCAAATTTTCATTGATGACAATCTTGTCCTTTTTACCTTTTCCCCTCTTTTTTAGAAGTTCCCGTCCATCTCTGAACCTGAGCAGTTTCATCACAATCGACCTTGGATTATCAGCTCGATGTTCAAACTATCCCTTGTGATGTATTTATTCAACCTCAACAGATTTAGGGTCAAATTCCAAGCCAGCAAATCGTTAACTTTAGATTTTGTTCCTGGCCTCGACTCAATCAATGATGATGTTGTTCCTCTCTGACTGACAGTCATATTCTCACAAAGACCAACTGCAGGTATAATTCTCAGCTAAAACCGATAGCTGCTTAGCTGATGTTATAAAGGCTGTGATTTCTGGATTTCTTTCCGCTTCTTCGTTTGTCCGTATACTCACACACAAAAAATGCATTATTTATGATGCTTAAATGAGTTTCACAATACGTTCCTCACAAATTATCTGTCCAAAGAGCAAAACCAGTGTCCAATTTAAGCACTCTCCTTAACTATTACAGCAAAGTGTTTCCTATGGCATTGTGAAAAAGCTACTGTCAGATCATTTGCACTTTGGAAGACAAATGTGACTGAGCAGTTCACTGTGAATCCAACATCAGGAATAAATTTGCTTGTAGCAGCATAAACTGATTAATCAATTCTAAGAGTAAAGATACAGCAACGTGTTGCAGTGAAACAATATCAATAAAATGAGGTCAAAGCCCCCAGAAAACGTTACATTTAGAGACTGCAGGGAAAGTCAATGTGAGATCAATGTGTCAATGTGAGATCACCTTAGTCAACGGCAGAGAACATTACACAGTTCTTGCGTAAGTGTCTACATAAAGAGTGACTCATTGCCAGTGTGTGTGTGTGTGTGTGTGTGTGCGTGTGTAGCCAGACTGTCTGCATTATAACAACTACATATAAAAGTGTGTCTATGTTTGTGAGCAGGCTGCACAGACACATACACACATATTATCTAAACCAAAAAGAGGCGTCTCTTCACCTTGGTCAACCTTTTCCAGAGTGGCTTGGTCCTCCACGGTGTGAAGCATCCCTGGGGACAGAAGGGACATGGTTTTAAAGAGCACACTTCACAAACCTATTGTGATTTTAAGAGGTCCATTAAAAAGAAAAAAGAGCAGGCTAGATAGATGAAAAGGGAATTAATTAAGTCAAGAAATGGGAGCTGAATGAAATAGGGGACACAAAGTACAATGACATTCATGATATTGACGGCTGAGGTCTAATTAATCCCACTGTACCGTTTGTACCCAAATGGAAGAGTGACAGAAACAAATCTACAGCCTCCTGCATCAGTCTGGCAGGATTTCCAAAAGATGTAGCCCCAAAAAAACAATGTCAGGAACCAAGTGTGTGATGAGTACAACAGCTGTTATGACAGCTTCTGCAAATACTACCCTATAAGCATGTAAAAATCAAACAAAAGGCATATTTTTTATTGGACTCTGCTCTCGTTAGCACATGTGAAACTCAGTTCCGTGCCCACTGTTTCTCACCCAATAGAGAGGCTGTAAAACGCAGAGAGACGCTGCTGTCCTGCCGGAGCAGCTCTCTCAGGGCCCCCGGGGAACATCTCAGCACCTGCAAGATACCGATCAAGGCGAAAGACTTCCTCGCCGACTGCAGCAGAAACGGAAGGAGAGAGAGTAACGGGATGGTAAATAAAGCAATAAAGTGATTTGTGTTAGTCTGGTTCATCTTCCTCACCGAAATATCTTCGCTCTCGATCATTTCGATGACACATGCCACACAGAGCATCTGCCCGCCCCCCTCTGCAGGGCCCAGGCGGCCGCTCCATTTGGGGTCATGCCGGAAGTGAATCTTGTCATAAAAAATATCCCCACTTGACATTTTCACCTGTTGAAACAGAAAGAAAACTTACTTGCTTAACGCTTAGGTGAATAAAATGCTAAATATCGTAGCTACACCGCTTGAGTTAACGTTAACTAACCGGAACGTTAATGTACGACATTGAGCTAACGTTAGCAAATTAGCATCTCGCATCAAAAACAGACCATAACGTCAACGTTTAGGTATTTTTAAGGAACGCGTTTTAAAATAAATTGTAGCCTACGTGTGGACAACGCTACCACAACAAAATGCATCAATGTAATTGGGTAAACTTGCCATTAAACTCCACAAAAAGTTGATGTGGGAAGATGACGGAGGTGAATTTCACCACGCAATGCTGCACGTGCTGATGGTGCGTTCGTGTCAACCTCGGAAGTGGGATTTTTCCATGTTGTAATTTTCATCTGCGTCAAACTCGAGAACAACTTCTTTTTAGTGAGAACTCTAACCATCAAATAATATAGTGAGGTTTTATATCATCAAGTTAAATGCAGAACAGGTTTTTACAAAACGACAGTAGTGGGAACGAATAGACAAGTGATGTTACTGATATTTTTTTACAATGTTATAACTATTCAAGGTCAAATGAGTATACAAGTAAAAATTGCATCTTTTTACTTAGATGTTTTTTTTTTCGTTGTTTGAAGACGTGAGGTCAACCCAGTCAAATTTAAATAAATAAGTATACAAATAAATAACAGCACATCTATGAATACCACTGAATTAACAAAGATAACACATTCAGGGCTGTTGCTCCAGGCAATAAGGCATTACTATGCAGTGAAAGTATCTCACTTGAAAATATGACATTTCATCAAACTAATATATCGATGGGTTAAATGTCTTAGCACTCAGTTACATCGCACTTAATTGATTCAGATAGGAGTAGTTTCGACTACTAACTGTTGTGGCTGTTGCCATGTCATTCTAACTTTATATTTTTTAACCTAAATTGACTCAATATAGGTTCTGTGTTTCTTCTCATTGGTTTGGTGGTCCATCCCCATTTCTAGGGTAGCACTAAGAACAGTTTAAGTGTATAAAAAGACTCCAAAGTTCAAAGATTATAGCTTTTCTCATATCTTTTATCTGACCAAAAGGCATACACTATCTTCAAAATGATGCATCAGCATCAATTCATCCTCCAAGGAAAGTCATTGCTGAATAATATGCTGTGGATAGTGGGATGCATGAGACTGTTTTCAAGTATCAGTTAACAGTGAAGGCCACAATTTGGTTATCGCCATGACAACCGCAACTATCTACTGATGGGAGCGTGGGGGCGAGTATTACTACCAACATGTCAATTTATAATCCCTCTCTACTTCCCCCTAAACAGAGTTCAGTGCACATCAAAGTAGTGCATGACATAAAGCAGTCAGATCAGCTCTCCCTCATCGGGGCGAGTGTGCGTTTCTTTGTGACAGTGTGCACGATTGTGTGTGCACGAGTGTGCTTGGGCTGTCTGACGTCTTAGTGTGAGTGCAGGAAGTGGTCAAAGCCTTGTTTGGATGACTAAAATGAGCAGCAGACCACAGACAGGTTGAAGGTTTAAAATATTTGTGTCCCTTCGTCCTCGGACAGGAGCTAAATACGACAGTCTCAGCGTCTTATTGGCCCCCGAGGGAGAAAAAAAAACGCAGAAAGAGCCCCTCTTACTATTCAGGTGGGAGCCGATGCATATCCGTCATCTTTATTTGACAACGTTTTCACACAAAGAAGTCTTTGGGGGCCAATAAAGCAGAGACACATATAAGTTCAGCATAAGTGGAGTCCTCACCTGCAAGCATCTTACACATCCCCGTGGGGCATTTGCTTGTCTCTCATCTGACTTGACATATATTGAACCACTTCCTGTGTACAACCCCTCACGTACACACATATAAGTGCTGAACGCCTCCTGCGTTGCCTGCCTGCTGTGACCCCGTCACGTATACTGTACAGCAGACATCACAGGAGGCGTCGAACTGCCCTAAATATAAGCCCATACCTTTTTCAAATCACCAACCCACACACCATCACTCGATGCTTTATTATTATGTCTCCAAGACATTTAGCTACTTCATTATGGGCAGTATAGAGACTGACTAAATATTGGCGGACTGTCTTCTGCTTCTTTTTTTTAATACCGCACTTGAAAGTAGATCATCTTAGCGCTGCTTTCGAGTGTTAAAAATATATATTTTTTACCTAAAATATTTGAAAAATATGTTTTTATATTATATATAGAACTTTTATAGAACTTCGAAAGCAGCGCTAAAATTAATATGCATATATACAGATATACATCTGCTTTTGAGTGCGGTAAGTTCTGAGAAATGAATGAGCTAAAGTAGGAAGGGGGCGGGACAAACCGGACGCGCGCTTGTCTGTCTTTGCGTGCGTGCGTGCGTGCGTGCGTGGGAGAAGCGGCAGCCTCTCGCTCGGCTGCAGCGATCACTCTCTGAGGTGAACTCTCTTGAAGTTGGGACGATGGATTACATCTGACTAGCAGGCGGTTATTTCAGAGCAAGAACATGGAGGGTCAGCAGCGGAGAACAGCCACTTAAGGTAAGAAAAGAAAAGCTCAACTACTTTGAACTGATCATCGATTGACCCCATTGCTCCACTATTAACTGTGGATTCTATGTTCCACATAGTACTAGTGTCTGTATACGGTTCTTGTAGGTTTATAAACACAACAAATCTCCTTTTTAATTGTTTTTTGGTCTTTATCAGGTTTGTTGGAACCCAACTAAAAGTATTCCAACTTTTAATGATGGTTCCGGTTGCAGTCTATTAATCTGCGCTCATGTTGTTCATGTGAATTGTCACGATTTGTAACTGGCTTCTTGCGTTGACGTCTTTCTGCCTGTTGCAATGAGTGCCACTGAATCTTTATTTATGTTTAAGTCACTTACGTGTCTACACACTCCCTGGGAGGTTGCTGTCCCTTGTAGTTTATTTATTTCCTGTGGCGTTAGAAATATCATTCAGCCGATGTTTCCAGGAACCACTTGACAGAAACAGAAAGCCTGTTTTCAAACACACAGCACACTTTGACCTCAGCGTGTGACGTTAGAAAAACAACAACATCACCACAGCCTGAGATGCACTGACATGCAAAAAGCCACGATGACACAGCCGTGTGTGTGTGTGTGTGTGTGTGTGTGTGCGTTTTCACGGCTCAGCATGTGTTCTCTTCAACTAACGCATTTGTCTTCTCCTCTCAGGTGTTTTTCTTGTCTTATCTTTGTGCTGCCTTCAGCAAAACAAAGGCAAGCTAATCTACACTGTACCATCAGCACTTTCCACAACTGATGTGAGACATAATAAACAAACACGGCAAAAGTGTCCCAATAACAATGCCTGGTATTAGCCACGTACGATATGAGCCAGCATCCCCACATGCAGGCAGTGCGGTTACTGTACACACCAGTGGGCCTCTCAGTGAGGTAGCAGGTACAATGCTAATGTGCCACCGCGGCGTCACTGTGGCCAGAGCCCTCACATTGTGTCCTTAGAGACCCCCGGCCAGCGGAGTATTGGCTTTCACACCGGGACGGTGGGATACTCAGCACACCGGGATTTAACAAAGGTCAAAGGAAAAAACAAAATGAAACTTGAGGCTTTCTTTTCGACGGGATGCTGGTGATGAGAGACTACACAGAGAGGATAGTGTTTGAATGGCCCCCCACCCCCACCCAAGGAGGGGGGCTCCTTGTCCAAAGATGCAACCGGCAGGGATGACCTGAGCTGAACAGGCTTTAAAGTCCCGCCAAAATGGGGAAAAAAGAGAGACGAGAAAAAGCAGTGGAGAAGAAGGGCAGTGACGAATGTAAGGCGTGATGATTGAAGGGGGGAGGGCTGCGGGCCGTTATGCTCGACTGTATTTCAAAGTGTTTCGGGAGATTTTCAGGGTAAAAAGTGATTGACTGTAATAATGAAAGCCCAGTGACATTGATAATGATCATCATCTTCCAGCCGATGCTACGAAGACATTCATGGGATTGCTTTTCTTCGGTTAATTGATTGATCGGTTCGGTTGCTTAGTCCACACACAGCGAACCGTGTCGCACAATATCCAGTAACAGAGGGAACAAAAGGGAGAATAGCAGGAGACACAAATACAAATGCTGCGAGGCATTTGTTTCATCAACTGTGTTGTAACTTTTATCCTTTTATCCACCGACACAACAGCACTCAGCTCAGCCTGTGCGGACTGTTGTGTTTTCCTCCATTCATTCCCCCCCTGCACTCCTCCAGCTTTCTGGTGACCTTTTCTCCTCTTTTACTCCTTCTCTGCATGAGGTCATTCTTGGTTTTTGCCACTTTCCTCGTCACGTCTCCCCTCTCCATGGCTCTTACCCTCCATCAAGTAATCCGTCCCTCACTCCTTTGCTGTTTTTTCGTTCTCCTCAGCAACCTCCCGTCTCCCGCGTTCTCCCTCGTCCTCTGCCGCCATGTCAGTATCCACGGGCAACAGGCTCCAGCGCCGGCGCTCTCTCGGCCCGGTTTCACCCAAACGCATCTACAGAAACCTGTCCGTCAGACTGAGGGGTGGGGAGTCATCTGTTGCCAAGGAAACGGACGTACCCAGACACCCGAGGAGGCCTGCAAGCGCTGTAAGATATTCTACGCGTCAGTCTGAGGGGGTTGGGGGTGACCGGTGACTTTGACTGAATTGTCTCCCTGTCCTCTGGCAGGTTGTCTTTATTTTAGAATTACGAGATCTCATTTTGAAATTACACGCTGAGTCTGTGTAACTACAAATACATTATCCCGAGCCAGACGGCTTCTCTGATTTACAATTTGATAGATGTGTCCTTGGCAACCGCGTCGCTCGTCGCCTCTTTCCTCTGCTCTCTGGAAATATCTTATTCTGGTTTGATGTGAATTCTCATCTTCTTTGTCACTCCTCCTGTCGGCCGCTCACCCTGGTCCCCGTTAGTACCAGACCCTGTGGGAGGCAGTGGAAAATGAGGACACTTTGGCCGTACAAAGCCTGCTGTCCAGAGACAACATCCACTGTGGAGGAGGAGGAGGAAGCAGCACAAGGGAACGAGGAGAGAAGAAAGAGAAGAACTGCGAGAGGGAGAAGGAGAGGGGGGTGAACAGGGTGAGCGAACAGGGCCTGGTCCCCCTGGACGTGGCTGCCCTTACCCACAATTCCCCTCTGCTCCATGTGTTGACCAAGGCGGGGGCCAGCCATAACCCCGTTTGTAAGTCTCCCGGGCCGGAACATCACGAGCACTCTGTTGGAAGTGGCCGGGGTTTAATTGCACGCAAATGATATTGACCCGCTGCCCCTCCACTGCGCCTCCTCTGCAGTGTGCCGGCCTGCGGAGTGGGCCCTTAAGCTGGACGCGCTGGTGGCGCTGGCGGGCAAACGGGTGGAGGAGAGGAAGAATGAGTTGGTGAAGAAGGCCGGCTCGGGGCCTCAGGCGCAGGTCGAGGTCCACAGAAGCATCTGTCTCTGGAGCCTGCGGCTGCAGCTGTACTGCCGCATGAGACGCAACTTCCAAAACACAGGTCGGTGGTCTCGGGTCACGGTTAGTGTGGCATTTTGTGAAGTGAAGCTTTGGAAGCAAACTGGGTCAGAGACTTTTTTCCAATCTTCTCAGTTCCCATGTGGCGAGAAATACTGGTATTCTTGCTTTTTTTTCTTGCCCTGTTCAAATTGAATTTCAACGAGGTAAAGCCGCCTCATTTCTAACTCCCCTCCACGTATCCCCCCTCGTCCCCTTTAGCTGACAGCAGCACAGTCGGGGATTCAGCCTCACCTCGCTTCAGTTTTACTGATTTCCTGTGTGGACTCTTGTGACGCCTAGCTGGCTTCTCAAAAGTCTCTCCAACTCCTCTCACAGAATTCAACAAACTGCCTCGTCATCATTTGCCTTCGCTCTGTCCACCGGCTGCCGATAGCTGCTTGCTTAAAAAATTGAAACCTCGGTGCCGGTATATACTGTCCATGCGTAGAAATCCACACTCGGAATGGCTTCAAGGCGTTGGATTATTTTGCTCTTCTCTTTCCTTTCTATGCACCAAGCTACTCAGGTCCTCTTCCTCCCGGCTATCTCTCCCTTCAAACCCACTTCTTTTAAAAAAATGATGCGCTGATGTCTCCCCTGCGCCTTCCTCGAGTGGCTCTGTATAAATGTTTCTCCTCAGCTCTTATTTTCTCTTAGTTCTGTTCCCAGACTGTTTTATGATCACAGTGTTATTGTAAGGGCAAAAACATATTAACTTTTATTCTTGCTGCACGGGTATTCATAACACTCTCGGGATAAGAGGGTCAGCTAAAAGCTGTAATGATAAGATACATATATATATATATATATATATATATATATATATATATATATATATATATATATATGACATTTACATGCAGGAAGTCATGTTTAAGTGGGCTGCCTCACTGGCTCTATTCATAGGCAAGCAGTTCAGAGGGCAGGCTGTGCAACAGAGTAACAAATACACAGTATATTCAGTGTTTGGAAGTATATTTAGTGAAGGGAGTGAAATAGAAATATGTGTAGTGTTATTACATTAAAATATAACAGCAGTGCACTGGTTGTAAATGTATACGAGGGTTATTGTTACTTTTAAATTAGGAAATAAAACAGATTAAAAACCCAGAACATATCATAATAATTGTATTTTGAACAGTGCTCTGTTTAAATGTTCTACACCAGAACTGCCCGGGCCTCCCAGTCATGTGTCCATACTGGTGACCAGCGCGTCCTCTCTGTATGTGGTAATCAAAGAGCCGGAAGGGGACGCCATCGGCCTCATCACCCGCTACAGAGGTAGGTGGTGCATCACAAACCCTTAACACGTCGTAGCCAAAGAGAGGCTGAATGAACATATTCAAGGTCAAAAAGCCCCACTGGCCTTCTCTGTTTCTGCTACGTGGCTTTACGGCTGCATAGGTTTCATACTTTGCAGCAAAGGGTAGATTAAGTTCAGCAAGTTCTCCAAAACTGTAAATACTCAAAGCCTCAGTTCTCCCTTCACGGGGGTTTTGAGTAAAGCCAGAATAATCTGTCAGTGAGATGCTTTGTTGTGTTCGCAGTGGAATGGAGCACCTCGGCCAGCTTCAAGCGCATCCTGGGCTCACCCCAAGTCTTAGAGACCAAGAACCCTTCCTACAGCATCAAAGGGCTCACAACAGTAAGTGAGCCGGTGGGCACACACACACACACACACACACACACCTGCAACTACACGCACACACATTAGCTCCGGACCTGCACACGGACTGTGTTTATTGGGCTCCGATCGTGGCGCACTGTGCTGAACCACTTCCCATTAGAGAGCACTTATCCCAGTCTGGGGCTGCCTTACTTAACCAGATGAATTAATAATGACAGTGATGTGTGATTCCTGTGTCCCGGAATAAAAACGATTTTGAAAGGTTAATGCACGGTGATAATTGGTCCGCCTGTGCTTTCTCCAAATGCAGGGAGTGCATTACTTTGTGAGAGTGAGCTGCTATAACGTGAGAGGATGGGGCCCACCTCAGTGCTCCACTCCGGTCAGCGCCGCCCCCTCCAGTGAGTACACCCGACTGCACACTGCCATGAGGGCGCATTGGCGCCGCCAAAGGGCTCCATGCTGTTGCTCTCCGTCCTCCGAGTAATGGAATTAGTTGGCTGACATCAGGCTTAATGTGTAAAAAGTGGATTTCGCGAACGGCTGGCAGATTGATGAAATATTAAATTGTGCAATTAAAGACATCTGTGGGACTCGATGGGCCTTGTACTTTTTGAAGTGGCCTCCTAATCTCTCTCGCTCTCTTTGCATTACTTGCTGTTATTTCCCATTTCATACTGTAAAAGGAAAATTGTCACTCAACATGTTGCATTGTCAGTTCGGTCGTAATTGGACCTGAAAATCGAATTGAACTTTTACGGAGACGTGAGCAGCTCAGAATGATTCTGCATTGAAACGAATCACAAAAATAAGAAACCGAAGCACTCAGGATTCTCCTGCAAAATGACTTCTTGATGACTTCAATGATTTTTCCCTAATTGCATAAAAACTGAAAGCGATGATTGGTTTCTCCCTTTCTCCCTGTGCAGGTTGGAGAGAGTGCATCGGCGTGAAGTCACAGTTTAGAAATCATGAGGACCTCGTGAGGAAACTGTTGGAAGACGCCAGAGAACCACATTACAAAGGATTCTGCATCGGTAACGTCTTTGGTGATGTAACAACTGACGCACTCGCACGTGAAGCAAGAATATATCCGTCCATACATTTATCACCACAGTATCACTCTATTCTATTTTATCACCACAGTATCACTCTATTCTATTTTACAAGAATAAAGGAAAGAATAAATGAGAGCAAAGTTGTCTTCCATAATTTTTCTATGGCATTTCATATCAGCGGCGTGCACAGCACGGAGTCTATTCATTGCAGAGGGTACTGTCTCACCCTCTCTCACCCATTCAGATATGACGTGCGTGCTCAGCGAATGTGCTTTGGCAGATAAAAAGTGATTCTCATCCTGACTCATCCTCCTCTGCTCCGCAGAGAGCTCCAAGCCCCAGAGTCCCAGCAAGCGGCTGTCTGTGTCTCGAGGCATCAAACAACTGTTCCACTCCGCCACCAAGTTTGTTCGTCTCCTGCAGAGGTAGCGCTCCATTTGTCCCACCTGTCCCACGGAGCCTTGAGCACAGTAGTAGTGTAGACCACAACGGTGTAGATCACAAAGTCCGAGCACGTACCCGTTATGGTATTAAGAACAACAGTAGTCACGTTAAAGATGCTGTAGTCTCGGGATTAGTCGAGTGGTGTTTTTTAAAGGTTTCAGCTGCCACAATTGTTGGGCAGATCTCATTCACTGCATTAGATGCCAGTGTAACTGCATGGATATTTATTTTAGACACAAAAGTCTGCAATGGTTGACCTTGAGGTGAACTGGCCTTTCGCAGGTGACTATGATGAGAGGGCCGCCTGCGTATCGGCGTGTTCAGAAAAACCCGATTCTTACCTTGATTGTGTTTGTTTTAGGGGCGTGTACTTGGCTACTGTGTTCTATCACAAGGAAAACATCCTGGTGACAGCTGAAGATCAAATCCCACTGGTGGAGATCCAGTGCTGCTCCACCTCCATCATCCATGACTTCCTTTGGTTTGCCAAGGTAAACGGCCAGAAGACATTGGATACGTTGATTCACCATAACATAAACGGCATTAGGAACTATTGAGTCCATTCGCAACACGGTTAATACACATGTACTCAGTAAATTGTTTTATTGTCTCATTTATAAACACTACAGAATGTACTTATTCAGAATGAAGGCTGTGGAATTGTCTGTGTAAATTGCAGTTGATATATTGATTTCTATTTCTTTTTGCAGTTATCCTGTGCATGGCAACAAGTACCGTGGCTCCAGCAGGCCCTTTCCTCTGCTCATTCATCTTCCTCCTCCCTCCTGCAGAACAGACACAACATTTTAAGAGCCATTTCCCAGCTGCAGGTAAGAGGTTAAGCTGCATTTGTGCAGCACGATGAGAGGCATCAAAAATGGGTTGATTGCTATTTGAATTACCTCACAACATCTCTCCTTGGTCCCCATCTCACTGCCATCCTCCCTGGTGCCTCGCCTCCCCATCTCAGGCTGCATAGCTGTGGAACTTGTGTGTTTCATTGCGTTAATCCCTAATGTCCTCATAATTTATTCCTCTGCATGTTTCTGTTTCACACCTCAACAACTTATCTTCCTTCAGTCTTCTCTGGGAACAATGCAGCTGGGCCAGGTGTACTACGAACCTCTGAAAGACCGGCAGGGCAACGTCCTACTGGTGACTCTGAAGGAGTTCCCAAACCCGCCCAGGTGAGAAAGGGGCCTTTGTTTTTCTCCCGTTCTTCCATAGAAACAAAGCATTTTCAACCAGCCAGCTTGGCTTTATCAATAGGACCGGGCTGGAGATGATTTCTTTATCAGACAACAGGCTGAGCTCGCTGAGCACAAGTACAGAGTGAGGAGCTCTTTGGGTTTTTGGCATCATACTGGCTTTGTTGTAACAATAGGAACTGATATCCTTTGGTGGCTCCATGTGGTTGCACTTCCTTTTAACCCTTTGCCGTGTGCACCTGTAAAAGCCCTCCAGACCCCCCGCTCCACTGGATGCCCCTGGCTCGTCTGGAGAAGAACCGCGGCAGAACTCCTCTGGTGCCCGAGCCCACTGCCATGGACATGCTCTACGACCAGCTCAAGGTGAGCCCGTGTTTGTGTAAAAGGGAAGCACACACACAGGAAGCAGTGCGAACATGTAACAGAATGAAGCCTGCGCTGAGTGCTTTCCCCATTCCATCTGTGTGGTTTTCTCTATGGTGCCGCTCAGCCCTGAAAAAGGCAATAGAATTGATCCAGCCAGCCCAAAAGACAGAGTGAGATACGCCAAAGAAACCGCATCTGAACCCTGCCTCCTAGGAACACGTCTTACAGTCCGTAACCCCGCGTCGGCTTCTCTCTGTTGTCCAGGACAAGCTGACCCTCCACAGGCACAGCGTTCAGAGCGCCAAGCCGGGTCTCTACGTCGGCATCCTGAAGCTGTGCAGCTCAGTGGAGCAGATCCGGGTCCTGGTGCCCCAGAGGCTGCCCAATGTCCTCTGCCACACGCGGGTCCGACACAATGCCCACGTCTCCAGGTAAAGCGGTCGGAACGTGCGACTTGCCGCGCCCGTTTCAAATGTGGTAATAACTTTCCCTGCACCGCCAACAAGGCCTTTTTTAACGGCGGTGTCTCGCTAACTGCTTCCCCCGCTGTGTGACAGGGAGGAGTGGGCGTGGCTTCAGAGTCACGTTTACACCACGACCAATGGCACCGCTGCAAACCCGTTGAGCGGCGAGGACGAGAGCGGCCTGGAGAGCGGCGAGCTGGGGGAGTTCATCATGTCTCTGAGAGTGGCCGTCACGCACCTCCTGACGAAGCTCAACATCCCCCTCTACAGGGTAACAGAAATGAGCTTTTCAAGACAGCCCCCGTGGCGCTCTCCTTTCTCCTGAAGAACTTGGATCAGAGAGGATTATTCTGAACTCCCTTGGTTTGCCCGTGTTTTTATGCTCCTGTGCCGTGATGCTGGATGTGGGTGAACATGACGTGTTTGTCCCCGTCCCTTACAGGCGTATCAGTACGGCGTGTACACCCGGGAGCTCCTGCACTTTGGGGACACGCTGTCCATGCTGCTGCTGCTGCCCCCCAGTGAGGACTTCAGCTCCAGCTACTGGCCTCTGTCGGGGACAAAAGAGCCCGGACTCACCATGCCCCTGCAGATCTTTGAGCTGGGTAGGGGGAGAACTATAGGTGTCCATGGATACGGGATCTGTCTGACGATAGCAGCACAGTGGTGGTGAGAGAGAGGGCCCAAAACAAGGCGGGGGCCAAGCATAAAAGATAAAAATGATTGACCAAAGAGGAACCACTGAGGACCTTGATGATGACAGGAAAACCTCCGTTTGCAGCTCGGGTCTCAGGGACGTTTGAGTTGACAAAACTAGCTTCACCATTTGAGGACAAAGTCACAGGAGACACTTTTTCTCTTTGAGATCAATACGTAGTTTCATCTAAGTTGGTACTAAAGTAAATCCTTTTAGTCAACCACCCCAAAAATAATGATCACCAGTTTGACTGGAAGGTATAATATCCATGTTAGTCACTTCTTTTGTGTTCGCACGTCTAATTAGTGCAATGATCCTCCTTTTC
This sequence comes from Gasterosteus aculeatus, assembly GCF_964276395.1. Lineage (NCBI taxonomy): Eukaryota > Metazoa > Chordata > Actinopteri > Perciformes > Gasterosteidae > Gasterosteus > Gasterosteus aculeatus. The sequence goes on from NC_135699.1 coordinate 5,941,409, forward strand.
ATCCATTCTTTAGGGTTTATTTTGTCTCTAATTTAAATCCATCCCTCCTTTTGAACCTTTCGGGAAACTCCCACGCTAAAGGTCTGACGAAGAGCACTAATGACTTCCGAGGCCGACTTGACTTTCTCTCTGTGGTGATTTGTTTTTCCTCTCAACTCCGGCTCGTCACCAGTTCACTTCTGGACCTACGAACGCGACTTCCTGTCCCAGTACTGCCAGGCCTGGGTGCGGCTGGAGCTGGACTCCCATCTGGCCCAGCAGGCTCTGCGGGAGGCGCTGGACACCAAGGAGGTGCAGGAGGCCCGCGAGCGCCTGAACCACATCACGGAGCTTTCCCGGGTAAGATCATGACAGCGGAGACAAAAGACCACTTGTTTTTTTGTCTGTTTTCACGTTTACACATCTCCTCTTCTGTGACTGTAATGGGTATAATGAGGGAAATATATACATTAAATACATGAATCAATGTATTGATTAAGTCACCATCCCCAAATATATTGCATTTTGAGAATCCCACTCAATCACCAAGAAGGAATTTATCAGTAGAATGATGACAAAATCCACTATACCCGTTTCTTCAGCGGCTCGATGTGGTGTGGAGGGACGCCCGCTGGATTATGGACTGTCTGCAGTGCGTCCGCTCCAAGCAGTGGGTCGGCGCGGTGCCTCTCGGCCTGGTGATGGGAGGAGAACCACCGCCGCGTCCGGATGGGGAGGACGAGAGCTTGACTGCCAGACTGACGTGGCCCCATCGCCTGCAGGCACAGAGAGCCATCGCGGGTACAACCATGATGCGCTTGTGTGACTACCGTCCGCAATTATTAAATATGCTGTGTTGCGTCAAAGGGAGAGACTGTCAACGAAAAATCTAATTCTGTATTGGTGACACTTTGCACAAGTGAGATGACACTGCTTTGATAACAAAGTTGACGTCTGTTCTTAGCTTTTCTCACGTCTACCATGTTAGCTGCTATATGAACAGATTTTAGTTTAGCCTTTCTGCTGCTATACAAAAGTTTACATTAAATGCGGTTTAGGATCAAGACCTTAACATCCTTTTTGTCGCCCCACATCCCTTCCCAGAATCTTTGGTTGACGGGACTCCATTCAACATCGTGTCCGCTGAGGTCGCCGCGCCATCAGGAATCATGGTCGTCCCTGAAGAGGCCACGCTATTGATGGAGGGCGTCGCCAAGGGAGGCTACCCTTTAGACATCAGCCAATCCAGCGTAGACTTGACGAGCCTCGGCCAGTCGGAGCTCGGGTGTGCCAGCGCGTTGATTGAATCCGGACTGGAGCCCGGCGCGGTCGCACAGTTTGAAGTGGGCTACGCGGTTTTGGAGAGACAGGAGTCGTACAGGGGGGAAGAGGACTTTGCATCGAGCCTCACTGAGGTAATGCGACCGATGGAGATGGCGGAGCTGGTGGACATCTTGCCCACGCTGACCCTCATCGATGAGGAGACCCCACGTGGCCCGTCCACCCCGTCGGTATTGGATATGCTGGAGAGCTTTGGACTGGGGATTGGTGAGAGCAACACCTTCTTTGAGTTCGAGGACTCAGCCGGTGGCGTGCGTCAGCCCGACCGTCTCTCTGACAGCAACGACAGTGCGAGAGAGGCTCCCTGTGGGAATACAGGTACGTCTGCCCCCACCGCCAGCAAGGGAGCGGGCCTTCCGCAGAGAAACCAGGTGGAGTGGGACAGACCAGCTGACGGTTCATCCTGATGACAGCTCGAGCACCAGCCGCCCACGACCTTTGGCCGACTGGAAAACCAATCAGCGGGCTGCAGAGCAGTTGATCTACAAACAGAAGAGCCTGGCTGGGTCTTTTTAAATGGCTTGGAAATGGTATTTTTACTTTGTGTGTCCAACTGTCCATTTAAGTAAAATTCCAGTGACAACTCCATCTAACACGCGATTGATGTTACTTGCACATTTCTGGCCCTATAGTTCTAGCTCTATAGCTCTAACGTCCATTCAAGCGTATTGTTTAGGAAGTTGTAGTAGTCATTTTTATGACTTAAAAGACAATCACTCACCAACAGCATAAAGCAACATTGCTGCTGGATGGAGCTTGTAAACAAATGTCTCTAAAAGGCCATTATACTGAATATGTAATTGAATTGGTTCCTCTTGGTTTACCGGTTTGCACTTTTGGCATAACAAATCAGTATCGAGATTTATGCTAAGGTTGATTTTACATTATTTACCGTCGGTCCTACCAGTTTGCAGATTCTGACAAGATCAACATCAAGCCGAAGACTCGATATCGAAAGAGAAAACAAGCAACTCAGATAAGAAAGAAATGTCGAAGACAAATGGTCAGTGATGGAAAACTCAAGATGTCTACTTACAGTGCTGAGAAGGACATAGAGTATTTTTTTCCACCCTTTCAATTTCTTTCAAGGATGTTCCTTCACTACAAAGGCCTATTCACAGGTTTTGAAAAGTACTCGCAGTTGCCTACTATAAAGCATACACGTTACGACAAATGTTTTTTGGGTCTCAATTTGTGAAGGAAAATGTGCATAGAAGAATGGAGTACAGTCTAAACAAAACGTAGCTATAAATAGCTCAGCGCCCTTAAACAAACCATAAACAGCTATTTTTAATTAGGAGTTCTTATTCACTATCTTTGGTAGAAATAAGATGGCTGCATCAAGAATGATCATTATGTGTTAAACTGTCCACTGGGTTGACACAGGCCAAAGTGTTGTTGCTAATCCTATTAAATACTGCCCGTGATCACAAACTGCTCCAGCATTCCATGTTTCATTTCCTAGACTTACACATTTCTCGTGTAAAGGAAGGACAGTCTGTACGTCAAGAGTACCACACCTCGAGGCCCTGCTGGCGCTTTCACTTGTTTGGCCTAAAAGGATGTTTTCTTCCTGCGGGCTTGCCATGACATCCTCTCACTCTCCAGTTGCACTTGTTAAGGCCACACAGCTCATTCTTACGGATACTTTGACGACAACTTCTGAATCCATCATAGTGCAGTGTAATTGGCACATTAATCAGTGATAAAGTAAAAATATGAGGGACAACTATTTGGTATTTTTTGTCATGCGATGTATTCCATTTCTACAAATAAACTTCGTGGCATCGTCCTAACATCAGTCCCTGATTAGGAGATCAAAGCAGAACGTTATGTTTTCTCTCTCAACAGCCAATTTCGCTTTTCCTATCATGATAAATGTTGTTACTCATTGCTGGTGTCAATGATGAGCTAGCTTCAATCGTTTTAATGATCTAAAGGGTTACATTCTGATGAAACGACCTCTATCGCCTCCGCGTGATTCAGTGTCGGTTGATGTTAAAAACATTTCTGTCTCATTTTAATTGTGTCGTTTTCACCGAATATATAAGCGCTGCTCCGCCGCCGCGTGGAGTGAGCGCTGCGGTGAGTGTCTGCTGCCCCCCGGTGGTCACAGCGAGGAACTACAGCACTGCGTCAACATCAGCATCCACCTGCAAGTGTTTGGATGTGTGATTGCTACGATGCGAACAACAGTCGGATTATTGCAGCGTATTGATGAAGAAATCTTTCAATAAGTGTTGTGACACTGCTGCAGCGCGTTTTCATTTCAGGGGATTAATAGCGCCCCTCCGCGCGTTGCCGCTACTTGAATGACAATTAAAAGCAAGAAAACGTCTCAGTCGCAGAGGAAACCTACGACATCTCTTTTAAGTTCGGTGCCCAAAAAGACGCCGGGCCAACGGCTTAATGCTGGTTTCTGCTGGGATGTCATCTGAAAATGCTGCGTCACATAAAGGTATGTCGATCCCAGTTACTGCCCGTCAGAGCAGCACTGTGACTACAGGCTGCGGAAAAGGAAATGAGTCATCCTATAGAACGTTTATATAAATAAAACTAAATACACAAATCCGTTATTAAAAGCGGAAATATGATTTGAGATGTATTTTTTAAATACCTGCTAGATGTTACTATTATTGTATTATTATAAAATGATAATAACATACATGTACCATATCATTTTATTTGGCCGCAGTCAGTGAGGCGTCGGAGGCTGAACCCCTGAGGATCGTTCTGTTGGGGAGGACGGGAACAGGCAGGAGCTCCTCGGGTAACACCATCCTGGGCAGGTCGGCCTTCTGGGTCACCGCCTCCCCCTGTTCGGTCACCGCGCGGTGCGAGAGACAGTTCGGGACGGTCCACGGGCGGAGCATCGCTGTGATTGACACGCCGGGCTTCTTGCACACGCGGCTGTCCCCCGAGGAGGTCATGGCAGAGGTGGGACAGAGTATCGCCCTGTCCTCTCCGGGACCCCACGCCTTTTTGGTGACCCTGCAGCTCGGCAAGTTCACCCAGGAGGAAAGGGACGCCTTGCAGTGGATCAAGGCCACGTTTGGACCTGGAGCCACAAGGTTTACCACAGTCCTGTTCACCTGGGGAGACCAGCTGCGGGGCAAAAGCATCAGGGACTTCCTGGGGGAGAGCGAAGAACTGTCCCAGTTTGTCAGCAGCTGCCGCGGAGGGTGCCACGTCTTTGATAACAGTGGACAGGACGAGACGGCGGCGGCCTTGCAACAGGTGGCCCAACTCCTGGAGAAGGTGAATGACACTGTGGCAAGCAATGGAGGCGGTTGCTATAGCAACGAGATGTTCAAGGAAGCGGAGAGGGCCATCAGGGAGGCGCAAGAGAGGATTCTGGGAGAGAGAGGACACAAGGTGGAGACGCCTAAGGCGGCGGCTACAAACCCAGAGGTGCAGAGACCCGAGACGGGGAGGAAGAGGAGGGAGGAAGAGGAGAGGAGAGAAGAAGAAGAGGCCAGGAAACGAGCCGAGAGGCTTTTCTGGTGTGAGTTGTTGACAGCTGTGGGGAAAGGCGCTGCAGAGGGAGCAGGGATCCTGGGGAAAGACGACAAAGGGAAAGGGAAGGCTGTGAGGAAGGCGAAGGTGGTGGAGAGGGCAGCGGCTCTGGCGGCGTCGCCGCTCTCCGTCACTTCAGCCGCGAAAGCGGTGGGAGGAGCCGTGAGAGAAGGAAGCAAGGTGCTCTATAAACACAGGAAAACTTTCCTGAAAACACCTCATTGACTAAAGTCAAGAATCTCTTATTGCAGTGGAGAGGATGATGTGTCAAAGTCACTCAGCTGTATTGTTTTTTTTATGTTTTTTGTTTTTAATTTAACGTCCTCAATCTCTGTTTTAACAGGACAACAATGCACCACCTTCAAACCATTCTGTTAAGGAATGCATTTCTATCTGTGCTTTTATGTGTGTGTAGCGTTCAGAAAGGTAAACATCCTGGTTGTCATGTAGATTGGTAACAAAGAAAATAGCCACTCCTTTAAATTGAATACACATGTTATAATAAAAGGGAAGGTCATAAAATAGTGTTCAATTACTGTACTAAAATATTTGCAAGTATAAAAAAAAAAAAGTTCAACATGCTCTTTTCCCCATAGTCACATTTCTTTTGTTATCCTTTTACACAAAAAGACACTTTGGTCAGAGATAAAAAAAAAACAGCCTTTTGTGTGACTAAAATCTTTGGCTTCATTTAACATGACAAACATTTAGCCCTTTTTCCCCTCCCATGAAGAATTACATTGACATATGAACGATGACAAAGAGGAAATACAAAAATGAACATTCTTTGGAGTAAGGAAATAAATCGTTTGCATAGAATTCAATTAGCCACGTGTCAAACATTATATGACCAATGACGAACACGATGTACAGATTGTGCAGTAAAATTTTTGGTTATTGATATTGTGCTACATAAATAAAATTAACTTGACTTAAAGGGTACAGCGTAAAAAAATGTTGTCACTAAAAGACGTGAGTTTGTAAAATGCGGCCGTGATTGGATAACGTTTAGCGAGCTATGACGTGAAACTACATACAAACTACCTAAAGTACAATTTTGTGGATTCAACATTTTAACTATTGCCAGAGCCAAAGTCCCGGAGTAAAAAGACAAACAGACAGTTTCCATCACCCTAATTTAAGTACCTGGTGCACATCGGGGACCAATTTATAGGGTCACAATTGCATCTTCTGAGTAAAAAAACAAACAAATGTCCCTTCTGACTGAAACAGGGCGTGTAATTCATACGGACTCACACACTAAGAGCCAATCACAGCCGACTATCAGGTGCACACATTTTGCTCAACAGAATGACGCCAGACCGTCGGTCCCGTCTTTGAAAACGGGCGCGGCGCTGCGGGCGGGCCCAGACGTCCGGTTCAAATGGGCATCGGCAGGCTCATCTTTCCTTTTCCCCGAAGCACTGCAGACAGGCGGAGGACAAACGGGAAGAACAAAGACAGTCTTGAGAAGGGAGTTTGCGTTTGAAAACCTCAAAGTGAAACAGCTCTGGTTACCCGGTGAGGCAACAACAGAAAAACAACAGCCCCCCATTTCCTCAACAGATCCATTCATTTCACCCTCACGGCAGCACCGCCGTAGTCTCCACTCACCCCTTGTGACGTAGAGGTAGAAGAAATCGCAGTAGAAAATGGTCTGCACGACGCCGGACACCACGGCGATCTGGTCAAAGAAGCCCTCGGTGTGGTAACGCCACACCCAGTTGGCGATGTAGAGGGCTCGGTAGAGGCCGAGGAAGAACAGGTAGTGGGTGGTGATGGACTCGGCCTCGCCGGTCTTTGTGATCAGGAAGAGCTGCGGCATTATGGCCACCGCCTCCAGGAAGATGGAGAAGGTCCACAGGATCTGGATGGAATCAGTGGGAGGGAGACACATGAGAAGAAGACCATCGCCTGGGCGACCGGTATCATTGAGGAAACGTCTCTACACCTCAACCCAAATGTACCAGAGACACGGCCCTGGTGCTCATATACCTCCAGCGGGGTGAACGCGTAGTTCTCCAGGAAGGACAGCCCGATGGTCGGCACCAACAGGAACTCCACACGGAAGGTGTCGTTCTCGGAGTCGTAGGTGCTCCTGAAGCGCATGTAGATCAGGTACACCGTGGCGTAGGCCAGAGCCAGAAACACCACCTGAGAGCAGAGTCCAATGCTGACTGTGTGTCGGCCACCAAAGACCATGTGATCCCTGTACGGGATTATTATCAATGACAAACTGCCTGCTGCATGATTTACATGGTGTGTGTGTGCGTGTGTATCTTACCTTCATGACCGTGTTGTAGGCCGAGATGAAGACAGTGAACAAATCAAGGTACCTGCTGGTGAAGACGAGTGCAAAGAGCACCTGAGATTTCCCAGAGATGCCTACAGAGATGAAGAGAGGAAAACATGCTCAGATGTGCTTTGTTGTGAGGACACACATGCAGCAGGCGGCGCATTGCTCGCCAACGTGCCACGTCGCTTCCCTTCCTGCGGACCCACTCAGCATTCCGCGCATCCCCAGCACGTGCACGGCGGTGGACACAATGACGCGCCGCCGTGTATTTGCGAGCGGCCCGCGCGTCGATCCTGCGCAGCTGCATGCATTTTAGTGTCAGCTGTGTGAGCCTACCGGCGCAGGACTTGGACCTCCATATCTTCAGCAGCAGGATGATGATGGCCACCAAATGTGACACGTCCCCCGCAAGACGGAAGACGTTCATGGTGTTTGGGCTGCGACAGGCAAAAAGAGAGCAAAAACTCCTGCGGGCCTTCGGGCAGAGCCGTGCAGCCGCAACAGGTCACGAGTCGAGATTAAGGAGAAGCTCAGCAGCGGAACCGTCTTTCCGGTAGTTCGGGCGCTCGTCGGCTAAAAGGATGACGAGATAGTGCGTGCGTTGACTCGGGTGTGTGCCCTGTCGTCTCGGAGGAAAGTTGTTTCAGGGGAGGTGACGTGGCTGACAGTTTAGACCGCAGGAAGTGGCGTCATGCTAACCGGCTACAAACAAACGTGTCCTTTTCCGGTTTGGATTTTTCAAAGTAAAAGCCGCATTGGCCAACAGGCTGCCTGGGGATGAGATACTCACTATTCTGTACACAGTTGGCCTGTGTCGTGAGTATGTTAACAAGGGTTTAACACAGGTGAAGATTATATGACGATTGTTCTACCTATAAAGGGCAAAACCCGCGATGTCGTGTGTTGCTTGACGATGAACATGAAACATTTTTCGTAATTTATGAGCCATCGTGAAGAAATAAAGCCTTGATTAAACAGCAGATGGCAACAAACTGCAGGGAATATGGAAGGAGGAAAACATAAAAGACATTAGTCAAATTCATTGTTCTTATTTAGGGAATGTATTCCTTCATCAGATCACAATAGTGGATATATGATAGTCTTTCATATACTGTTGATATTTTCTCCACTTCCTATCATTGAACCTTAAACATCCATTACCATCCATGTTATACATTAACGTCTGTACCCGTCTTCTATTTATTCAGCATTTTTATTTAGTTAATTGTTGCTATCCTTTTCATGTGTGCTCCATAAATGAATATATGATCCCTAAACTCATTGACATGCCACGTAGCAGCCTGCTTCAAGGCCTCCACCGCCATCCCTGTTCCCAAGAAGCCCACGATCACAGGACTTAATGACTACGGGCTCCCACGTACTTTGGTAATAAATAATAAAGATGGTGTTTCACTGTAGATGATGAATAATTATTTGTGACAAGTTGTAATTCCAAAATATTCCATCCCACACATACAGGAGCGCTGAGTGTCTTGCAGCTGTGTGATGAGCTGTTTCTATTTCTGTTATTGTTATTTAAATTGAGCTGATTCTTAAGAATTAATATAATAGTTTATGTCCTATGTGGTGGAGTACTGTCTCTCAAAGTCTTTCTTTTACCCAGTCAGGGCTTGTGGCATTGTTCTTTTGCTTTTCAGTGTTCTAAAATACTCTTACACCCTCTCAGTCTTCCGGCACGTACGCTCCACCTGCCTCCGTTTCCCAATTCTTTTATTTGAGTCACTGTCGAAACCCAAAACCACTCGGTGTCTCCCTTTTTTCCACCGTTTCCGCCGCGCCCCCCCCCCCCCCCCCCCCCCCCCTGCGTCCTCCCTCTAAATCCAGAAATTGCATCTTGGCTCTGCCATCGCACACGTCCTGCTCCCTTACACCCTACTCTTTGTTTGATGCAGTAATATCAGCACAGGCCTACATAAACTGCATCCGTGGTGATGCAGAGAAGTGAGGGGGCACCGCGTACCAACCACAGATCACACACACAGCTTCTGTGTGCACCCCTGAAGCATCCTGCACAGGGCCCGGTCTCATTCTAAAGCAGACATCTTATGTGAAAACCATGAACTGGACATGGAGAGGAATAGATGAGCAAAGAAGAAGGGAGCAAGACAAATGAACAGACAAATTCACACAACGTTTTCACTGTAGAGGACATCCTTTGGACCAAGCTGACCCACACGCAGGCTGTACCGTAATGACTGTCTGCTTAGCAGAAGGTTATGGGAACTAATCTGACCCCCATGCCTGATTAATAGCTATTTATACACATACACACAGCCCAGTCATTTCCTCCTCAGATGCTGATCTGAGGGAATGTCCGATCAGTCTGAAACCCTCAAACTCATCGTTCTCCCCGTGTTTCTGTGTCTTCTCTCACAAGAATAATTTCCTTCAAAGTGCACGTTCCCATTGGAAAGACCCTTCCTCCGTGTGTTTTCGGTTTCCCTCATTGTGGCTGTTACAGTGCTGTGAGTCCGTCCGCCCCCATACTCCTCTTTGTGAATTTGTCATGAGTAGATGTACACCCACATCGCTGTTTAGAGAGAGAATTTGAGAAGCCCTATAATTTAGAGTAGACAGTGGAGGAAGGAGTGCACGAGGGAGGGGGCATCGAGGGGGCAAAGGGAGAACTGTTGTTGAGGCCTGGAGGGGATGGGGTTGGTTTACAAACAGTTTGGCTCAAGTCATCTTTCCTAATAGTTGTGTGGATTCCGGATAAAGAAATCCTGAATCAAACTAGAAAATGTCTCTTTTGGCATCTGTTGATAGTAAGAGTTGTTCAATTATAAATAGCCAGCAGAACATGAAAGCACCAGATTGTTTAGGCACTTGTTAAGTAACTTCTAATGGTGATTGTCGCATCCTGGCTCCTGGGCCATGATTGAAATGGATGGAGATGGAAATGTAGATGGCACGTGTGATTTATTTGTGGTTCAAAAATACAAAGAAATAGCGCTCCCAGTGAGGACTGGGACGGACGGGTCTTGAATACAACTGGGGGACTGGCCAGGTGCTCCCAGTTGCGCCGACGAGCTCCTCCATGGACCTGCAAGACAAGACAAAGGGACCAGCACGCGCAACACACACACGGCAGGCACTGCTCGACACCACAGGGCCGACAAGAATTATAATGTTGTTTCAGAGCCAAAATGCCGATATTTACTCCCAAAGGTATCTCTGAAGTTCCCACTTTTCATCTACTAAGGAGCCACGTCCTTGTGTGAGAGTGAGTTTCATGGCAGAGCAGAACCGTTGCTTGCTTGAACCGTTCAAAACAGCACTTTTTCTTCCCTGTGTACCCGTGTGTTGATGTGGCATTTCACATGTGTGCACAGAAGTGAGACATTTTTAATGTACATACTGGGACCATGTCGTTGTATGTAGTTATGTGTGGTGATTTACAGTTTTTATAAACTATGGCGGCAACGCAACCGCTTCATTTCCAAGACCCCTTTTGTCTC